>NC_081251.1:1795985-2099110 GCF_030490865.1 Poecile atricapillus
ATTACACCGGGAATGACACTGGGAATGACACCAGGAATGGGGCTGGGAACACCGGGAATGACACCGGGAATGACACCGGGAATGGGGCCCTCGCTCTCATCCACCGCCCGCGCCCGGCCCGCCTCCACCTGTGCCACGGGGAATGGGAAACACCGGGAATGACACCGGGAATGACACCAGGAATGGGGCTGGGAACACCGGGAATGGCACCGGGAATGACACCGGGAATGGGGCTGGGAACACCGGGAATGACACCGGGAATGGGCATGGGAACACCGGGAATGACACCGGGAATGAGCATGGGAACACCGGGAATGACACCGGGAATGACACCGGGAATGACACCAGGAATGGGCATGGGAACACCGGGAATGACACCGGGAATGACACCGGGAATGGGCATGGGAACACCGGGAATGACACCAGGAATGGGCATGGGAACACCGGGAATGGCACCAGGAATGACACCGGGAATGACACCGGGAATGGGGCTGGAAAAACACCGGGAATTACACCTGGAATGACACTGGGAATGGGCCTGGGAATGTTGTGGATGGGGGATGGGAGATGGGGGGGGTGCAACAACCCCAGCACCGGGAAAAGTGGGAAAAACAGATCTGGGAATTCTGGGGAAAATCTGGGGAAAAATCCAGGAAAAATCTGGGGAAAAAAAAAATTCTGGGAAAAATCTGGAAAAATCTGGGAAAAATCTGAGAAAAAAATCTGGGAAAAATCTGGGAAAAAACCTGGGAAAAATCCAAGAATTTTGGAAAAAATATGAGAAAAAATCCGGAAAAAAATCTGTGAAAAATCCAGGAATTCTGGGAAAAAATCTGGGAAAAATCCAAGAATTCTGGGAAAAATTTGGGAAAAATCTGGGGAAAATCTGGGCAAAATCCGGGAAAAATCTGGGAAAAATCTGGGGAAAAAACCAAAAATTCTGGGAAAAATCTGGAAAAATCTGGGAAAAATCTGGGAAAAATCTGAGAAAAAATCTGGGAAAAATCCAAGAATTCTGGGAAAAATATGAGAAAAAATCTGTGAAAAATCCAGGAATTCTGGGAAAAAATCTGAGAAAAAATCTGGGAAAAATCCAAGAATTCTGGGAGAAATCTGGGAAAAATCTGGGGAAAATCTGGGGAAAATCCGGGAAAAATCCGGGAAAAATCTGGGGAAAAAACCAAAAATTCTGGGAAAAATCTGGAAAAATCTGAGAAAAAATCTGGGAAAAATCTGAGAAAAAATCTGGGAAAAAATCCAAGAATTCTGGGAAAAATCCAGGAAAAATCTGGGGAAAATCTGGGAAAAATCCAGGAAAAATCCGGGAAAAATCCAGGAAAAATCTGGGGAAAAAAACAAAAATTCTGGGAAAAATCTGCGAAAAATCTGGGGAAAACCTGGGGAAAAAACCAAAAATTCTGGGAAAAATCTGGAAAAATCTGAGAAAAAAATCTGGGAAAAATCTGAGAAAAAATCTGGGAAAAATCCAAGAATTCTGGGAAAAATATGAGAAAAAATCCGGAAAAAAATCTGGGAAAAATCCGGGAATTCTGGGAAAAAATCTGAGAAAAAATCTGGGAAAAATCCAAGAATTCTGGGAAAAATCTGGGAAAAATCCAGGAAAAATCCGGGAAAAATCTGGGAAAAATCTGGGGAAAAAACCAAAAATTCTGGGAAAAATCTGGAAAAATTCTGGGAAAAATCTGAGAAAAATCTGAGAAACATCTGAGGAAAATCTGAGAAAAAATCTGGGAAAAATCCAAGAATTCTGGGAAAAATATGAGAAAAAATCCAGAAAAAAATCTGGGAAAAATCCAAGAATTCTGGGAAAAAATCTGAGAAAAAAATCTGGGAAAACGCCAAGAATTCTGGGAAAAATCTGGGAAAAATCTGAGGAAAATCTGAGAAAAATCTGGGGAAAATCTGAGAAAAATCCGGGAAAAATCCAGGAAAAATCTGGGAAAAATCTGGGAAAAAAACCCAAAAATTCTGGGGAAAATCGGGAAAAATCTGTGAAAAATCTGGAAAAAATCCGGGAAAAATCTGAAAATTTTGGGAAAAATCTGGGAAAAAAACCCAAAAATTCTGGGAAAAATCTGGAAAAAATCCGGGAAAAATCTGGTAAAAATCTGAAAATTCTGGGAAAAATCTGGGAAAAATCCGAGAATTCTGGGAAAAATCCAGGAAAAATACGTGAAAAATACATAAAAAATCCAGGAAAAATCCAGGAAAAATCTAGGAAAAATCTGGGAAAAATCTGAGAATTCTGGGAAAAAAATCTGAGAAAAAATCTGGGAAAAATCCAAGAATTCTAGGAAAAATACAGGAAAAATCTGGGAAAAAAATGGGAGAAATCCGTGAAAAATCCAGGAAAAATCCAGGAAAAATCTGTGGAAAAATCTGAGAAAAAATCTGGGAAAAATCCAAGAATCCTGGGAAAAATATGAGAAAAAATCCGGAAAAAAATCTGGGAAAAATACGGGAATTCTGGGAAAAAAATCTGAGAAAAAATCTGGGAAAAAATCCAAGAATTCTGGGAAAAATCCAGGAAAAATCCGGGAAAAATCTGGGGAAAAAACCAAAAATTCTGGGAAAAATCTGGAAAAATCTGAGAAAAAATCTGGGAAAAAATCTGGAGAAAAATCCAAGAATTCTGGGAAAAATATGAGAAAAATTCTGGGAAAAATCTGAGAAAAATCTGAGAAAAATCTGAGAAACATCTGAGGAAAATCTGAGAAAAAATCTGGGAAAAAATCTAAGAATTCTGGGAAAAATCTGGGAAAAATCTGAGGAAAATCTGAGAAAAATCTGGGGAAAATCTGAGAAAAATCCGGGAAAAATCCAGGAAAAATCCCGGAAAAATCCCAGAAAAATCCCGGAAAAGTCCGGAAAAAATCCAGGAAAATCCTGGGAGAAACCTGGGAAAGCTCGGTGCAATCTGGGTTAATTCCGTGGGAAGGAGCGGGAATGTGTTGGGAATTTCGGGAAGGGGCACCTTGTTGGCGCAGACGACGACGACGACGTTGTCCAGGCTGGCGTGGGGCCCCAGCTCCTGGCGCATCTCGGCCAGCCAGGAATCCAGGGAATCGAAGGATTCCTTGGATCCCACGTCGTAAACCAGCAGCACCCCCTGGGTGTCCTTGTAGAACTCGTTCCGCACCTGCCGAGAGAGCCCGGGCTGGGGATGGAGGGAATCCCGGGAAAAACGACGGGAATCCCGGGAAAAACGACGGGAATTACGGGGAAAAGCAGCAGGAATTACAGGGAAAACCAACAGGAATTCCTGGGGAAAATAAATGGAATTACAGGGAAAAACAGCAGGAATTCCTGGGGAAAATAAATGGAATTACAGGGAAAAACAGCAGGAATTCACAAGGAAAATAAATGGAATTATAGGGAAAAACAGCAGGAATTCCTGGGGAAAATAAATGGAATTACAGGGAAAAACAGCAGGAATTCCTGGGGGAAATAAATGGAATTACGAGGAAAAAAACCAGGAATTCCTGGGGGAAATAAATGGAATTACAGGGAAAAACAGCAGGAATTCCTGGGGAAAATAAATGGAATTACGGGGAAAAACAACACAAATTCCCGGGGAAAAAACAACACAAATCCCGGGAAAAATTCTGGGAAAAAACAACACAAATCCCAGGGAAATAAATGGAATTCTGGGAAAAAAGAACACAAATCCCAGGAAAAACAGAATCCCGGGAAAAATCGCCCCTGGGAAATCTGGGATTTGAGGGAAAAAAATTCCCTGGAAAAATCGGAGCCAAAGGGATGGGAAATGGAGAGGGGGGAGGGGAGGTTTGGGGTTTTTTGGGAATTCCGGGGTCGGAATTCCCAGCGGGAATTGGGGATTTGGGGGAGGAGCTGGTGGATTCCTGGAAAAGCCGGATCGGGCTGGGAATGGGATGGGATTGGGAATCCGTGGATCCCATCCCAAGGAATTCCGGGATTCCGGGATGCTCAGGATCCATCCCGAGGGATTTTTATGGAATTTGGGAAAGGAAATCCAGGGATTTTCTGGGATTTGGGGTTTTTTTGGGATACCCCAGGAATTCCTTCCCAAATTCCCATTTTCTCAGGGAATTCCCTCCATTCCCAGCCTGGGATTGGATCTGGAATGAACCTGCAATTATTCGGGAATTATCTGGGAATCAGCCGGGAATTGTTTGGGAATTACTGGGGAAATATTCAGGAATTATTCGGGAATTATTTGGGAATTGTTTGGGAATTATTTGGGAATTATTCTGGAATTATTTGGGAATTATTGAAGCCATTCCGGGATCCAGGAGGCTCAGGATCCATCCCGGGGGATTTTTATGGAATTCTGGGAAGGGAGACCCTTCCTGGAGTCCCCAATTCCCAGGGAATTCCCAAAATTCCTTCCCTTGGGATGGGGCTGGATCCAACCCCAGGCTGGGAATGGAGGGAATTCCATGGGAAAAACTTGGGAGAAGAAGTTGGGGAAATGCCAGGAAAAGGATTCCCGGTTTTCCGGGGGGAATTTTGGGAATTCTGACCTCGTAGAAGAAGGGGTGTCCGGCCATGTCGAAGATGTTCACCTTGATCTCCCGATCCCGGATCTGCACCCTGGGAAAATCCCGGAATTCCGGGATGGCCCAGCCGGGAAAAAAAATCCCCAGGAATTCCCAGCCCCGATCCGGGCGGGAACCATTCCCAAATTCCGGGGAAAATGGGATTTTCCTCTGGAAAAGCTCTCGGCTGTTCCCTCTCATCCCATCCCGATTTTCCGGGAAGGAATTCCGATCCCGCCCGGCTCCGACCTCCAGGGGCTGCTCCCGGTCCCCTGCTCCCATTCCCAACCCCATTATTCCCAATCCCATTATTCCCAATATTCCATATCCCACTATTCCCAATCCCATTATTCCCAATCCCACTATTCCCATTCCCATTATTCCCAATCCCATTATTCCCAAACCCAATCCCATTATTTCTACTCCCATTCCCATAATGGGAATTATTCCCATTCCAATCCCATTATTCCCAATATTCCCAATCCAAATCCCAGTATTCCCATTGTTCTTCCCATTCCCATTGCATTTTCACCATCCCATTCCCATTCTTCCCATCCCAAATTCCATTCCCCCATTCCCCCATTCCCCCATTCCCACTCCCATTATTCCCAATTCCCATCCCATTCCCAATTCCCATTCCCCTTATTCCCATCCCATCATTTCCATTCCCGCCCCATTCCCGTTCCCAATCCCATTATTCCCATTCCCAAACCCAATCCCATTATTTCTACCCCCATTCCCACCCCATTCCCGTTCCCAACCCCATCCCATTCCCACAATGGGAATTATTCCCATTCCCATGCCAATCCCATTATTCCAGACCCAAACCCAATCCCATTATTCCCAATCTCAATCCCATTATTCCCATCATTCCCGTTCCCATTCCCAACCCCATTCCCAGTCCCATTATTCCCAATCCCAATCCCGTTATTCCCATTGCCCTCCCCATTCCCATCCCATTTTTACCATCCCAATCCCATTATTCCCATTCCCAAACCCAATCCCATTCCCATCATTCCCATTCCCATCCTATCCCATTCCATTCCCATCATTCCCATTCCCATCATTCCCCCCCTTCCCATCCCATTCCCATCCTATCCCATTCCCATCATTCCCATTCCCGCCACATTCCCATTCCCATCCCATTCCCATCATTCCCATTCCCATCATTCCCATCCCATCATTCCCATCCCCACTCCAATCCCATCATTCCCATCATTCCCATTCCCATCATTCCCATTCCCATCCCACCTCATTCCCATAATTCCCATCCCATCCCATTCCATCCCATTCCCATTCCCATCATTCCCATTCCCACATTCCCATTCCCATCATTCCCGTTCCCATTCCCATCCCATCCCGTCATTCCCAATCCCATCATTCCCATCCCATTCCATTCCCATCATTCTCATCCCATCATTCCCATCCCCACTCCAATCCCATCATTCCCATTCCCATCATTCCCATTCCCATCATTCCCACCATTCCCATCATTCCCATCCCCACCCCATTCCCACATTCCCATCCCATTCCCATCCCATTCCCATCCCATTCCCATCCCATCCCATTCCCATCCCATCATTCCCATTCCCATTCCCATCATTCCCACATTCCCATTCCCATCATTCCCATCCCACTTCATTCCCATCCCGTAATTCCCATCCCATCCCATCCCATCCCATTCCCACCCCATTCCCACCATTCCCATTCCCATCATTCCCATTCCCATCATTCCCACATCCCCATTCCCATCATTCCCATTCCCATCATTCCCATTCCCATCATTCCCATCATTCCCATTCCCATCATTCCCATTCCCATCATTCCCACCATTCCCATTCCCATCATTCCCACCATTCCCATCATTCCCACCATTCCCATTCCCACATTCCCCCATTCCCCCAGTCCCACCATTCCCCCATTCCCACATTCCCACCATTCCCATTCCCACCATTCCACATTCCCACATTCCCACATTCCCCCATTCCCATTCCCCCATTCCCACCATTCCCCCATTCCCCCATTCCCATTCCCCCACTCCCACATTCCCACCATTCCCACATTCCCACCATTCCCACATTCCCATCATTCCCACCATTCCCCCATTCCCACATTCCCATTCCCATTCCCACCATTCCCATTCCCACCATTCCCACATTCCCACTCCATTCCCACCATTCCCCCATTCCCACCATTCCCGTTCCCCCATTCCCGCTCTCACTTGGTGACCCCGTAGTCGATGCCGATGGTCGCCAGGTACTTGGGCACGAACCTCTTCTCGCAGTACCGCTTGATGATGCAGCTCTGCCCGGCAGAAAACCGGGAATTCCCGCCGCAATTCCCAGCAATTCCCAGGAATTCCTCGGGAGCCGCATTTCCCGCCAATTCCCAACAATTCCAGGATTTGGGAACGGCGCCTTCCCCCCGTATCAGCGGCAGGCCACGCCCCCTTCCCCGCCAGCCAATCAGAACAGCGCATGCTCCTGAAGCCCCGCCCACCCACCTATCAATCATCTCACTAAGCCACGCCCACCCAGCGGCAACAAGGCTTTGCCGGCTGCTGATTGGCTGCCGCGCGCCAATCACCGCGAAGCGCCCACCCTCCCGCGCTCTTGATTGGTCAATCCAGCTGCCCTTCACCGTCCGCCAGCCAATCGCAGCGCCTCACCTTGCCCACCTCGGCGTTGCCCATGGAGATGACTTTAACCCGTAGCGCCTTGCGCGGCTCCTTCCGCTTGGCTGCGTTCGCCTCCATGGCGGAGCCGCGGCGCCGCGGGCCGGGCCCGGTTCCGGTGCCGGTGCCGGTGCCGGTGCCGTGGGCAGAGGCCGAAGGGAGGCGGCAATGACGGCAAAGCGGCGCTTCCGCCTCAGCCCGGCCGTGCCGCTCGAGTTCTCGCGAGATTAGCGGCGCGGCCGCGGTGGAGCCCCCCAGCTCTCGCCCCACCGCGGGAGATCTCGCGAGATTTAAGGCGGGGGAAAGGTGGAGGGGGTACGGTCCGCCAGGGGGCGCCGAGGGGAGGGCGGGTCACGTGGCCGGGTCACGTGACCGGTGTCATTGTCACTGTCCTTGTCACCGATGTCATTGTCACTGTCCTTGTCATTGTCACTGTCACCTGTCCCAGTTCACTTTTCCTGTTCCCTTTTCCTGTTCCCTTTTTCCTGCGCCTGCTTCCTGTCCCTGGTCCTCCAGCCTTGGCCTCTTGCCCTGTCCCTGTCCCCTGTCCCCTGTCACTCATTCCCTGTCCCCTGTCCCCTGTCCCTCTCCCCTGTCACTCATTCCCTGTCCCCTGTCCCCTGTGCCCTGTCCCCTGTCACTCATTCCCTGTCCCCTCTCCCCTGTCCCCTGTCCCTGTCCCCTGTCACTCATTCCCTGTCCCCTCTCCCCTGTCCCTCTCCCCTGTCCCCTCTCCCCTGTCCCCTGTCCCTTGTCACTCATTCCCTGTCCTCTGTCATTTATTCCTTGTCCTTCTCCCTGTCCCTTTGTCCCTTTTCCCGGAAATCCCGGAATCCTGAAGCAACCCCACAACAAATCCCAGAATCCCAGAATGAATCCCGGAATAAATCCCAGAATGAATCCAGGAATTAATCCCAGAATAAATCCCGCAATCCTGGAATGATTCCTGGAATAAATCCCAGAATGAATCCCAGAGTCCCAGAAAGGATCCCGGAATGAATCCTGGAATAAATTCCACAATAAATCCTGGAATAAATCCTGGAATAAATCCCGGAATGAATCCCGGAATGAATCCTGGAATGGATCCCGGAATGGATCCTGGAATGGATCCCGGAATGGATCCCAGAATGGATCCTGGAATGGATCCCGGAATGGATCTCGGAATGGATCTCGGAATGAATCCCAGAATGAATCCCAGAATGGATCTTGGAATAAATCCTGGAATTAATCCTGGAATGGATCCTGGAATGGATCCTGGAATGGATCCCGGAATGAATCCTGGAATCCCAAAATCCCAGAATGAATCCTGAAATGAATCCCAGAATCCCAGAATGAATCCCCGAATTAATCCCAGAATAAATCCCAGAATGAATCCTGGAAAAAATCCTAGAGTAAATCCCAGAATGAATCCCAGAATCCCAGAATGAATCCCGGAATGAATCCCAGAATCCCGGAATGAATCCTGGAATTAATCTCGGAATGAATCCCAGAATGGATCTCAGAATGGATCCTGTAATGGATCCCAGAATGAATCCTGTAATGGATCCCAGAATGGATCCTGGAATGGATCCCAGAATGAATCCTGGAATGGATCCCGGAATGGATCGCGGAATGAATCCTGAAATGAATCCTCGAATAAATCCTGGAATGGATCCTGTAATGGATCCCGGAATGGATCCTGGAATTAATCCCAGAATGGATCTCGGAATGGATCCTGGAATGGATCCCAGAAAGAATCCCAGAAAGGATCCTGGAATGGATCCCGGAATGAATCCTGACATGAATCCTGGAATAAATCCCGGAATGGATCCCGGAATGGATCCCGGAATGAATCCTGAAATGAATCCTCAAATAAATCCTGGAATGGATCCTGGAATTAATCCCGGAATGGATCTTGGAATGGATCCCAGAAAGGATCCCAGAAAGGATCCTGGAATAAATCCTGGAATAAGTCCTGGAATAAATCCTGGAATGAATCCTGGAATGGATCCCGGAATGGATCTCGGAATGGATCCCAGAAAGGATCCCAGAAAGGATCCTGGAATAAATCCTGGAATGAATCCCAGAATGAATCCTGGAATGAATCCCGGAATGGATCCCGGAAAGAATCCCGGAATCCCAGAATGAATCCTGGAATAAATCCTGGAATAAATCCTGGAATAAATCCTGGAATAAATCCTGGAATGAATCCTGGAATGGATCCGGAAATCCCAAAATCCCAGAAGGAATCCCAGAATCCCGAGGGAATCCCGGCTGCTCCCCGTGTGAAAAACGAGATTCACATCATTTTTTTTAATAGAAATTAAAAGTTTAATTAAAAAAAGACAATTAAGAGATAAAAACCGTGAGAAGCGAGGCTCAAATCATTTTATATAGGATTTAAAAGTTTAATTAAGAAAGACAATTAGGAAATAAAAATTGTGAAAAACGGAGTTCACATAATTTTTTAATAGGATTTAAAGGTTTAATTAAAAAAAGACAATTAGAAGATAAAAATTGTGAAAAACGAGATTAATTTAATTTTTATAGAAATTAAAAGCTTAATTAAAAAAAGACAATTAAGAGATAAAAATTGTGAAAAGAAAGATTCACTTGATTTTTATAGAAATTAAAAGTTTAATTAAAAATAGACAATTAAGAGATAAAAATTGTGAAAAGCGAGACTCAAATAAATTTTTATAGGATTTCAAAGTTTAATTAAAAATAGACAATTAGAAGATAAAAATCGTGAAAAACGGAGTTCACATAATTTTTTTATAAAATTTAAAAGTTTAATTAAAAAAGACAATTAAAACATAAAAACGGTGGAAAACGAGATTAGTTTAATTTTTATAGAAATTAAAAGTTTAATTAAATTAAAAATAGACAATTA
Source organism: Poecile atricapillus (assembly GCF_030490865.1). Lineage (NCBI taxonomy): Eukaryota > Metazoa > Chordata > Aves > Passeriformes > Paridae > Poecile > Poecile atricapillus. The sequence continues at coordinate 1,806,073 of NC_081251.1, forward strand.
GGAGATAAAAACTGATAAAGGAGATTAATTTAATTTTTATAGAAATTTAAAGTTTAATTAAAAAAAGACAATTCAGAGATAAAAATTGTGAAAAGCGAGATTCACTTGATTTTTATAGAAATTAAGTTTAATTTAAAAAAGACAAGAGATAAAAACGGTGGAAAATGGGATTAGTTTAATTTTTATAGAAATTAAAAGTTTAATTAAATTAAAAATAGACAATTAGGAGATAAAAACGGTGGAAAACGAGATTAGTTTAATTTTTATAGAAATTAAAAGTTTAATGAAAAAAAGACAATTAGAAGATAAAAATTGTGAAAAGAAAGATTCACTTAATTTTTATAGAAATTAAAAGTTTAATTAAAAATAGACAATTAACAGATAAAAACGGTGGAAAACGAGATTAGTTTAATTTTTATAGAAATTAAAAGTTTAATTAAATTAAAAATAGACAATTAGGAGATAAAAACGGTGGAAAACGAGATTAGTTTAATTTTTATAGAAATTAAAAGTTTAATTAAAAAAAGACAATTAGAAGATAAAAATTGTGAAAAGAAAGATTCACTTAATTTTTATAGAAATTAAAAGTTTAATTAAAAATAGACAACAGATAAAAACGGTGGAAAACGAGATTAGTTTAATTTTTATAGAAATTAAAAGTTTAATTAAATTAAAAATAGACAATTAGGAGATAAAAACGGTGGAAAACGAGATTAATTTAATTTTTATAGAAATTAAAAGTTTAATTAGAAAAAGACAATTAAGACATAAAAATCGTGACAAGCAAGATTCACTTAATTTTTAAAGAAATTAAAAGTTTAATTAAAAATAGACAATTAGGAAATAAAAATTGTGAAAAACGGGGTTCACATCATTTTTTAATAGGATTTAAAGGTTTAATTAAAAAAAGACAATTAGGAGATAAAAATTGTGAGAAGTGAGGCTCAAATCATTTTTTATAGGATTTCAAAGTTTAATTAAGAAAAGATAATTGTTCCTTTAAAGACAGAATCTTACTGCGTATCCTGTTCTCTTAATTAATTAATTAATATTATATTATGAATAATAATAATTAATTCATAATATAATATAATTAATGTTATGTATTAATTAGTCATTAATTATTTTAAAATTTAGCATTCTTATAATAAATAAATAATATTATATAAGAATTATTATAGTTAAAAATAATTAATTAATAAAAATTAAAATATTATACATTAATTATTAATTAACAGTTATATAGTATATAATAGTTATGTTATTATTAATATAATAATATAAGTAATTTATATTAATATATTGATATAATATAGATAAATATTTTAAATATATTATAAATAAACAGATAACTAAATTTAAAAATCAATGTTTATAAATAATAAATAAATAAACCTAAACCTAAACCTAAACCTAAACCTAAACCTAAATATAAATATAAATATAAAAATAAATATAAAAATAAATATAAATATAAATATAAATATAAATATAAATATAAATAAATGCTAAGTAAATAAATTAAAAATGAATAAATAAATAAATAAATGTGTTAGAAGTAAATAAATTAACAAATATAAATAAATATATTTAAAATAAATAAATATTATAAATAAATAAGTATAAATGAATGCATTAAAAATAAATATAAATAAATCGAAAATAAATAAACTATAAATAAATAAAATTATATTTTAAATAAATAATAAATAAACGATAAATAAATAAAAATATATTATAAATAATAAATAAACAAGTCATAAATAAATAAATAAATAAATTACAAGTAAATAATAAATAAATAAATTATAAACAAACAAATAAATAAAAATTTATTAAAAATATAGAATATCTTATAATGTGTATTAAATTTATTAATAATTAATTAAATAAGTTTATTATTTTATTATTACATATTATAATATATAATGTTTTATATTATTACACATTAATTTTATTTTAAATTAATTAATATATTTATTTATTATTTTATTATTGTATTATATATTATAATTTGTAATATCTTATATGTATTAACTTTATTATTAATTAATTAATTTTATTATTTTAGTGCCATATTATATATCATAACATATAATATCTTATAATGTGTATTAATTTTTTAACAATTAAATAAATTTATTATTTTTATTGTTAGATTGCATCTTATATAATATCTTATAATATGTATTAATTTTTTAACAATTAAATAAATTCATTATTTTTATTGTTAGATTGCATCTTATATAATATCTTATAATATGTATTAATTTTTTTATTTTTATGCCTGTATTATATATTATAATACATAATATCTTATAATGTATTAATTTTATTATTAATTAAATTATTACTTCTATTAATTTAATTATCGTATAGTAAATGTTATCATATATATTATATATTTTTATTAAGTATACACAGATTATATTGTTGGGGTTTTTAATTAAACTTCTGAATTAAATTCTTAATTGTCTTTTTTATTAAATGTTTGAACCCTATAAAAATTAGGGTTTAATTAATTAATTTAATTAGCTATTAGAATGCAGGGGGGTGGGGTTTCCAGCTCTTTAATTAATTACTTTAATTAGCTATTATATTTAATTAATTAATTTAATTAGCTATTAGAATGCGGGGGGGTCTCCAGCTATTTAATTAATTTAAATAGCTATAATTAATATTATAATTTAATAATTACAGTAAGGGAAACTGTATTAATGCAACAAAATTTTCTAATCTTACACGCGTAACATTCATTTAAATATTTTAATATTTGCGAAAATATTTTTAAAATAATAATAATAAATATTAATATTAATAAATTGAATTAAGTTATTTTAGAATGTTAATTAAATAATTAAATAATTAAATAATATTAAATATAAATATTAAAATTAAAAATGTTAATTTAAAAAAAATATTTCAATATTTGTGAAAATATTTTAAAGATAATAATAAATCTTAATGGTAAATAATTAAATTAAATTATTAAAAATGTAAATTAACTAATTAAATTAAATCATATTCAATATAAATATTAAATTTTAAAAATATATTTGTTTTAAAAAATATTTTAATATTTGCGAAAATATTTTAAATAATAATTTTAAATATTAATATTAAAAAATTGGATTAAATTATTTAAAATGTTAATTAAATAATCAAATATAATTAATATTGAATATAAATATTAAATTTTAAAAATAAAATGTTTATTTTTAAAAATATTTTTATATTTGCAAAAATATTTTAAGATAATAAATATTAATATTAAATAATAAATATTAATATTAAAAAATTAAAGTATTAAAACCGTTAATTAACTAATTAAATTTCATAATATTCAATATAAATATTAAATAAAAAAATAAAATGTTAATTTAAAAAAATATTTTAATATTTGTGAAAATATTTTAAAATAATAAATATTAATATTAAATCATAAATTAATAAATATTAAATAATTAAGGTATTTAAAATGTTAATTAATTAATTTAATTTAATAATATTTATTATAAATATTTATGAAAAATGGAAATGTTTATTTTATAAAATATTTTAATATTTGCAAAAAAATTTAAATATCATAATAAATATTAATATAAATAATTAAATTATTGAAGACGTTAATTAGCTAATTACATTAAATAATATTCAATATAAATAATAAATTAAAAAATAAAATATTTATTTTTTTTAAATATTTTAATATTTGCGAGAAGCCAACAATAAAATCCGTGCCTGTAACGACCTCCTGCCCTCTCCTCTTTTCCCGGAAATCCCGGAATCCTGCAGCAATCCCACAACAAATCCCGGAATGAATCCCAAAATCCCAGAATCCCAGAATTAATCCCGTAATTAATCTGGGAACAAATGCCAGAACAAATCCCGGAAGGAATCCCACAAAGAATCCCGGAATGAATCCCAGAATCCCAGAAGGAATCCCGGAATGAATCCTGGAATGAATCCCGGAATGGATCCCGGAATGGATCCTGGAATCCCGGAATGAATCCCAGAATGAATCCTGGAATGGATCCTGGAATCCCAGAATAAATCCCGGAATGGATCCCGGAATGGATTCCGGAATGGATCCTGGAATCCCAGAATAAATCCTGGAATGAATCCCAGAATGGATCCCGGAATGGATCCTGGAATCCCGGAATGAATCCCGGAATGGATCCCGGAATGGATCCTGGAATCCCAGAATAAATCCTGGAATGAATCCCAGAATCCCAAAATCCCAGAATTAATCCCGTAATTAATCCGGGAACAAATTCCAGAACAAATCCCGGAATGAATCCCACAAAGAATCCCGGAATGAATCCCAGAATCCCAGAAGGAATCCGGGAATGAATCCGGGAATGAATCCCAGAATGAATCCCGGAATGGATCCTGGAATCCCGGAATGAATCCCGGAATGGATCCCGGAATGGATCCTGGAATCCCGGAATGAATCCCGGAATGAATCCCGGCATGGATCCTGGAATGAATCCCGGAATGGATCCCGGCATGGATCCTGGAATCCCGGAATGAATCCCGGAATGGATCCCGGAATGGATCCTGGAATCCCAGAATAAATCCTGGAATGAATCCCAGAATCCCAAAATCCCAGAATTAATCCCGTAATTAATCCGGGAACAAATTCCAGAACAAATCCCGGAATGAATCCCACAAAGAATCCCAGAATGAATCCCAGAAGGAATCCGGGAATGAATCCCAGAATGAATCCAGGAATGAATCCTGGAAAAGGATTCATTCCCAGAAAAAAATCCCAGAAAGAATCCCAGAATCCTGGATCTGTGCACTCCTGGAATTCTGGATCCATGGGATCCCGGAATCCTGGAATCCTGGATCCAAAGAATCCCAGAATCCTGGATCCACGGGATCCTGGAATCCCCAAATCCCAGATCCATGCAATCCTGGAATCCTGGATCCATGAAATCCAGGAATCCCAGAATCCTGGATCCATGAAATCCCCAAATCCCAGAATCCTGGATCCATGGGATCCTGGAATCCTGGATCCATAGAATCCCGAAATCCCACAGGACCAGAATCCTGGAATCCTGGATCTATGGAATCCTGGAATCCCAAAATCCTGGATCCGTGTAGTCCGGGAATCTTGGATCCATGGAATCCTGGAATCCTAAAATTATGGATCCATGGAATCCTGGCTCCATGAAATCCCGGAATCCCAGAATCCTGGATCCATGGGATCCTGGAATCCTGCAGGCCCAGAATCCTGGAATCCCAAAATCCTGGATCTGTGGAATCCTGGAATCCTGAAATTATGGAAACCATGGAATCCCAAAGTCCTGGGTCCGTGGAATCCTGGATCCACGGAATCTTGGAATCATGGAATTCCAGAATTAAGGAATTATGGATCCATGGAATCCCAGAATCCTGGATCCATGGAATCCTGGATTCACAGAATTATGGATCTATGGAATCCATGGAATCCTGGAATCCTGGGATCTTGGACTCCTGGAATTATGGATCCATGCAGTCCTGGAATCCTGGGTCCACGGAATCCTGGAATCCCGGAATCCTGGAATTATGGATCCGTGGAATCCTGGAATCCTGGATCCACGGAATCTTGGAATCATGGAATCCCGGAATTAAGGAATCCTGGATCCATGGAATCCTGGAATTAAGGAATCATGGATCCATGGAATCTTGGAATCATGGAATCCCGGAATTAAGGAATTATGGATCCATGGAATCCTGGAATCCTGGGATCTTGGACTCCTGGAATCCTGGAATCCCGGAATTATGGATCCATGGAATCCCAGAATCCTGGATCCACGGAATCCTGGAATGATGGAATCCTGGAATTAAGGAACTGTGGATCCATGGAATCCTGGAATCCCAGAATCCTGGATCCCTGCAATCCTGGGATCTTGAACTCACGGATCCATGGAATCCTGGACTCACAGAATTATGGAATCCCGGAATTCCTTGGGATGGGATCCACGAATTCCCAATCCCATCCCATTCCCAGCCTGCTCCGGCTTTTCCTTGGGCTCTCCCAGGAATTCTCTGGGAATTCCCAAATCCCAAATTCCTCCTCGTTTTTCCCATGGAATTCCCTCCATTCCCACCCTGGGGTTGGATCCAGCCCCATCCCAAGGGAAGGAATTTTGGGAATTCCCTGGGAATTGGGGACTCCAGGAAGGGTCTCCCTATCCCAGAATTCCATAAAAATCCCTCGGGATGGATCCTGAGCCTCCTGGATCCCGGAATCCCGGAATTCCTTGGGATGGGATCCACGAATTCCCAATCCCATTCCATTCCCATCCCCTTCCAGCTTTTCCTTGGATGCTCCCAGGGATTTTTTGGGAATTCCTTCCCCAAAAAAATCCCATTTCCCCCCTTTTTTCCCCTGAATCCCATGGAAAAATTCCCGCCTCCGGAGCGGTTTTTTTTTTCCCGGGAAAAAATCTGGGATCCTTCGGAACTGTGGGAAGAGCTCCGGGAATTCCGGAATTCCGGGATGGGGGAGGGGGGGAAAAAAAAAATTTGGGGGTCCTGGAGCTGGAGGGGCCGCGGGGATTGGGAGGAATCCATGGAATCCATGGAATGCGAGGCCTCCGGGAATTCGGGATGCTGCGGCAGCTCCGTATCCATGGAAACGGCGGCGGGAAGAGTCGGGGAGGCGGGAAAGGATGGAGCGGAAATTCCCGGGATTCGGAGTTTTCCAAGCCGGAAATTCCCAGGATTTGAAGCTTTCCTGCCTGGAAATTCCCGGGATTTGGAGTTTTCCCCTCCAGAAATTCCCAGGATTTGTTTTCCCATCTGGAAATTCCCGGGATTCGGAGTTTTCCCACCAGGGAATTCCCACGACTCCAAGTTTTCCCAAATCCTGGAAATTCCCAGGATTCAAAGTTTTCCCACCAGGAAATTCCCAGGATTCAAAGTTTTCCCAAAATCTGAAAATTCCTGAGATTCGGAGGTTTCCCAAATTCTGGAAATTTCCAGGATTTGGAGTTTTCCCATCAGGAAATTCCCAGAATTCGGAGTTTTCCCACCAGAAAACTCCCGGGATTCAGAGTTTTCCCAAATTCCAGAAATTCCCAGGATTCAAAGTTTTCCCATCTGGAAATTCCCGGGATTTGGAGTTTTCCCACATTCCAGAAATTCCCAGGATTCAGAGGTTTCCCCTCCAGAAATTCCCGGGATTTGGAGTTTTCCCACCAGGAAATTCCTGGAATTCGAAGTTTTCCCATCAGGAAATTCCCGGGATTTTGAGTTTTCCCACATTCCACAAATTCCCAGGAATCAGAGGTTTCCCAACTTCTGGAAAATCCCAGGATTCAGAGTTTTCCCACCAGGAAATTCCCGGGATTTTGAAATTTCCTGTCCAGAAATTCCTGGGATTCTGAGTTTTCCCAAATTCCTGAGCCCATCCAGCCTCCGCATCCTTCGGGAATTTCGGGATTCGTTTCCTTTAATTAAAGATTTTTTAATTAAGGCCCCGATTTTCCCGCCGGGAGCCTCCGGAACGTTCCCAAATTCCCAGCCCGGGGGGGGGAAAAAATTTGGGAATGGGGCGGGAATTCATGGAATTTTGGAGCCAAATCCCGGTCCCCAGGGTGGCGTCTGGGGAATTCTGGGAATTCTGGGAATTCTGGGAATTCCAGGCTCCTCATTCCAAGGATTTGGAAGGGAAAAACCGGGAATGAAAAGGAGGATCCAGAGGGGTTTTCCCACTCTGGAATTCCCGGAATTCCTGGAGGGATGGGGGGGATTTCTGGGATATTTGGGAATGGTTCCTGGCCGGGATTTCAATCCCTGAGGATTTGGGGGGAGCCGGATCCCGGCTGGGATTTATGGGAATGTTGGGAATGTTGGGAATGTTGGGATCCCAGGGCTTTTCCAGCCGGGACCATCCCAGGATCTGGGAGGATTCTGGAGTGCCGGAGGTGCCTGCCTCAGTTTCCCTTTGGAATTCCGGTGGCTCCTTCCCGGTTCCCAGTTCCCATTCCCGATTATCCTGGCCTCATTCCAGGTTCCTCTTGTCCCATTCCCAATTCCCATTCCCAATTCCCGACTGTTCCAATCCCATTCCCGATTATCCCAATCCCATTCCTGATTATCCCAATCCCATTCCCAGTCCCATTCCCTGTTCCCATTCCCGATTATCCCAATCCCATTCCCGATTATCCCAATCCTATTCCTGATTATCCCAACCCCATTCCCGGCCCCATTCCCGACTATCCCAATCCCATTCCTGATTATCCCAATCCCATTCCCATTCCTGGCCCCATTCCCAGTTATCCCATTCCCAGTTATCCCATTCCCCAGATCCCATTCCCGGTTTTCCCTCTATCCCAGTGATCCCGTGCATTCCCGGCTGTCCCGGTGATCCCATTCCCGGTGATCCCATTCCCATTGATCCCATTCCCATTGATCCCATTCCCAGTGATCCCATTCCCATTGATCCCATTCCCATTGATCCCATTCCCAGTGATCCCATTCCCATTGATCCCATTCCCAGTGATCCCATTCCCATTGATCCCATTCCCATTGATCCCATTCCCGGTGATCCCATTCCCAGTGATCCCATTCCCGGTGCCTATCCCAGTGATTCCCCCCCGTTCCCTCTGATTCCCATCCCAGTTCCATTCCCAGTTCCATTCCCACTTCCATTCCCACTTCCATTCCCAGTTCCATTTCCAGTTCCATTCCCAGCCATTCCCAGCCATTCCCAGTTCCATTCCCAGTTCCATTCCCAGTTCCATTCCCAGTTCCATTTCCAGCCATTCCCAGTTCCATTCCCAGTTCCATTCCCAGTTCCATTCCCAGTTCCATTCCCAGTTCCATTCCCAGCCATTCCCAGTTCCATTCCCAGTTCCATTCCCAGTTCCATTCCCAGTTCCATTCCCAGTTCCATTCCCAGTTCCATTTCCAGCCATTCCCAGTTCCATTCCCAGTTCCATTCCCAGTTCCATTCCCAGTTCCATTCCCAGTTCCATTTCCAACCATCCCCAACCATTCCCAGCCCTTCCCAGACATTCCCAGTTCCTTTCTCAGCCATTCCCGGCGCCATTCCCAGATTTTTCCCGGCGCCATTCCAGGATTTTCCCCGCTATTCCCGGTGCCATTCCCGTTTTTTCCCCGCTATTCCCGGCGCCATTCCCGGATTTTCTCCGCTATTCCCGACGCCATTCCTGGATTTTTCCCGGCGCATTCCCAGTGCCATTCCCGGATTTTTCCCGGTGCCATTCCCGGATTTTTCCCAGCGCCATTCCAGGATTTTCCCCTCTATTCCCGGCGCCTTTCCCGGATTTTTCCCGCTATTCCCAGGGCCATTCTCGTTTTTCCCCCACTATTCCCGGCGCAATTCCCGGCGCCATTCCCGGGTTTTTCCCGGCGCATTCCCGGCGCCATTCCCGGATTTTTCCCAGTGCCATTCCAGGATTTTCCCCGCTATTCCCGGCGCCATTCCCGGATTTTTCCCGGCGCATTCCCAGCGCCGTTCCCGGATTTTTCCCGGTGCCATTACAGGATTTTCCCCGCTATTCCCGGCGCCATTCCCGGGTTTTTCCCGGCGCATTCCCGGCGCCATTCCCGGATTTTCCCCGCTATTCCCGGCGCCTTTCCCGGATTTTTCCCGGTGCCATTCCAGGATTTTCCCCGCTATTCCCGGCGCCTTTCCTGGATTTTCCCCGCTATTCCCGGCGCCATTCCCGTTTTGTTCCCACTATTCCCGGCGCATTCCCGGCGCCATTCCCGGATTTTCCCCGCTATTCCCGGCGCCATTCCCGGATTTTTCCCGCATTCCCGGCGCATTCCCGGATTTTTCCCGGCGCATTCCCGGCGCCATTCCCGGGGCGGGGCCGCTCCCCCTCGCTCCCGGTGCCGCCCCCGCCGGCCGCGCTCCCTCCCGCCATGTACGGTCAGTGCCGCTGGAAAAGCGGGAATTCCGCCGCATTCCCGGGAATGCCGGGCCCGCCGGGAACGCCGGGAATTCCGGGAATGCCGAGGGGGGAGCGGGAACAGCGCCGGGAATGCGGCCCCTCCCCCACCCCCCGGGCCAAGGACGGCCCCGCCCCGGAGCGCCCGGAGCATCCCCGGCCCGGCCCGCGGGAATCCCAAAATTCGGGGGGTGGGGAAGGGTTGGGAATCCCAAAATCCCGAATTTATGGGGTGGGAAAGGCTTAGGAATTGGGAATCCCAAAATTTATGGGGTGGGAAAGGGCTGGGAATCCCGAAATCCCAAAATTTGGGGGGTGGGGAAGGCCTGGGAATCCCAGAATCCCAAATTTATGGGGTGCGAATCCTGAAATCCCGAATTTGGGGGATGGGAAAGGTTTGGGATGCAGGAATCCCAAAATTCGGGGGGTGGGAAAGGGCTGGGAATCCTGGAATCCCAAATTTGTGGGGTGGGAATCCTGAAATCCCGAATTCGGGGGGTGGGGAAGGCTTGGGAGCCGAAAATCCCAAATTTTATGGGGTGGAAAAGGGCTGGGATTCCTGGAATCCCGAAATTCGGGGGGTGGGAAAGGGCTGGGAATCCCGAAATCCCAAAATTTGGGGGGTGGGGAAGGGTTGGGAGCCGAGAATCCCAAATTTTATGGGGTGGAAAAGGGCTGGGATTCCTGGAATCCCAAAATTTGGGGGATGGGAAAGGGCTGGGAATCCCTGAATCCCAAATTTATGGGGTGCGAATCCTGAAATCCCCAATTTGGGGGGTGGGGAAGGGTTCGGAATCCTGGAATCCCAAAATTTATGGGCTGGGAATCCTGAAATCCCGAATTTGGGGGGTGGGAAAGGGCTGGGAATCCCGGAATCCCAAATTTTGGGGGATGGGGAAGGGTTGGGATCCCGAAATCCCAAATTTATGGGGTGGGAAAGGGTTGGGAATCCCAGAATCCCAAAATTTATGGGGTTGGAAAGGTTTGGGATTCCTGGAATCCCAAAATTCGGGGGGTGAAGAAAGGCCGGGAGCCGGGAATCCCAAAATTTCTGGGACAGGATTGGTTTGGGATCCTGAAATCCCAAAATTTATGGGGGGTGGGAAAAGTTTGGGATCCAGGAATCCCAAAATTCAAGGGGTGTGAAAGGTTTGGGATCCCGAAAGCCCAAAATTTGGGGGGTGGGGAAGGGCTGGGAATCCCTGAATCCCAAATTTATGGGGTGGGAATCCTGAAATCCCGAATTCGAGGGGTGGGAAAGGTTTGGCATTCCCAAAATTTGGGGAATGGGAAAAGTTTGGGATGTGGAAATCCCGGATTTGTGGGATGGGATCGGTTTGGGATCCTGAAATCCCAAATTTCTGGGATGGGAAAGGTTTGGGAATCCCAAAATTTGGGGAATGGGAAGAATGGGAAAGGTTTGGGATTCCAGGAATCCCAAAATTTCTTTGATCCCATAAAAATTCCAGCACCTCCCTTCAATCCCCCCCCCCCCCCCCCCCCGTTTTTTATGGAATTCTGGGAATTTTTTCGGATGGGATTTTGGGATTATTTGAGGATTTTAAAGGTTTTTTGGGATTTTGGGGTTTTTTGTGGGATTTTGGGTTTTTTTGGGAACAGCCCCAAGGAAAATTCCTCAGGAATTTGGGGGAATTTTGTGGGATTTGGGGTTTTTTTGGGAAACGGGAAAATTCCCAGGGAAAATCCCGGGATTTGGGGTTTTTTTGAGGGATTTGGGGATTTTTTTGGGAGGGATTTGGGTTTTTTGTGGGATTTTTTTCCTGGGATTTTGGGATTTTTATGTGGAGCAGGAAGTTCCCCATGGAAAATCCCAGGATTTGGGGTTTTTGTGGGATTTGGGATTGGTTTTATGGGATTTTGGGGTTCTTTTATGGGATTTTGGGGTTCTTTTATGGGATTTGGGGTTTTCCTGCAGGATTTTGAGGATATTTGTGAGGCAGGAAGTTCCCCATGGAAAATCCCAGGATTTGGGGCTGAATTCTGGGATTTTGGGGCCGAATCCCAGGATTTTGGGGCCAGATCCCAGGATTTTGGGGACGGATCCCAGGATTTTGGGACCATATCCCGTGATTTTAGGGCCATATCCTGGGATTTTGGGGCTGTATCCCGGGATTTTGGGTCCGAATCCCAGGATTTTGGGGCCAGATCCCAGGATTTTGGGGCCAAATCCTGGGATTTTGGGACTGGATCTCAGGATGGGGCCAAATCCCCGGATTTTGGGGCCGTATCCCAGGATTTTGGGGCTGAATCTCTGGATTTTAGGGCTGAATCCTGGGATTTTAGGGCCGTATCCCGGTATTTTGGGTCCGAATCCTGGGATTTTGGGTCCGTATCCCGGGGTTTTGGGTCCGAATCCCGGGATTTTGGGGCTGAATCCCGGGATTTTGGGGCCATATCCCAGGATTTTGGGACCAGATCCCGAGATTTTGGGACTGGATCTCAGGATGGGGCCAAATCCCTGGATTTTGGGGCCAGATCCTGGATTTTGGGGCTGGATCCTGGGATTTTGGGACTGGATCTCAGGATGGGGCCGTATCCCAGGATTTTGTGGTAGATCCTGGAATTTTGGGGCTGTATCCCATGATTTTGGGGCCAAATCCTGGGATTTTGGGTCCGAATCCCAGGATTTGGGGCCATGGCTAAGGAGGAGCAGCCGGAGCAGCAGCAGCTGGCGCCTGCCCCTCCCCCCCTTTCCCGGGATTAAGGGGATTTGGGGATTTTGGGAATCCCCGGCGGCCTCTCCAATCCAGCGCTGATCCCAAACGTCCTTCCCGACCCTTCGGAGCGGGAGCGGCGCCGCCGGACCCCGATCCAGCACATCCCAAAATCCCGTCCCAAAATCATCCCGAACAACCCCAAACCCTGAACCCCGAACCCCAAATCCCAAACCCCAGATCCCAAATCCTGAATCCTGAATCCTGAATTCCAAACCCTGAATCCCAAATCCCAGATCCCAAATCCTGAATCCTGAATCCTGAATCCCGAATCCTGAATCCTGAATTCCAAACCCCAAATCCCAAACCCCAAATCCCAAACCCCAGATCCCAAATCCTGAATCCCAGATCCCGGATCCTGAATCCCATCCCAATCCCAGATTCCAAACCCCAAATTCCAACTCCTGAATCCCAAATCTCAAATCCCAAATTCCAATCCCAAATTCCAAATCCTAAATCCCAAATCCTAAATCCCAATTCCCAAATCCCAGATCCCAATTCCCAAACCCCAATTCCCGGATCCCAAACTCCAATCCCAAACCCCAAATCCCAAACTCCAAACCTCAAATCCCAGATCCCAAATTCCCAATCCCAGAACCCAAAAAATTCCCAATCCCAGTTTCTAACCCCCAATTCCACCCTCCAAATCCCAAAATTCCCAAATCCCCAAATCCCCAAAATCCCAAATTCCCAAATCCCCAAAATCCCAAATTCCCAAATCCCAAACTCCAAACCCCAAATCCCAAATCCCAAATCCTGGGGCTGTTCCCGGCTCATCCCGGGCTGAATTCCCAAAACCTGGGTGAGTTTTTTCCTGATGGAATTTGGGGAAAATGCCGGAATTTTGGGGGGATTTGAGGAATTTTGGGGGGATTTGAGGAATTTTGGGGGGATTTGAGGAATTTTGGGGGGATTTGAGGGATTTTGGGGATTTTGGGGGATTTCGGGAAAGAGGAGCCGGGGGAGGGATTTTGGGAATGGGATTTTCCATGGATTTGGGAAACCGAGGTGGGACTCTGATCCTGCTTTTCCTGAATTTCCAGAATTCCCGGAATCCTGGGATTATCCCGGGGCTGCACACCCCAATTCCCAAATTTTCCCAAATTTTCCCAAAATTTCCCAGATTTTCCCTAATTTTCCCTAATTTTTTCGGGGAATTTCCCCTTATTTGGGGGAATTTTCATGGAATTTTCACCCCTAAATCCAAGGAATTTGCAGCACTCGGGATCCCCCCATTTTCCCTCTGGAATTCCATGGAAAACATCCCCAAAGCCCCGGATCCCAGGAATTTTGGGATCCACCCTGTGGGAATTCTGCTCCCAAATTCTCCGTTTTTCCAGGGGTTTTCCCATTTTTTCCCAGGTTTTCCCGGTTTTTCCCATTTTCTCCAGGTTTTTCCCATTTTTTCCTGCTTTTCCTGTTTCTTTCCCGGGTTTTCCCAGTTTTTTCCTGGTTTTTCACATTTTTTTGCCATTTTTTCCCGATTCTCCCGTTTTTTCCATTTCATCACAGGTTTTCCCAGATTTTCCCGGTTTTCCCAGTTCTTCCAGTTTTCCCAGTTTTTTCCCAGTTTCTCCAGTTTTTTTCCCGGTTTCTCCCAGTTTTCCCCAGTTTTATTCCGATTTTCTCATTTTTTTCCTGTTTTATTCCCGGTTTTTCCCTTATTTTCCCTGTTTTTTCCCAGTTTTCCCCGTTTTTTTCTCAGTTTCTCCCAGGTTTCCCAATTTTTTTCCCGATTATCCCTATTTTTTCCCAGTCTTTCCTGGCCTTTCCTTGATTTTCCCTATTTTTTCCTGGTTTCTCCTGGTGTTCCCGGGGTTTTCCGATTTTCCCGGTTTTTTCCCTGTTTTTTCCCGGTTTTCCCACATTTTTCCCCAATTTTCTCTGTTTTTATCCCTGTTTTTCCCGAGTTTCCCCCTTTTTTTTCCCATTTTCCCCCGTTTTTTTCCCGGTTTTCCCAGATTTTTCCCGATTTTCTCTGTTTTTCCCCATTTTTCCCCATTTTTATCCCGGTTTTTCCCAGATTTTTCCCAATTTTCCCTGTTTTTTCCCGTTTTCCCCCGTTTTTTTCCCGGTTTTTCCCATTTTCCCTCGTTTTTATCCCAGTTTTTCCCAGTTTTTCCCGGTTTTTTTCCGATTTTCCCTGTTTTTCCCCATTTTTCCCCATTTTTCCCCGTTTTCCCCCGTTTTTTTCCCATTTTCCCTCGTTTTTATCCCATTTTTCCCGTTTTTTTCCCGGGATCAGCAGGATTTGTTTTTCCCGGGAATTCCCGCGGCTCCCGCGGAATTCTGGGAAAATCCTTTGGAATCCTCGGGATTATCCCGAGTTTTTTAATCCCTCCTTTAACTCCTTCCTGCCCGAGGCGGGAATGGAATTTTTTCCATGGAAAAACCGGGAATTCCAGCGGAATTCCCGCCCCAAATCCTTGGGAATTTCCCGGGAAAAGCGGGAAACGCGCGGGGGGAATTTATTCCCGAATTTTATTCCCGAATTTTATTTTATTTTATTTTTATTTATTTATTTATTTTATTTTATATTAATATAAATAAATAAATATTTAAAAAATAAAATTTTTTAAATATTTAAAATTTTTAAATTTAAAAAATAAAAATTTTATTTTATTTTAATATAAATAAATAAAATATTTAATAATATTTTATTTATTTATTTATTTTATTTATTATTTATTTTATTTATTTATTCCCGAATTTTATTTTTTTATTGAATTTTATTCCTGATTTTTTTATTCCCGATTTCCTATTCCCTGTTTTTTTTCCCGGTTTTTATTCCCCTGGTTTTTAGGGAATTTTAACAGGATTTTAAAGGGATTTTTATGGGATTTCAATGGAATTTAAATGGAATTTTAATGCGATTTTAGTGGGATTTCAATGGGATTCTTATGGAATTTTGGTGGAATTTTTTATGGAATTTTAATGGGATTTTACACAGGATTTCAATGGAATTTTAGCTGAATTTAAATGGGATTTTATGGGATTTAAATGGGATTTTAATGGAATTTTAATGGGATTTTAATGGGATTTTAAATGGGATTTTAATGGGATTTTAATGGGATTTCAATGGAATTTTAATGGAATTTAAAAGGAATCTCAGTGAATTTTTAAAAGGAATTTTAATGGGATTTTAATGGGACTCTTGGAATTTTAATGGAATTGGAATGGGATTTTAATGGGATTTTGCTGGAATTTTGCTGGAATTTTTAATGGGATTTTTACGGGATTTCTATGAGATTTCAATGGAATTTAAATGGGATTTTACGGGATTTCAATGGAATTTCAATGGAATTTTAATTGGATTTTAATGGAATTTTAATGAGATTTTGGTGGGACTTCAATGGAATTTTAATGGAATTTTAGCAGAATTTTAACGGGATTTTAATGGGATTCTTATGGAATTTTTATGGGATTTAAATGGAATTTCAGTGAATTTTTTAAATGGAATTTTAACTGGATTCTTATGGGATTCTTATGGAATTTTAATCAGATTTTAATGGGATTCTTATGGATTTTTAATGGGATTCTTATGGGATTTTAATGGAATTTCAATGGGATTTGAGTAGAATTTTAATGGGATTTTTATGGGATTTTTATGGGATTTCAATGGAATTTTAATGGAATTGGAATGGGATTTTAATGGAATTTTGCTGGAATTTTTAATGGGATTTTAATGTGATTTCAGTGGAGTTTTAATGGAATTTTAGCCGAATTTTTATGGAATGTAAATGGGATTTTTATGGGATTTTTATGGGATTTTAATGGAATTTTAATGGGATTTTAATGGAATTGGAATGGGATTTTAATGGGATATTAGCGGAATTTTGCTGGAATTTTTAATGGGATTTTAATGGGATTTTAATGGAATTTTGCTGGAATTTTTAATGGGATTTCAATGGGATTTTATGGGATTTCAATGGGATTTTAATGGAATTGGAATGGAATTTTAATGGGATTTTAATGGGATTTAAATGGAATTTTAATGGAATTGGAATGGGATTTAAATGGGATTTTAATGGGATTTTTATGGGATTTTGCTGGAATTTTTAATGGGATTTTTACGGGATTTCTATGAGATTTCAATGGAATTTAAATGGGATTTTTATGGGATGTAAATGGGATTTTAAATGGAATTTTAGCTGAATTTAAATGGGATTTTATGGGATTTCAATGGAATTTAAATGGAATTTTAATTGGATTTTAATGGAATTTTAATGGGATTTTTAATGGAATTCTTATGTAAATCTGATGGGATTCTTATGGAATTTTTATGGGATTTAAATGGAATTTCAGTGAATTTTTTAAATGGAATTTTAACTGGATTCTTATGGGATTCTTATGGAATTTTAATCAGATTTTAATGGGATTCTTATGGATTTTTAATGGGATTCTTATGGGATTCTTATGGAATTTCAATGGGATTTGAGTAGAATTTTAATGGGATTTTTATGGGATTTTTATGGGATTTCAATGGAATTTTAATGGAATTGGAATGGGATTTTAATGGAATTTCAATGGGATTTTAATGGAATTGGAATGGGATTTTAATGTGATTCTTATGGAATTTTGCTGGAATTTTTAATGGGATTTTTATGGGATTTCAATGGGATTTTTATGGGATTTTAATGGGATTTTAATGGGATTCTTATGGAATTTTACTGGAATTTTTTATGGAATTCTTATGGAACTTTGATGGGATTTCAGTGGATTTTTTTAAAATGGAATTTTAGCAGAGTTTTAATGGGATTCTTATGGAATTTTAATGGGATTTAAATGAAATTTTTATGGGATTTAAAGGGAATTTTAATGGGATTTAAATGGAATTTTAATGGAATTTTAGCAGAATTTTAAGAGGATTTTTATGGGATTTTAATGGGATTCTAATGGAATTTTAATGGCATTTTAATGGCATTTTAATGGAATTTTTATGGAATTTTAATGGAATTTTAATGGAATTTTAATGGGATTCTTATGGAACTTTAATGGATTTTTATTGGTATTTTAATGGAATTTTAATGGAATTTTAATGGAATTTTTATGGAATTTTGGGGAGTTTTTCCTGCCTTTCCACGGGAGACAAATCCGGGTCCCTTCATTGCCCCTTTCCCTGTTTTCCCTCTTTGTTTTCCCATTTTTCCCTGGAATTCCTCTCTCCATCCCTGAATTCCCGCTCCGGAATGGATGGAAAACCCAACGAGCATTTTCCCACTTTTCCTTCATTTTTCCTTTGTTTTTCCTTCATTTTTCCTCCATTTTCCCCCTTTTTTCCTTAATTTCCCCCATTTTCCTTCCTTTCCCTATTTTTCCTCCTTTCCCACATTTTTCCCCATTTTCCTTCCTTTTTCCTTCATTTTTCCTTCATTTTTCCTTCATTTTTCCTTCATTTTCCCCCCTCCTTTTCCCCATTTTTCCTGCTTTTTTTTCCTTCTTTCCTTCATTTTTTTCCTTCATTTTTCCTTCTTTTTTTTTCTCCTTTCCCTTCCTTTCTCCCTTTTCCTTCCTTTTTTTCCCCATTTTCCTTCTTTTCCTCATTTTCCCCTTTATTCTCCATTTTCCCAGTTTTTCCTCCATTTTCCCTTCATTTTTCCTCCTTTTCTCCCCATTTTCCCACTTTTCTTTCCCTCCTTTTTTCCTCCTTTTCCTTCATTTTTCCTCCATTTTTCCTTCATTTTCCCTCTTTTTCCTTCCTTTTCCTATTTTTCCTCCTTTCCCACATTTTCCTCCTTTTCCTTCATTTTTCCTCCATTTTTCCCCCTCCTTTTCCCCATTTTTTCCTGCTTTTTTTCCTTCTTTCCTTCATCTTTTTCCTCATTTTTCCCTCCTTTTCCTTATTTTCTCCCTTTTCCCCCCATTTTCCTTATTTTCCTCTTTTTTCCCTTTTTTCTCTATTTTTTCTCTATTTTTTCCTCATTTTTTCCTTTTTTCCTCCTTTTTCCATTTTTTCCGTATTTTCCTTCTTTTCCCTTCATTTTCCCCCATTTTCCTTCTTTTCCTCTTTTTTTCCCCTTTTCCTGCATTTTCCCAGCTTTTCCTGATTTTCCTTCATTTTTCCTTCATTTTTTCCTCCTTTTCCTTCCTTTTTTCCCCCATTTTCCTTCTTTTCCTCATTTCCCCCTTTTTTCTCAAATTTCCCAGTTTTTCCTCCTTTTCCTTCATTTTTCCTCCATTTTTCCTTCATTTTCCTCTTTTTCCTCCTTTCCCACATTTTGTCTCCTTTTCCTTCATTTTTCCTTCATTTTTTCCCCTCCTTTTCCCCATTTTTCCCTTCTTTTCTTTTCCTTTTTTTCCTTCATTTTTCCTTCTTTTTTTTCCTCCTTTCCCTTCCTTTCTCCCTTTTCCTTCCTTTTTTCCCCCATTTTCCTTCTTTTCCTCTTTTTCCCCCTTTTTCTCCATTTTTTCCTCTTTTTTCTCCCCATATTTTCCTCCTTTTCCTTCCTTTTTCCTTCATTTTTCCCCCTTTTCCAGCTTTTCCTCTTTTTTCCATTTTCTCTTCGTTTTTCCCTCCTTTTCCTTCCTTTTCCCCTTTTTTCCTTCATTTCCCCCTCATTTTCCCCCATTTTCCTTCTTTTCCATCTTTTTTCCATTTTTCTCCATTTTCCCGACTTTCCCTCCTTTTCCTTCATTTTTCCTTCATTTTTTCCTCCTTTTCCTTCCTTTTTTCCCCCATTTTCCTTCTTTTCCTCAGTTCCCCCTTTTTTTCTCAATTTTCCCAGTTTTTCCTCCATTTTTCCTTCATTTTCCCTCTTTTTCCTTCATTTTCCTATTTTTCCTCCTTTCCCACATTTTTCCCCATTTTCCTTCCTTTTTCCTTCATTTTTCCTTCATTTTTTCCTCCTTTTCCTTCCTTTTTTCCGCATTTTCCTTCTTTTTCTCATTTCCCCTTTTTTTTCTCAATTTTCCCAGATTTTCCTCCTTTTCCTTCATTTTTCCTCCATTTTTCCTTCATTTTCCCTCTTTTTCCTTCATTTTTCCTTCATTTTTTCCTCCTTTCCCTTCTTTTCTCCCTTTTCCTTCCTTTTTTTCCCCCCCATTTTCTTTCCTTTCCTCATTTTTCCCTTTTATCTCAATTTTCCCAGATTTTCCTCCTTTTCCTTCATTTTTCCTCCTTTTCCTCCTTTTTCCCCCTTTTCATTCATATTTTCCTTCATTTTTCCTTCATTTTTTTCCCATTTTTCATCTTTTCCTCTTTTTTCCATTTTCTCTTCATTTTCCCCTCATTTTCCTTTATTTTTCCTCCTTTTCCTTCATTTTTCCCTCATTTTTCCATCCTTTTCCTTATTTTCCTCTTTTTTCCCTTTTTTCTCTATTTTTCCTCATTCTTTCCTCCTTTTTTCCTCATTTTTTCCTCTTTTTTTCCATTTTTCCATATTTTCCTCCTTTTCCTTCCTTCTCCCTTCATTTTTCCCCATTTTCCATATTTTTCCCATTTTTCTCCATTTTTTCCCCTTTTTTCTGTTCCTTCACTTTTCCATCATTTTCCCTTCGTTTTTCCCTCCTTTTCCTCCCTTTTCCCCTTTTTTCCTTCATTTTCCCCCTCATTTTCCCCCATTTTCCTTCTTTTCCTCTTTTTTTCCCATTTTTCTCCATTTTCCCGACTTTCCCTCCTTTTCCTTCATTTTTCCTTCATTTTTTCCTCCTTTTCCTTCCTTTTTTCCCCCATTTTCCTTCTTTTCCTCATTTTCCCATTTTTTCTCAATTTTCCCAGTTTTTCCTCCATTTTTCCTTCATTTTCCCTCTTTTTCCTTCCTTTTCCTATTTTTCCTCCTTTCCCACATTTTTCCTCCTTTTCCTTCATTTTTCCCTCCTTTTCCTTATTTTCTCCCTTTTTCCCCCATTTTCCTTCTTTTCCTCTTTTTTCCCCTTTTTCTCTCCATTTTTTCCTCCTTTTTTCCCCTTTTTCCTTCATTTTCTTCATTTTCCCCCTCATTTTTTCCCATTTTCCTTCTTTTCCTCTGTTTTCCATTTTTCCCTACTTTCCCTCATTTTTCCTTCCTTTTTCCTCCATTTTCCCCCTTTTTCCTTCCTTTTCCTATTTTTCCTCCTTTTCCTTCATTTTTCCCTCCTTTTCCTTATTTTCTCCCTTTTTCCCCCATTTTCCTTCTTTTCCTCATTTCCCCCTTTTTTTCTCAATTTTCCCAGTTTTTCCTCCATTTTCCTTCATTTTCCCTCTTTTTCCTCAGTTTTCCTCTTTTTCCTCCTTTCCCACATTTTTCCTCCTTTTCCCTCCTTTTCCTTCATTTTTCCTTCATCTTTTCCCTCATTTTTCCCTCCTTTTCCTTATTTTCTCCCTTTTCCCCCCATTTTCCTTCTTTTCCTCCTTTTTCCCCTTTTTCTCCATTTTTTCCTCCTTTTTTTGCCTTTTTTCCTTCTTTTCCTTCATTTTTCCTTCTTTTTTCCCCATTTTCCTTCTTTTCCACTTTTCCCCCTTTTTCTCCATTTTTTCCATTTCTTTTCCTCCTTTTCCTTCCTTTTCCTCAATATTTTCCTTCCTTTTTTCCCTCCTTTTCCTTATTTTCCTCTTTTTTCCCTTTTTTCCCATTTTTTTCCTCCGTTTTTCCCTTTTTTCCTCCTTTCCCTTCATTTTTCCTTCATTTTTTCCCATTTCCCTTCTTTTCCTCATTTTTCCCATTTTCCTCCACTTTTTTCCTTTTTTCTTTTCCTTCCTTTTTCCACTTTTTTCCTTCACTTTTCCTTTACCTTTTCCTTCCTTTTTTCCATCCTTTTCCTTCTTTTCCTCTTTTCCCCACTTTTTCTCCATTTCCCAGCTTTTCCTCCCTTTTTCCTCCCTTTTTCCACTTTTTCTTCCATTTTTCCTGATTTTCCCTCATTTTTTCCTTCATTTTCCCCCCTTTTCCTTCACTTTTCCTCCTCTTCCTCCTTTTCCCGGATTTTTTTCCCCCTCCCCAATTCCAGGCCTGGAATTCCGCATCCCGAGGCTTTTCCTGATCATTCCCAGGAAAAAAAAAACAAAACTGATTTGTAAAAAAAATTAAAATAAAATAAAATAAAATAAAATAAAATGAAATGAAATGAAATGAAATGAAATGAAATGAAATAAAATAAAATAAATAAAATAAAAATAAAAGTAAGGATTAAAAATTAAAAATGAAATAAAATAAAAAATAAAATACAATAAAAATAAAATAAAACAAATAAAAATAAAATAAAGTAAAAAAGTAAAAAATGAAATAAAATAAAATAAAATAAAATAAAATAAAATAAAATAAAATAATAAAAAAAATAAATAAAATAGAAAAAAGGAAAATAAAAATAAAAAATAAAAGAAATATAAAATATAAAATATAAAATATAAAATATAAAATATAAAATATAAAATATAAAATAAAATAAGTAAAATAAAAAATAAAATAAATTTTAAAAATTAAAAAATAGAAAAAAAATAAATAAAATAAAATTAAAAATATAATAAAATTAAAAAAATTAGTTAAGAATAAGATAAAATAAAAATAAATTTAAAAATAAAATTAAAAAATAATAAAATATAAAATAAAAAAAGTAAAATAAGATAAAATAAAATAAAAAATAATTAAAAGAATTAAAAATAATATAAATATAATATAATATAAAATAATTAAAAATGAATGAAACAAATTAAATAATAAAATAAAAAATATAATAAAATAAATAAAATGAATAAAATAAAAAATAAAATAAAATATAAAATAAAAAATAAAATAAAATGCAATAAAAAATAAAATAACATAAAATAGATAAAATAAAAAATAAGAATTAAAAATTAAAAATTAAAAATAAAATAAAATTAAATAAAATTAAATTAAATTAAATTAAATTAAAATTAAAAAATAAATTAAAAATTAAAATTCAAAAATTAAAAATAAATAAGAATAAAATAAAAATAAAATAAAAATAAAATAAAGTAACATAAAATAAATAAAATAAAAATAAAATATAAAATATAAAATGTAAAATATAAAATAAAAAATAAAATCATTTTTAAAAATTAAAAACAATAAAAATAAAATAAATAAAATAAAATTAAAAATATAATAAAATAAAATATTAAATTAAGAATAAAATAAAATAAAAATAAATATAAAATTAAATAAATAAAATAAAAAATAAAATAAAATAAAATAAAAAATAAAATACAATAAAATAAAATAACATAAAATAAATAAAATAAAAATAAAAGTAAGGATTAAAAATTAAAAATAAAATAAAATAAAAAATAAAATACCATAAAAATAAAATAAAACAAATAAAAATAAAATAAAGTAAAAAAGAATAAAATAAAATAAAATAAAATAAAATAAAATAAAATAAAATAAAATAAAATAAAATAAAATAAAATAAAATAAAATAAAGTAAAATAAAATAAAATAAAATAAAATAAAATAAAATAAAATAAAATAAAATAAAATAAAATAAAATAAAATAAAACAAAACAAAACTTTGGGAATGTCGGGAAAACTGGGAGCGGATTCCCTCTGGGAAAAGGGAATCGGGGCAGGATTTGGGGAAGGAATTCCCGGCTGGGCTGGAATTCCAAGGATTCCCTGGAATTTTCCCGGGCTGGGATTGGGAATTCCGCTCCTTTCCCGCCCAAACCATTCCCAGATCCCGGGAAAATCCCGGGAATTTCTTGGATCCGCTGCTTTTCCATCAGAAAATTCCCGAGGGGGGGGGGGGGGGCGAGGAGGAGCCGCCGCTTCCCAAAATCCCCAAAATTCCCAAAAAATTCCTCTCCCACCCCTCCCCCACCCCCATTCCCAACTTTTCTCCTTCCCGAGCCAAAAAAACCTTTGGAAAAATCCCCCTCCCCCCCCTCCCCCCTTTTCCAACCTCAATTCCCACAATTCCAACCGCAATTCCCGGATTTTCCCCTCATCCCTTTGGAAAAAAAAAAAAAAAAACACCAAAAAAAACCGGGAATTCTTCGATCCAAATCCCCAAAATTCCATCCTCAATTCCCGTTTTTCCAGCCGCAATTCCCGGATTTTTTTATTTTTATTTTATTTTTATTTTATTTTTTAATTTTTTTTTTTTGGGAGCGATGCGGGAAGCACCGGGAAAATCGGGAATTGATCCCGGAATTCCCGGAATTCATTCCCGGCATTCCCGATCCTCTCCCGGGAAATGCTGCCCGTGCCTGGAGCAGGTAAAGCTCCCGAAATTCGGGAATTTTTTGATTTCCCTCTGGAAAATCGGGATCGGGAATTTGATTTTTCCCGGATTTTTTTCCCTTTTTTTTTTTTTTTTTCCCGGTTTTTTTTTTGGGAATTTTTTTTTGCCGCGTTCGGGAGGAGGAGGAGGAGGAGGGGGAGGGGGAGGGGGGGGGATGGGCAGAATTCCAAGGAAAAACGGGCTCGGGAAAGGGGGAATTGTTGGGAATTCTGGCGGGAATTGCTGGCTCCGTCCTTGGGGAATGATTGGGAAGTGAATTGTGGGGATTTATCCCGGTTTTCCCTGGATTTATCCCGGTTTTCCCCGGATTTATCCCGGTTTTCCCCGGATTTATCCCGGTTTTCCAGCCTTTATCTCAGTTTATTAAGGATTTATCCCGGTTTTTTAAGGCTTTATCCCAATTTTCCAGTATTTATCCCTGTTTTTTTAAGGATTTATCCCAATTTTCCAGGATTTATCCCGGTTTTTTAAGGATTTATCCCGGTTTTTAAATACTTTATCCCAATTTTCCAGGATTTTTCCCTGTTTTCCAGGATTTATCCCCATTTTTTTATGGATTTATCCCACTTTTTATGGATTTTTCCCATTTTTTTTAGGCTTTATCCCAATTTTCCAGGATTTATCCCAGATTTCCTGGATTTTTCCCTATTTTCCAACCTTTCTCCCAGTTTTTTAAGGATTTATCCCAATTTTCCAGCCTTTATCCCCATTTTTTATGGATTTATCCCATTTTTTATTGATTTTTCCCAGTTTTTTGAGGCTTTATCCCAATTTTCCAGGATTTATCCCAGATTTCCTGGATTTATCCCGGTTTTCCAACCTTTATCCCTGTTTTTTTAAGGATTTATCCCAGTTTTCCAGGATTTATCGCAGATTTCCAGGATTTATCCCGGTTTTCCAGGGTTTCCCCTGATTTTCCAGCCTTTTTCCCGGTTTTCCCTGGATTTATCCCAGTTTTCCAACCTTTATCCCGGTTTTTAAAGGATTTATCCCGATTTTCCAGGATTTATCCCAATTTTCTAATGAACTTATCCCATTTTTTATGTATTTTTCCCATTTTTTTAGGCTTTATCCCAATTTTCCAGGATTTATCCCAGATTTCCTGGATTTATCCCAGTTTTCCAACCTTTATCCCTGTTTTTTAAGGCTTTATCCCAATTATCCAGTTTTTATCCCTGGTTTTTTAAGGATTTATCCCGGTTTTCCAGGATTTATTGCAGATTTCCAGGATTTATCCCGGTTTTCCAGGTTTTCCCCTGATTTTCCAACCTTTATCCCGGTTTTTTAAAGGATTTATCCCGGTTTTCCAGGATTTATCCCCATTTTTTAAATGGATTTATCCCATTTTTATGGACTTTTCCCATTTTTTTAAGGCTTTATCCCAATTTTCCAGGATTTATCCCAGATTTCCTGGATTTATCCCAGATTTCCTGGATTTATCCCGGTTTTCCAGGATTTATCCTGATTTTCCAGGATTTATCCCAATTTTTTAATGCTTTATCCCAATTTTCCAGGATTTATCCCAGATTTCCTGGTTTTATCCCAGATTTCCAGGATTTTTCCTGTTTTTTTAAGGAATTATCCCATTTTTCCAAGGATTTATCCCGGTTTTCCAGTGTTTCTCCCAGTTTTCCAGGAATTATCCCAGTTTTTTAAGGAATTATCCCAGTTTTCCAGGAATTATCCCAGTTTTTTAAGGAATTATCCCGGTTTTCCAGGATTTATCCCATTTTTTATGGATTTCTCCCATTTTTTAAGGCTTTATCCCAATTTTCCCCAATTTCTCACGGTTTTCCAGGATTTATCCCAGTTTTTCAAGGATTTATCCCAGTTTTCCAGGGTTTCTCCTGATTTTCCAGGAATTATCCTGGTTTTCCAGGATTTATCCCATTTTTTGAGGCTTTATCCCAATTTTCCAGGATTTATCCCAGATTTCCTGGATTTATCCCTATTTTCCAACCTTTATCCCAGTTTTTAAAGGATTTACCCCAATTTTCCAGGATTTATCCCGGTTTTTTAAGGATTTATCCCAGTTTTCCAGCCTTTATCCCTGTTTTTCCAGGATTTATCCCCATTTTTTATGGATTTATCCCAGTTTTCCAGGAATTATCCCAGATTTCCAGGATTTATCCTGATTTTTAAGGCTTTCTTCCGGGTTTTCCAGGAATTATCCCATTTTTTAATGGATTTCTCCCATTTTTTAAGGCTTTATCCCAATTTTCCAGGCTTTATCCCAGATTTTGAAGGAATTATCCCAATTTTCCCTGATTTCTCCCGCTTTTCCAGCCTTTTTCCCGCTTTTCCTCCCAGATTTTTGGATTTTTTTGGGAATGCTCTCATCCCTCCATTCCCACCCTGCAGAATTCCAGGATCCCATCCCAAAATCCCAAAAAATATTTTGGGAATTCCCCCCCAAATCCCTCCTTTAAAACCCCTCAAAAATTCCCAAAAAATTCCAGGAAAAATCGGGAAAATCCAGGAATTCCGGCTCCTCCTCCGTCCAATCATTTCCCCATGGAATTCCCAGCAGGAAATTCGGGAATTTTGGGATTTTCCCGGCTCCGAGGCCTCTCTGTGGATTCCTGGGAATTCTTTGGGAATTTTTTGGGAATTCTTTGGAATGGGAGGATCCCAAATCCCGGATTTTTCCCGTTTTTCCAGGGGTTTGCGGCTGTTGCGGAGCGCTCCGGCCCCGCTACAAGCGGCTCGTGGACAACATCTTCCCCGAGGATCCCGAGGTGATTCCCGAGGATTTTCTGGGAATTCTGGGAATTCTGGGAATTCTGGGAATGGCCCAGCCTGAAAATTCCCATGGGAAAATGGGGGGACGGGATTTTCCTGGGAATTTTTGGGATTTTCTGGGAATTTTGGGGATTTTCTGGGATTTTTTTTTTGGATTTGGGATTTGGGAATTTGGGATTTGGAGTCTGGAATTCTGGGGTTTGGGAATTGGGGATTTGGGGAATTTTGGGGATTTTCTGAGAATTTTTGGGATTTTCTGGGAATTTTGGTTTTGGGATTTGGGAATTTGGGGAATTTTGGGGATTTGGGGAATTTTGGGGATTTTCTGGGAATTTTTTTTTATTTTTTGGGAATTTTGGGGATTTTCTGGGATTTTTTTTGGGATTTGCTGGGAATTTCAGCTTTGGGATTCGGGAAATTTGGGATTTGGGGTTTTGGGAATTTGGGGGATTTTGGGGATTTTCTGAGAATTTTTGGGATTTTCTGGGATTTTTTTGGATTTTTTTGAGATTTTTTTTTATTTTCTGGGAATTTCGGTTTTGGGATTTGGGATTTTGGGATTTGAGAATTTGGGATTTTGGGGATTTTCTGGGAATTTTTTTGCATTTTTGGGGGGAATTTTTTTGGATTTTCTGGGAATTTTGGGGATTTTCTGGGAATTTTTTTTTTTTTTTGGGAATTTTTGGGATTTTCTGAGAATTTTGGGGATTTTCTGGGATTTTTTTTGGGATTTGCTGGGAATTTCAGCTTTGGGATTTGGGAAATTTGGGATTTGGGGTTTTGGGGATTTGGGGAATTTTGGGGATTTTCTGAGAATTTTTGGGATTTTCTGGGATTTTCTTTTATTTTTTTGGGAAATTTTTTTTTTATTTTCTGGGAATTTTGGCTTTGGGATTTGGGATTTTGGGATTTGAGAATTTGGGATTTTCTGGGAATTTTGGCTTCGGGATTTGGGAATCTGGGAATGGGCCCAGCCCAAAAATTCCCATGGGAAAAGGGGGGGGGGATTTTCCTGGGAATTCCTCAGCAGGGATTGGGAATTTTGGGGGTTTGGGAATTTGGGAATTTGGGATTTTGGGGAATTCAGGATTTTGGGGATTTGGGGAATTTTGGGGGATTTTCTGGGATTTTTTTTTTATTTTCTGGGAATTTTGGGGATTTTCTGGGAATTTCAGCTTTGGGATTCAGGAAATTTGGGATTTGAGAATTTGGGGAATTTTGGGGATTTTCTGGGAATTTTTTTGCATTTTTGGGGGGAATTTTTTTGGATTTTCTGGGAATTTTGGGGATTTTCTGGGAATTTCAGTTTTGGGATTTGGAATTTGGGGAATTTTGGGGATTTTCTGGGAATTTTGGGGATTTGGGGAATTTTGGGGATTTTCTGGGAATTTCAGCTTTGGGATTCAGGAAATTTGGGATTTGAGAATTTGGGATTTTGGGGATTTTCTGGGAATATTTTTGCATTTTTGGGGGGAATTTTTTTGGATTTTCTGGGAAATTTTTTTTATTTTTTGGGAATTTTGGGGATTTTCTGGGATTTTTTTTGGGATTTGCCGGGAATTTCAGCTTTGGGATTCGGGAAATTTGGGATTTGGGGTTTTGGGAATTTGGGGAATTTTGGGGATTTTCTGAGAATTTTTGGGATTTTCTGGGAATTTTGGGTTTGGGATTTGGGAATTTGGGATTTGGAGTCTGGATTTTGGGATCAGGGGATTTTGGAAATTTTGGGGAATTTTTGGGATTTTCTGGGAATTTCGGTTTTGGGATTTGGGGTCTGGAATTCCAGGGTTTGGGAATTATTTGGGGAATTTTGGGGGATTTTCTGGGAATTTTTGGAGATTTTCTGGGAATTTTTGGGATTTTCTGGGAATTTCTGCTCCGGGATTTGGGAATTAGGGATTTCAGATTGGGAAATTTGGGAGTTTGGGGTTCGGATTCAGGGATTTTGGGATTTGGGATTCCGGATTTGAGATCTGGGATTGGGAATTTGGGATTTGGGATGGAATTCCAAGGGCTGGGAATTCCTGGGATCATTCCATGGGAATATTTGGAATATTTGGGGATCATTCCATGGGAATATTGGGAATATTTGGGGATCATTCCATGGGAATATTGGGAATAACTGGGATCATTCCATGGGAATAACTGGGAAATCTGGGGATCATTCCATGGGAATATTTGGGATCATGGACCATGGGAATACCTGGGAATATCTGGGATAATTCCATGGGAATAATTGGGAACACCCGAGATCGCTCCATGGGGATAAGTGGGATAACTGGGATCATTCCATGGGAATATTGGGAATATTTGGGATCATTCCATGGGAATATTTGGGATCATTCCATGGGAATATCTGGGATCATTCCATGGGAATATTTGGGAATATCTGGGATTGTTCCATGGGAATATCTGGGAATATTTGGGATCATTCAATGAGAATATTTGGGAATATCGGGGATCATTCCATGGGAATATTTGGGAATATCTGGGATCATTCCATGGGAATATTTGGGATCATTCCATGGGAATACTGGGGAATAACTGGGATCATTCCATGGGAACACCCGGGATCCTCCCCTGGGGCTGCAATTTTCCTGGTGAATTCCCGGGAATCCCGGGCTGGATCCGAGCCCTTTTTCCGCTGAATTCCCGGGAATCCCGGGTGGATCCGATCCCTTTTCCCGGTGAATTCCCGGGAATCCCAGGCTGGATCCGAGCCCTTTTCCTGGAGAATTCCTGGGAATCCCGGGCTGGATCTGATCCCTTTTCCCGCTGAATTCCCGGGAATCTCGGGTGGATCCCATCCCTTTTCCTGGAGAATTCCCGGGAATCCCGGGTGGATCCAAGCCCTTTTCCTGGAGAATTCCTGCGAATCCCAGGCTGGATCCGATCCCTTTTCCCGGTGAATTCCCGGGAATCCTGGGCTGGATCCGCGCCCTTTTCCTGGTGAATTCCTGGGAATCCCGGGCTGGATCCGAGCCCTTTTCCTGGTGAATTCCCGGGAATCCTGGGCTGGATCTGATCCCTTTTCCCACTGAATTCCCGAGAATCCTGGGCTGGGTCCCCACCCTTTTCCCGGTGAATTTCTGGGAATCCCGGGTGGATCCGCGCCCTTTTCCTGGAGAATTCCGAGGAATCCTGGGCTGGATCTGATCCCTTTTCCTGGCGAATTCTTGGGAATCCCGGGTGGATCCAAGCCCTTTTCCTGGTGAATTCCCGGGAATCTCGGGTGGATCCCATCCCTTTTCCCGCTGAATTCCCGGGAATTCCGGGCAGGATGGGCTGGTGAAGAGCAACATGGAGAAGCTGACGTTCTACGCGCTCTCGGCTCCGGAGAAACTCGATCGCATCGGAGCCTACCTGTCCGAGCGGCTGATCCGCGACGTCGGCCGGCACCGATACGGGTCCGCATCCCAAATCCCAGATCCCGAATCCCACCCGATCCCTGATCCCTGATCCCGGATCCCGGATCCCCGTCCCCATCTAACCGGATCCATGTCCCGAATCCCGGATCCCCATCCTGGATCCCCATCCCAAATCCATATCCCAGATCCCCATCCTGGGATCCGCGACGTCGGCCGGCACCGATACGGGTCCGCATCCCAAATCCCAAATCCCCAATCCCACCCGATCCCTGATCCTGGATCCCAGATCCCTGATCTCAGATCCCCGTCCACATCTAACCGGATCCACGTCCCGAATCCCAAATCCCAAATCCCATCAGATCCCTGATCCCGGATCCCCATCCCCACCTTACTGGATCCACATCCCAAATCTGGGATCCCCATCCCAGATCCATATCCTGGATCCCTGTCCTGGATCCCCATCCCAGATCCACAACCTGGATCCCTGTCCTGGATCCCCATCCCAGATCCACATCCTGGATCCCTGTTCCGGATCCACATCCCAGATCCACAACCTGGATCCCTGATCCAGGATCCCCTTCCCCATCTTACCGGATCCACATCCCAAATCCCTGTCCTGGATCCCCATCCCCATCTTACCAGATCCAAAACCCAAATCCCGGATCCCAAATCCTGAATCCCGGATCCCCATCCCGAATCCATATCCCGGATCCCCATCCCGGATCCTCATCCTGGGATCCGCGACATCGGCCGACACCAATACGGGTCCGCATCCCAAATCCCGAATCCCACCCAATCCCTGATCCCAGATCCTGGATCCCTGATCCCAGATCCCCATCCCCATTTTACCGGATCCGCATCCCAGATCCCAGATCCCCGTCCCCATCTTACCGGATCCACATCCCAAATCCCGGATCCACATCCTGGATCCCTGTCCTGGATCCCCATCCCCATTTTACCAGATCCAAAACCCGAATCCCGGAACCCAAATCCCAAATCCCGGATCCCTGTTCCAGATCCCCATCCTGGATCCCCGTCCTGGATCCCAAATCCCACCGGATCCACATCCCACTGGATCCCCATCTCTGATCCATATCCTGGATCCCCATCCCAGATCCCCATCCCGGATCCCCGTCCTGGATCCCAAATCCCACCGGATCCACATCCCACTGGATCCCCATCTCTGATCCATATCCTGGATCCCCATCCCAGATCCCCATCCCGGATCCCCGTCCTGGATCCCAAATCCCACCGGATCCACATCCCACTGGATCCCCATCTCTGATCCATATCCCAGATCCCCATCCCGGATCCCCATCCCAGATCCATATCCTGGATCCCCAATCCCCATCCTGGATCCCTGTCCCGGATCCCCATCCCAGATCCCCATCCTGGATCCACATCCCGGATCCCCATCCCGAATATTTCCTTCCCAAATCCTTCCCAAATTCTTCCCCCATTTTCCCAGGGAATTCTATCCCAAATCCCAACATTTCCCAGGGAAATTCCTTCTCAATCCCCAAATTTCTCACCCTTTTTCCAGAAAATTCCTTCCCAAATTTTTCCCCCTTTTCCCCGGGAAATTCCTTCTCTAATTCCAGAAGAATTCTGGAATATTTCCCCAAGAATTCCCTGACAGTTCCCCAATAATTCCAGGATAATTCCAGAAAAATTCCCCAATTATTCCCCAATAATTCCCAAATAATTCCCAAATAATTCCAGGTTAATTCCAGAATATTTTCCCAATAATTCCCCAAAATAATAATTCTCAGTTAATTTCCCAATAATTCCCAAGTATTTTCCCAATAATTCCCGAATAATTCCTGAATAATTCCAGAATAATTCTCCAAGAATTCCCCAAGAATTCCTCAAGAATTCCTGAGTATTCCCCCAATAATTCCCAAATAATTCCCTAATAATTCCAGTTTAATTCCCCAATAATTCCCCAATAATTCCTGATTATTTCCCGAATAATTCCCCGATAATTCCGGGTTTATTCCCCAATAATTACTGAATAATTCCCTGATAATTCCGGGTTAATTCCCCAATAATTCCTGATTGTTTCCCCAATAATTCCCAAATAATTCCCCAATAATTCCCAAATAATTCCCCAATAATTCCCAAATAATTCCCCAACAATTCCCAATTATTTCCCCAATAATTCCCCAGTAATTCCCAAGTATTTCCCAAAAAATTCCTGAATAATTCCTGAATAATTCCAGAATAATTCTCCAAGAATTCCCCAAGAATTCCCCAAGAATTCCCCAAGAATTCCTGAGTATTCCCCCAAGAATTCCCCAGTAATTCCCCAATATTTCCCTGATAATTCCCCAATAATTTCCCAATAATTCCAGGTTAATTCCAGAAAAATTCCCCAATTATTCCCAAATAATTCCCCAAGAATTCCCCAATAATTCCCCAATAATTCCAGAAAAATTCTGGAAGAATAATTCCGGGTTAATTTCCCAATAATTCCCGAGTATTTCCCAAATAATTCCTGAATAATTCCTGGATAATTCCCCAATTATTCCCCAATAATTCCGGGTTAATTTCCCAATAATTCCCCAATAATTCTTGATTATTTCCCCAATAATTCCCAAAAAATTCCCCAGTAATTCCCCAATTATTTCCCCAATAATTCCCTGATAATTCCGGGTTAATTCCCCAATAATTCCCAAAAAAATTCCCCAATAATTCCCCAATAATTCTCAATTATTTCCCCAATAATTCCCAATTATTTCCCCAATTATTTCCCCAATAATTCCCCAATAATTCACAATTATTTCCCAATAATTCCCTGATAATTCCGGGTTAATTTCCCAATATTTCCCCAATAATTCCCTAATAATTCCCAATTTTTTCCTCAAAAACTCTTCAATATTTCCCCAATAATTCCGGATTATTTCCCCAACAATTCCCCAAGAATTCCCAATTATTTCCCCATTAATTCCCCATTAATTCCCCAATAATTCCTGATTATTTCCTGAATAGTTCCCCAATAATTCCCAATTATTTCCCCAATAATTCCCAATAATTCCCCAATAATTCCCCAATAATTCCCCAATTATTCCTCATTATTCCCCTAATAATTCCCCGATAATTCCGGGTTAATTCCCCAATAATTCCTCAATAATTCCCCAATAATTCCCAAATAATTCCCCAATAATTCCTCAATAATTCCCCAATAATTCCCCAATAATTCCCCAATAATTTCCAAATATTTCCCCAATAATTCCCCAATAATTCCCCAATAATTCCCCAATAATTCCCCAATAATTCCCCAATAATTCCCCAATAATTTCCAAATATTTCCCCAATAATTCCTCAATAATTCCCCAATAATTCCCCAATTATTCCTGATTATTTCCCGAATAATTCCCCGATAATTCCGGGTTAATTCCCCAATAATTCCTCAATAATTCCCCAATAATTCCCCAATAATTCCCCAATAATTCCCAAATATTTCCCCAATAATTCCCAATTATTTCCCCAATAATTCCCAAATAATTCCCCAAAAATTCCCCAAAAATTCCCCAATAATTCGCCAATAATTCCCCAATAATTCGCCAATAATTCCCCAATAATTCCCCAATAATTCCCAAATATTTCCCCAATAATTCCCCAATAATTCCCCAATAATTCCCCAATAATTCCCCAATAATTCCCCAATAATTCCCAATTATTTCCCCAATAATTCCCCAATTATTCCTCATTATTCCCTGAATAATTCCCCGATAATTCCGGGTTAATTCCCCAATAATTCCCCAATAATTCCCCAATAATTCCTCAATAATTCCCCAACAATTCCCCAATAATTCCCGATTATTTCCCCACCAATTCCCCAATAATTCCCCATCAATTCCCGCACAATTCCCTGATTTTTCCCTCCTGCCCCGCGGGGTCTCAGCTCGGTGTGCGTGGCCATGGAGGCGCTGGACCAGCTGCTGCTGGCCTGCCACTGCCAGAGCATCAACCTCTTCGTCCAGAGCTTCCTCACCATGGTGGCCAAACTCCTGGAGTCCGAAAAGCCCGACCTCCAAATCCTGGGAACCAACTCCGTGAGTGCCGGGAAAAACCCCGGGAAAAAATTCCCGACCGCGGGGAAAAATCCTGATGGAATTCCCAGGGGAAACTGAGGCAAAATGGGGGAGTTTTTTTTAGGGGGGTTTTATTTGGGGAATGAAGGGATGGGGGGTTTTGGGGGGAAGGGTGGAATTCCAAGGGAAATGGGGTGGGAAAGCTGGGAATATTCCAGGAAAGTTGTGGAATTCCAAGGGAAATTGGCTGGGAAAGCTGTGGGAATTTGGGGAAGAGTGGCAGAAATCCAAGGAAAACTGTCTGGGAAAGCTGTGGGAATTTGGGGAAGAGTGGTGGATATCCAAGGAAAACCAGCTGGAAAAACTCTGGGAATTTTGGGAAAAGTGGTGGAAATCCAAGGGAAACTGGCTGGGAAAGCCGTGGCAGAATTCCAGGCAATTTTCAGGATAATTTTCCCCACAGTTTTTTTTCCAAAAAAACTCAAAATTCCCGATTTAGGGCAGAATTCTGGGTGATTTTGGGGTGATTTTCCCTGTGATTTTTTCCCAAAAAAACCTTCAAAATTCCCAGTTCCAGGTGGGATTTCAGGCTGAATTCTGGGCACTTTTCTGGGTGATTTTCCCACCAATTTTCCCCCCCAAAAAATCTCAAAATTCCCAATTTAGGGCAGAATTCTGGGTGATTTTTGGGACAATTTTCCCCACGATTTTTTCCCAAAAAAAACCCTGAAAATTCCCAATTTAGGGCAGAATTCCAGGTGATTTTTGGGACAATTTTTCCTGCAATTTTTCTGGCAATTTTTTCCTAAAAAAACCCTCAAAATTCCCAATTCAGGATGGAATTTTTGATGATTTTTGGGACAATTTTTCCAGTGATTTTTCTGGCATTTTTTCCCCTAAAAAATCTCAAAATTCCCAATTCAGGGTGGGTTTCCAGATAATTTTTGGGACAATTTTTCTGGCAATTTTTCCTAAAAAAACCCTCATATTTCCCTATTTAGGGCAGAATTCCTGGTCATTTTGGGGGTGAATTTTCCTCAAAATTCCCATTTCCTGACGGGATTTTGGGCGGAAGTCTGGGCAGTTTTTGGGGTGGTTTTCAGAGCAAATTTTCCCCAAAAATTCACAAAATTCCCAGTTTAGGGCAGAATTCCTGGCAATTTTTGGGACAATTTTCCCCACGATTTTTTCCAAAAAACCCCTCAAAATTCCCAATTTAGGGCAGAATTCCAGGCAATATCTGGGGTGGATTTTCCTGGCAATTTTTCCCCCCAAAATCCTCAAAATTCCAGATTTTGGATGGAATTTCAGGCAGAATTCCAGGCAGTTTCCAGGGCATTTTTTCTGGTGATTTTTCCCAAAAAAATCTCAAAATTCCCAATTTAGGGTGGAATTCCGGGCGATTTTCAGGGCAATTTTTTCCAGCAATTTTTCTGGCATGTTTTTCCCAAAAAAAAATCTCCAAATTCCCAATTCCTGGCAGTTTTCAGGGTGATTTTCCCAGCGATTTTCTCCCAAAAAAATCTCAAAATTCCCAATTTAGAGCAGAATTCCGGGCGATTTTTGGGGCAATTTTTCCAGTGATTTTTTCCCAGGAAAAAAAACCTCGGAATTCCCGATTCCGGGTGTTTTTCCCAGCTTTTTTTTCCCGGTTTTCCCGTTCAGTTTGTGAAGTTTGCCAACATTGAGGAGGACACGCCCTCGTACCACCGCAGCTACGACTTCTTTGTGTCGCGCTTCAGCGAGATGTGCCACTCCGGCCACGCCGACCCCGACGTGCGCGCCAGGTCGGAGCCCGGAAAAAAAGCCAGGAAAACCGCCGGGAAACAGCGGGAAAGAACGGGGAAAATAACGGGAAACAACGGGGAAACAATGGGAAAACAATGGGAAAAGAATGGGAAATAACAGGGAAACAATTGGAAACAATGGGGAAACAATGGGAAAAGAATGGGAAAAGAATGGGAAATAACAGGGAAACAATGGGGAACAATGGGAAAACAATGAGAAAATGGCCAGAAAACAGCCAGAAAATGGCTGGAAAAAAATGGGAAATGGCCAGAAAACAATGGGGAAACAATGGGGAAACAATGGGAAAACAATGGGAAAACAATGGGAAAACAATGGGAAAACAACGGGGAAACAATGGGAAAACAATGGGCAGGAAACAGCTGGGAAAATAATGGGGAAACAATGGGAAAAGAATGGGAAAAGAATGGAAAATAACAGGGAAACAATGGGGAACAATGGGGAAACAATGGGGAACAATGGGAAAACAATGGGGAAATGGCCAGAAAACAGCCAGAAAATGGCTGGAAAAAAATGGGAAATGGCCAGAAAACAATGGGAAAACAATGGAGAAACAATGGGAAAACAATGGGAAAACAATGGGAAACCACTGGGAAACAATGGGAAAACAATGGGAAACAATGGAGAAACAATGGGAAAACTGTGGGAAAACAACGGGGAAACAATGGGAAAACAATGGGCAGGAAACAGCTGGGAAAACAATGGGGAAACAATGGGAAAACAGTGGGAAAACAGGCAGAAAACAATGGGGAAATGGCCAGAAAACAGCCAGGAAATGGCTGGAAAACAATAAGAAAACAATGGGAAAATGGCCAGAAAACAATTGGAAAACAATGCGGAAACAATGGGGAAGCAATGGGGAAAGAATGGGGAAAGAATGGGGAAACAATGGGAAACAATGGGGAAACAATGGGAAAACAATGGGAAAACAATGGGAAACAATGGGGAAACAATGGGAAAGCAATGGGAAAATAATGGAAAAATAATGGGAAACGGCTGGGAAAACAATGGGAAAATGGCTGGAAAACAATGGGAAAACAATGGGGAACAACAGGGAAACAAATGGAAACAACAGGGAAAACAACGGGGAAACAAGGGGAAACAATGGGAAACGTCTGGGAAAACAATGGGGAAACAATGGGGAAACAATGGGGAACAATGGGAAAATGGCTAGAGAACAGCCAGAAAATGGCTGGAAAAAAATGGGAAATGGCCAGAAAACAATGGGAAAACAATGGAGAAACAATGGGAAAAGAATGGAAAAATAATGGGAAACGGCTGGGAAAACAATGGAGAAACAATGGGAAACAATGGGAAAACATTGGGAAACAATGGGAAAACAATGGGAAACAATGGGGAAACAATGGGAAAACAATGGGGAAACAATGGGAAAACAATGGGAAAACAATGGGAAAACAATGGGAAAACAATGGGAAACCACTGGGAAACAATGGGAAAACTGTGGGAAAACAACGGGGAAACAATGGGAAAACAATGGGCAGGAAACAGCTGGGAAAATAATGGGGAAACAATGGGAAAAGAATGGGAAAAGAATGGAAAATAACAGGGAAACAATGGGGAACAATGGGGAAACAATGGGGAAATGGCCAGAAAACAGCCAGAAAATGGCTGGAAAAAAATGGGAAATGGCCAGAAAACAATGGGAAAACAATGGAGAAACAATGGGAAAACAATGGGAAAACAATGGGAAAACAATGGGAAAACAATGGGAAACAATGGGAAAACAATGGGAAACAATGGAAAACAATGGGGAAACAATGGGGAAACAGTGGAAAACAATGGGAAAACAATGGGGAAACAATGGGAAACAATGGGAAACAATGGGAAACAATGGGAAACAATGGGGAAACAATGGGAAACAATGGGAAACAATGGGGAACAATGGGGAAACAATGGGGAAACAATGGGAAAATAATGGGGAAACAATGGGAAACAATGGGAAACAATGGGGAAACAATGGGAAACGGCTGGGAAAACAACGGGGAAACAATGGGAAAAGAATGGAAAAATAATGGGAAACAGCTGGGAAAACAATGGAGAAATAATGGGGAACAATGGGGAACAATGGGGAAACAATGGGAAAATGGCCAGAAAACAGCCAGAAAATGGCTGGGAAAAAATGGGAAATGGACAGAAAACAATGGGGAAACAATGGGAAACCGCTGGGAAAACAATGGGGAAACAATGGGAAAACTGTGGGAAACAATGGGAAAACTGTGGGAAAACAACGGGGAAACAATGGGAAAACAATGGGCAGGAAACAGCTGGGAAAACAATGGGAAAACAGTGGGAAAACAGGAAGAAAACAATGGGGAAATGGCCAGAAAACAGCCAGGAAATGGATGGAAAACAATAAGAAAACAATGGGAAAATGGCTGGAAAATGGCCGGAAAACAATTGGGAAACAATGGGGAAACAATGGGAAAACAATGGGAAACAATGGGAAAATGGCCGGAAAGTGGCTGGAAAATGGCCAGGAAACAGCTGGAAAGCAATGGGAAAACAATGGGAAAGTGGCCAGAAAATGGCTGGAAAACAGCTGGAAAACAGCTGGAAAATGACTGGGAAAAGAATGGGAAAACAATGGGGAAACAGCCGGGAAACAATGGGGAAACAATGGGAAAATAATGGGAAACAATGGAAAACAATGGGGAAACAATGGGAAAACAATGGGAAAACAATGGGAAACAATGGGGAAACAATGGGAAAATAATGGAAAAATAATGGGAAACGGCTGGGAAAACAATGGGAAAACAATGGGTAAACAATGGGAAACAATGAGGGAATAAAGGGAAACAACGGGGGAACAATGGGAAGCAACGGGGAAACAATGGGAAACAATGGGAAATGAATGGAAAAATAATGGGAAAATGGCTGGAAAACAATGGGGAAACAATGGGAAACAACAGGGAAACAATGGGAAACAACAGGGAAACAATGGGAAACGGCTGGGAAAACAATGGGGAAACAATGGGAAAAGAATGGAAAAATAATGGGAAACAGCTGGGAAAACAATGGAGAAATAATGGGGAACAATGGGAAACAATGGGAAACAATGGGGAAACAATGGGGAAACAATGAGAAAACAAAAGGAAACAATGGGAAATGAATGGAAAAATAATGGGAAAATGGCTGGAAAATGGCTGGAAAACAATGGGGAAACAATGGGAAACAACAGGGAAACAATGGGAAAACAATGGGAAAACAATGGGAAACAATGGGGAAACAGCCGGGAAACAATGGGAAAAGAATGGGAAAAGAATGGGAAACAATGGGAAAACAACCGGGAAACAACAGGGAAACAATGGGAAAACAATGGGCAGGAAACAGCTGGGAAAACAATGGGGAAACAATGGGAAAACTGTGGGAAAACAGGCAGAAAACAATGGGAAAATGGCCAGAAAACAGCCAAGAAAAGGCAGGAAAAAATGGGGAAAAAATGGGGAAACAATGGGGAAACAAAGGGAAAATGGCCAGAAAATGGCCGGAAAACAGCTGGAAAATGATTGGGAAAACAGTGGGAAAACAATGGGAAACAGCCGGGAAACAATGGGAAAACAATGGAAAACCACTAGGAAACAATGGAAAACAACAGGGAAACAATGGGGAAACTACGGGGAAACAATGAGAAACCGCTGGGAAACAACGGGGAAAACAATGAAGAAACAATGGAAAACAATGGGAAAAGAATGGAAAAATAATGGGAAACGGCTGGGAAAACAATGGGGAAACAATGGGGAACAATGGGAAACAATGGGGAAACAATGGGGAAATGGCCAGAAAGCAGCCAGAAAATGGCTGGGAAAAAATGGGAAATGGCCAGAAAACAATGGGGAAACAATGGGAAAACAATGGGAAACAATGGGAAACAATGGGCAGGAAACAGCTGGGAAAACAATGGGAAAAAATGGGAAAACAGGCAGAAAACAATGGGAAAATGGCCAGAAAACAGCCAGGAAATGGCTGGAAAACAATGGTCGGAAAACAATTGGGAAACAATTGGGAAACAATGGGAAAATGGCCGGAAAGTGGCTGGAAAATGGCCAGGAAACAGCTGGAAAGCAATGGGAAAACAATGGGAAAGTGGCCAGAAAATGGCTGGAAAACAGCTGGAAAATGACTGGGAAAAGAATGGGAAACAATGGGAAAACAATGGAAAACAATGGGGAAACAATGGGAAAACAATGGGGAAACAATGGGAAAACAATGGGAAACAATGGGGAAACAATGGGAAACAATGGGAAAACAATGGGAAACAATGGGAAACAATGGGAAAAGAATGGGAAACAATGGGAAACAATGGGAAACAATGGGAAACAATGGGAAAAGAATAGGAAACAATGGGGAAACAATGGGAAACAATGGGGAAACAATGGGAAAACAATGGGAAACAATGGGAAACAATGGGAAAACAATGGGAAACAATGGGAAACAATGGGAAAACAATGGGAAACAATGGGGAAACAATGGGAAACAATGGGGAA
Organism: Poecile atricapillus; assembly: GCF_030490865.1. Classification (NCBI taxonomy): domain Eukaryota; kingdom Metazoa; phylum Chordata; class Aves; order Passeriformes; family Paridae; genus Poecile; species Poecile atricapillus. The sequence continues at coordinate 1,846,358 of NC_081251.1, forward strand.
CAATGGGGAAACAATGGGGAAACAATGGAGAAATAATGGGGAAACAATGGGGTACAATGGGGAAACAATGGGGAAACAATGGAGAAATAATGGGGAAACAATGGGAAACAATGGGGAAACAATGGGAAAACAATGGAGAAATAATGGGGAAACAATGGGAAACAATGGGGAAACAATGGGAAAACAATGGGGAAACAATGGGAAACAATGGGGAAACAATGGGAAAACAATGGGAAACAATGGAGAAACAATGGGGAAACAATGGGCAGGAAACAGCTGGGAAAATAATGGGAAAACTGTGGGAAAACAGGCAGAAAACAATGGGGAAATGGCCAGAAAACAGCCAGGAAATGGCGGGAGAACAATGGGAAAACAATGGGAAAATGGCCGGAAAACAATTGGGAAACAATGGGAAAACAATGGGAAAACAATGGGAAACAATGGGAAACAATGGGGAAATAATGGGGAAACAATGGGGAAACAATGGGAAACAATGGGAAAACAATGGAGAAATAATGGGGAAACAATGGGAAACAATGGGGAAACAATGGGAAAACAATGGGAAAACAATGGGAAAACAATGGGAAAAGAATGGGAAACAATGGGAAACAACAGGAAAATGGCCAGAAAACAGCCAGAAAATGGCTGGGAAAAAATGGGAAATGGCCAGAAAACAATGGGAAACAATGGAGAAATAATGGGGAAACAATGGGAAACAATGGGGAAACAATGGGAAAACAATGGGAAACAATGGGGAAACAATGGGAAAACAATGGGAAACAATGGGAAAACAATGGGAAACAATGGGAAAAGAATGGGAAACAATGGGAAACAATGGGGAAACAATGGGAAACAATGGGAAAAGAATGAGAAACAATGGGAAACAACAGGGAAACAATGGAAAACAATTGGAAAAAATGGGGAAACAATGGGAAAACAGTGGGAAAAGAATGGAAAAATAATGGGAAATGTCTGGGAAAACAATGGGAAAATGGCTGGAAAACAATGGGGAAACAATGAGGGAACAATGGGAAACAATGGGAAACAATGGGAAAACAATGGGAAACAATGGGAAACAATGGGAAAACAATGGGAAAACAATGGGAAAACAATGGGAAACAATGGGAAATGAATGGAAAAATAATGGGAAAATGGCTGGAAAATGGCTGGAAAACCGTGGGGAAACAATGGGAAACAATGGGAAACAATGGGAAAACAATGGGAAACAATGGGAAACAATGGGAAAACAATGGGAAAACAATGGGAAACAATGGGAAATGAATGGAAAAATAATGGGAAAATGGCTGGAAAATGGCTGGAAAACCGTGGGGAAACAATGGGAAACAATGGGGAAACAATGGGAAACAATGGGAAACAATGGGAAACAACAGGGAAACAACAGGGAATCAATGGGAAACGGCTGGGAGAACAATGGGGAAACAATGGGAAAAGAATGGAAAAATAATGGGAAACGGCTGGGAAAACAATGGGAAAATGGCCGGAAAACAATGGGGAAACAATGGGAAACAATGGGAAACAAGGGGAAACAGTGGGGAAACAATGAGAAAACAATGGCAAAACAATGGGGAAACAATGAGAAAACAATGGGAAACAATGGGAAATGAATGGAAAAATAATGGGAAAATGGCGGGGAAACAATGGGAAACAATGGGGAAACAATGGGGAAACAATGGGAAAACAACGGGGAAACAATGGGAAACAATGGGGAAACAATGGGAAACGCCTGGGAAACAGCGGGAAACAACAGGGAAAACAATGGGAAACAATTGGAAAAATGTGGAAACAACGGGGAAACAATGGGAAACAATGGGAAAAATGTGGAAACAACAGGGAAACAATGGGAAACAATGGGAAATGAATGGAAAAATAATGGGAAAATGGCTGGAAAATGGTTGGAAAACAATGGGGAAACAATGGGGAACAACAGAGAAACAATGGGAAACGGCTGGGAAAACAATGGGAAAATGGTCGGAAAACAATGGGAAAACAATGGGAAACAACGAGGGAATAAAGGGAAACAACGGGGGAACAATGGGAAACAATGGGGAAACAATGGGGAAACAATGGGAAATGAATGGAAAAATAATGGGAAAATGGCTAGAAAATGGCTGGAAAACAATGGGAAAACAATGGGAAACAACAGGGAAACAATGGGAAACAACAGGGAAACAATGGGAAAAAACAGGGAAAACAATGGGGAAACAATGGGAAAAGAATGGAAAAATAATGGGAAATGGCTGGGAAAACAATGGAGAAACAATGGGAAAACAATGGGAAAATGGCCAGAAAACAGCCAGAAAATGGCTGGGAAAAAATGGGAAATGGTCAGAAAACAATGGGAAAACAATGGGAAACAATGGGGAAACAATGGGAAACAATGGGAAACAATGGGGAAACAATGGGGAAACAATGGGAAACAATGGGAAAAGAATGGGGAAACAATGGGAAACAATGGGAAACAATGGGAAAATAATGGGGAAACAATGGGGAAACAATGGGAAACAATGGAGAAATAATGGGGAAATAATGGGGAAACAATGGGAAAACAATGGGGAAATGGCCAGGAAATGGCCGGTAAAAAAGCCGGGAAAATGGTCGGGAAAGTGCTGGAAAATGGTTGGAAAACAGACGGAAAATGGTTGGAAAATGGCGGGAAAACAAGGGGAAAAAATGGGAAAACCATGGGAAAATGCAGGAAATGGGGAAAGGAGGAGGAAAAAATGGTAAAAAAGGGAAAAAAACCCGAAAAAAAAGGGTGGAAAAGGGGGAAAAATCAGGGAAAAAAAAGAGTGAAAAACAGGGAAAAAAGGGAAAAATGGGAATTCTGGGGAAATTTTCCAGCTGATTCCGTGGCTTGGAGCAGGAAATCCTGGAATTTTGGGATAGGGAGAAGAGAGAGAATTCCCAGAATTCCCAATCCATCAGCACATCCCTGTCCTGGCCTTTCCATGGAATTCTGGGAATTCTGGCCAGAGCTGGGAATTCCAGGGAAATTTTCCTGCTCATTCCATGGATCGGAGCAGGAAATCCTGGGATTTTTAGGATGGGGAAAGGATTTAGGAATTCCCAGAATTCCCAGAATTCCCAGAATTCCCAGAATTCCCAGAACCAAACCCAATCCCTCAGCACATTCCCATCCATGGAATTCTGGGAATTCTGGCCAGAGCTGGGAATTCCAGGGAAATTTTCCAGATCATTCCATGGATCGGAGCAGGAAATCCTGGGATTTTTAGGATGGGAAAAGGATTTAGGAATTCCCAGAATTCCCAGAGCCAAACCGAGTCCATCAGCACATCCCTGTCTGGAATTTCCCATGGAATTCCAGGAATTCTGGCCAGAGCTGGGAATTCCAGGGAAATTTTCCAGCTGATTCCATGGATTGGATCAGGAAATCCCAGGATTTTTGGGATGGGGAAAGGATTTAGGAATTCCCAGGTTTCCCAGAACTCCCAGAGCCAAACCCAATCCCTCAGCACATTCCCATTCATGGAATTCCCGGAATTTCGACCAGAGCTGGGAATTCCAGGGAAATTTTCCTGCTGATTCCATGGATTGGAGCAGGAAATCCTGGGATTTTTAGGATGGGGAAAGGATTTAGGAATTCCCAGAATTCCCAGAGCCAAACCCAATCCCTCAGCACATTAAAATTCATGGAATTCCAGGAATTTTGGCCAGACCTGGGAATTCCAGGGAAATTTTCCTGCTGATTCCATGGATTGGAGCAGGAAATTCAGGGATTTTTGGGACAGGGAAAGGATTTAGGAATTCCCAGAATTCCCAGATTTCCCAGAGCCAAACCCAATCCCTCAGCACATTCCCATCCATGGAATTCTGGGAATTCTGGCCAGAGCTGGGAATTCCAGGGTAATTTTCCAGATCATTCCATGGATCGGCTCAGGAAATCCCAGGATTTTTAGGATGGGGAAAGGATTTAGGAATTCCCAGAATTCCCAGAATTCCCAGTTCCGAATCCAGCTGCGGAATCCCGGGATTTTGGCTCCGGCAGGATCCGGATGTCGGGGATCCGGGGGCTCCAGGGCGTCGTGCGCAAGACGGTGCAGGACGAGCTCCAGGCCAACATCTGGGAACCGCAGCACATGGAGAAAATCGTCCCCGCCCTCCTCTTCAACCTCCAGCAGCCACAGCCACAGCCCAGGTGGGAATTCCGGGAATTCTGGGGAATTTTGGGAATTTTAGGGAATTTTTGGGGATTTTTTGGGGGTTTTTTGAGGATTTTTTTGGTATTTTTTTGGAATTTTTTTTTATTTTTGGGAGATTAATTGAGGATTTTTTGAGAATTTTTTGAGGGTTTTTTGAGGATTTTTAGGGAATTTTTTGAGGATTTTTTGGGAATTTTTTTTTTAATTTTTGGGGGATTTTTTGGGAATTTTTTGAGGCTTTTTTGAGGATTTTTTGGGAGTTTTTTGGGATTTTCTGGGATTTTTTGGGAGTTTTGTGGGATGTGGGAGGCTCAGCACATGGAGAAAATCATCCCCGCCCTCCTCTTCAACCTCCAGCAGCCACAGCCACAGCCCAGGTGGGAATTCCGGGAATTCTGGGGAATTTTGGGAATTTTGGGGAATTTTTGGAATTTTTTTGGGGAATTTTTGGGGGGTTTTTTGAGGATTTTTCGGGTATTTTTTTGAATTTTTTTTTATTTTTGGGGGATTAATTGAGGATTTTTGGGGAATTTTTTGAGGGTTTTTTGAGCATTTTTAGGGAATTTTTTGAGGATTTTTTGGGAATTTTTTTTTTTTTAATTTTTGGGGGATTTATTGGGGATTTTTAGGGAATTTTTTGAGGATTTTTTGAGGATTTTTTGGGAGTTTTTTGGGATTTTCTGGGATTTTTTGGGAGTTTTGTGGGATGTGGGAGGCTCAGCACATGGAGAAAATCATCCCCGCCCTCCTCTTCAACCTCCAGCAGCCACAGCCACAGCCCAGGTGGGAATTCCAGGAATTCTGGGGAATTTTGGGAAATTTTGGGAATTTTTGGGAATTTGGGGGATTTTTTGGGGATTTTTTTTGGAATTTTTGAGGATTTTTTGGGGATTTTTTTTGAATTTATTTTTTTTTTTTATTTTTGGGAGATTAATTGAGGATTTTTTGAGAATTTTTTGAGGGTTTTTTGAGGATTTTGGGGGAATTTTTTGAGGACTTTTTGGGAATTTTGAGGGAATTTTTGAGGATTTTTTGGAAATTTTTTGGGGAATTTTTGAGAGTTTTTTTGGGATTTATTGAGGATTTTTTGGGAATTTTTGGAGGTTATTTCAGGATTTTTGGGGGATTTTTTGAGAACATTTTGGAAAATTTTTGGGACTTTTTGAGGATTTTTTGTGGAATTTTTGTGGAATTTTTTTGGTATTTTTGGGGAATTTTTTGAGGATTTTTTGAGGATTTTTCTGGGATTTTTGAGGATTTTTTGGGAGTTTTTTGGGATTTTTTGGGGATTTTTTGGGAGTTTTGTGGGATGTGGGAGGCTCAGCACATGGAGAAAATCATCCCCGCACTCCTCTTCAACCTCCAGCAGCCACAGCCACAGCCCAGGTGGGAATTCCAAGAATTTTTGGGAAATTTTGGGAATTTTTGGGGAATTTGGGGGTTTTTTTGGAGGATTTTTTGGGGATTTTGTTTTTATTTTGGGGGGATTTTCTTGGGGATTTTTTGGGGATTTTTTTGGGGATTTTGGGGGGATTTTTTCAGGATTTTTTGGGGATTTTTTGGGATTTATTGAGGATTTTTTAGGAATTTTTGGAGGTTATTTCAGGATTTTTGGGGGATTTTTTGAGGATTTTTTGTTTTTTTTTTTTATTTTAGGGGGATTTTTTGGGGGGATTTGGGGGGATTTTTTAAGGATTTTTTTGGGATTTATTGAGGATTTTTTTGGGAATTTTTGGAGGTTATTTCAGGATTTTTTGAGGATTTTGGGGGGATTTTTTTGGGAATTTATTGAGGATTTTTTATGGATTTTGGGGGATTTTTGGGGAATTTTTGGGGGTTTTTGGGGGATTTTTTGAGGATTTTTTAGGGATTTTTGGGGGATTTATTGGGGATTTTTTGGGACTTTTTTAGGATTTTTTAGGGATTTTTTGAGGATTCTTTGAGGATTCCAAATTCCCATTCCCATTATTCCCATTATTCCCATTATTCCCATTCCCATCCCCCAATTCCCATTCCCATTCCCATCCCAAATTCTCCCATTCCCACCATTCCCCTTCCCATTATCCCCATTCCCATTCCCATTATTCCCAACCCAAATTCCCCCATTCTCCCATTCCCTTATTCCCAATCCCCCAATTCCCATTCCCAATTCCCATTCCCATTATTCCCAACCCAAATTCCCCCATTCTCCCATTCCCTTATTCCCAATTCCCATTCCCATTATTCCCGTTCTTCCCAGTATTACCATTCCCCCATTCCCATTATTCCCATCCCAAATTCCCCCATTCTCCCATTCCCATTATTCCCATTATTCCCATTCCCATTATTCCCATCCCCCAATTCCCATTATTCCCGTTCCCATTATTCCCATTCCCAATTCTCATTATTCCCATTCCCATTCCCATTATTCCCATTCCCAATTCCCATTATCCCCATCCCCCCCACTAATCCCGGAATTCCCGGAATTCCCACATTCCCATTATTCCCATTCCCATTCTTCCCATCCCAAATTCCCCCATTCCCCAATTCCCATTATTCCCATCCCCTAATTCCCATTATTCCCATTCCCATTATTCCCATCCCAAATTCCCCCATTTCCACCATTCTCATTCCCATTTCCCCATTCCCATTATCCCCATTATCCCCATTATTCCCATTATTCCCATTCCCCAATTCCCACCATTCCCATTCCCATTATTCCCATCCCAAATTCCCCCATTTCCACCATTCTCATTCCCATTTCCCCATTCCCATTATTCCCATTATTCCCATTATTCCCATTATCCCCATTATTCCCATTATCCCCATTATCCCCATCCCCCCCACTAATCCCGGAATTCCCGGAATTCCCTCATTCCTGCCATTCCCATTATTCCCATTCCCATTATTCCCATCCCAAATTCCCCCATTTCCACCATTCTCATTCCCATTATTCCCATTATTCCCATTATTCCCATTATTCCCACCATTCCCATTATCCCCATTATCCCCATCCCCCCCACTAATCCCGGAATTCCCGGAATTCCCGGAATTCCTGCATTCCTGCCATTCCCAATTCCCCATTACCCCCACTAATCCCGGAATTCCCACATTCCCATTATCCCCATTATTCCCATTATCCCCATTATCCTCATCCCCCCCACTAATCCCGGAATTCCCGGAATTCCCCCATTCCCATTATTCCCATTATTCCCATTATCCCCATTATCCCCATTATCCCCATCACCCCCACTAATCCCGGAATTCCCGGAATTCCCACATTCCCATTATTCCCATTATTCCCATTATTCCCATCCCCTAATTCCCATTATTCCCATTCCCATTATTCCCATCCCAAATTCCCCCATTTCCACCATTCTCATTCCCATTTCCCCATTCCCATTATCCCCATTATCCCCATTATTCCCATTATTCCCATTCCCCAATTCCCACCATTCCCATTCCCATTATTCCCATCCCAAATTCCCCCATTTCCACCATTCTCATTCCCATTTCCCCATTCCCATTATTCCCATTATTCCCATTATTCCCATTATCCCCATTATTCCCATTATCCCCATTATCCCCATCCCCCCCACTAATCCCGGAATTCCCGGAATTCCCTCATTCCTGCCATTCCCATTATTCCCATTCCCATTATTCCCATCCCAAATTCCCCCATTTCCACCATTCTCATTCCCATTATTCCCATTATTCCCATTATTCCCATTATTCCCACCATTCCCATTATCCCCATTATCCCCATCCCCCCCACTAATCCCGGAATTCCCGGAATTCCCTCATTCCCGCCCCTGCAGCCGCTCTCCGTCGCCGCTCCAGGCGGCCGAGAAGGAGCAGGAGACTCCGTGGGAATTGGCCGAGCGCTGTCTCCGGGAATTGTTGGGAAGAGCGGCCTTTGGGAATATCAAGAACGCCATCAAGCCCGTCCTCACGTGAGTCCCCATTCCCGGAAAAAAAACTGGGAATTTCCTGCTTTTCCTCCGGAAAAATCCCCCCCTGGAGCGGGATTTGCAGCTTTTCCGGATTTTCCCGAGCCTGAATCCCGGGAATGCCGGCGGTTATCCCGGAAAATGTCGGGGTGTGTTAGTCAGAGTTTATCCATGGAATTGTCATTTTTTCCCTGGAATTCCCATTTTTCCCAGAATTCCCATTTATCCCAGAATTCCCATTTCCTCTGGAATTCCCATTTCTCCCAGAATTCCCATTTTCCCCTTTAATTTCTTGTTTTCCGTGGAGTTCCCATTTTTCCTTCTCATCCCTTTTCCCCCAGAATTCCCATTTTTCCCTCACCATTCCCATTTTCCCCTCAGAATTCCTATTTTTTCCCCCCAGAATTCCCATTTTTTCCCCCCGGAATTCCCATTTTTCCCAGAATTCCCATTTTTCCCCCCAGAATTCCCATTTTTCCCCTCTCATTCCTTGTTTTCCCTCCAATTCCCATTTTTCCAGAATTTCCATTTTTCCCAGAATTCCCATTTTTCCCTTTAATTTCTTGTTTTCCCCAGAATTTCCATTTTCCCCTGGAATTCCCATTTTTCCCTGGAATTCCCATTTTTCCCAGAATTCCTATTTCCCTTCCAATTCCCTGGTTTCCCCTGGAATTCCCATTTATCCCTTTATTTTCTCATTTTCCTTGTAATTTCCATTTCCCCTGGAATTCCCATTTTCCCCCCGAAATTCTCATTTTTTCCTGGGATTTTTCCCATTTTTCTCTCTCATTCTGTTTCCCCTGAAATTCCCATTTTTCCCTCACCATTCCCATTTTTCCCCCTGAAATTCCCATTTTCCCCCTGGAATTCCCATTTATCCCAGAATTCCCATTTATTCCCAGGATTTTTCCCATTTTTCCCCCCAGAATTCCCATTTATTCCTGGAATTCTCATTTTTCCCTCACCATTCCCATTTTTCCCCCTGAAATTCCCTGGTTTCCCCCCCAGAATTCACATTTTTCCCCTCAGAATTCCCATTTCCCCCCTGGAATTCCCATTCCCCCCCCCCAGAATTCCCATTTATTCCCGAAATTCCCATTTTTTCCTGGGATTTTTCCCATTTTTCCCTCTCATTCTGTTTCCCCTGAAATTCCCATTTTTCCCCCAGAATTCCCATTTTCCCCCCAGAATTCCCATTTTCCCCCCCGGAATTCCCATTTATTCCCAGGATTTTTCCCATTTTCCCCCCAGAATTCCCATTTATTCCCAGAATTCCCATTTTTCCCTCACAATTCCCCTTTTCCCCCCTGGAATTCCCATTTTTCCCCCTGGAATTCCGATTTATTCCTGGAATCCCCATTTATCCCAAAATTCCCATTTTCCCTCAGGAATTTCCATTCCCCCCCCCAGAATTCCCATTTATTCCTGGGATTTTTCCCATTTTCCCCCCAGAATTCCCATTTTTTCCCTCTCATTCTGTGTCCCCTGAAATTCCCATTTTTCCCCTGGAATTTCCCTTTTCCCAGAATTCCCATTTTTCCCTCACCATTCCCATTTATCCCTGAATTCCCATTTATTCCTGGAATTCCCATTTTCCCCTCAGAATTCCTATTTTTTCCCCCCAGAATTCCCATTTATTCCCGGAATTCCCGTTTATTCCCAGGATTTTTCCCATTTTCCCCCCAGAATTCCCATTTATTCCTGGAATTCCCGTTTATTCCCGGAATTCCCATTTATTCCCGGGATTTTTCCCATTTCCCCCCCCAGAATTCCCATTTATCCCAGAATTCCCATTTATTCCCAGGATTCCCATTCATTCTCGGGATTTTTCCCATTTTCCCCCCAGAATTCCCATTTTTTCCCTCTCATTCTGTGTCCCCTGAAATTCCCATTTTTCCCCTGGAATTTCCCTTTTCCCAGAATTCCCATTTTCCCCCCACAATTCCCATTTATTCCTGGAATTCCCATTTATCCCAGAATACCCATTTATTCCCGGGATTTTTCCCATTTTCCCCCCAGAATTCCCATTTATTCCTGGAATTCCCATTTATTCCCAGAATTCCCATTTATTCCCAGGATTTTTCCCATTTTCCCCCCAGAATTCCCATTTATCCCAGAATTCCCGTTTATTCCCGGGATTTTTCCCATTTTTCCCTCACCATTCCCATTTTCCCCCTGGAATTCCCATTTTTCCCCCCAGAATTCCCGTTTATTCCCAGAATTCCCATTTTTCCTGGGATTTTTCCCATTTTCCCCCCAGAATTCCCATTTTTCCCCCCAGAATTCCCCTTTTTCCCCCCAGAATTCCTATTTTTCCCTGGAATTCCCATTTTTCCCAGAATTCCTATTTCCCTTCCAATTCCCTGGTTTCCCCTGGAATTCCCATTTTCCCCCCAGAATTCCCATTTTTTCCCGGGATTTTTCCCATTTCCCCCCAGAATTCCCATTTTCCCCCCAGAATTCCCATTTATTCCTGGAATTCCCGTTTATTCCCGGAATTCCCGTTTATTCCCGGGATTTTTCCCGTTTCCCAGGCACCTGGACCATCATTCCCTGTGGGAGCCGCAGCTCTTCGCCCGCTCCTGCTTCCGGATCATCATGTTCTCCATCCAGGTGAGAATTCCCAAAAAATCCCCGGGAATCCCGGGAAACCCAGAAATCCGGGAATGCTTTCCAGGCCTGGGAATTCCCGAGCGGGATCTGGGATTCCGGGGGGTTTTTTTGGGATCGGGGATTTTTCAGGATCTGGGATTTTTTGGGATTTTTTTGGGATTTTTTGGGATTTTTTGGGATTTTTCTGGGATTTTTGGGGATTTTTTGGGATTTTTTGGGATTTTTTTGGGATTTTTTGGGATTTTTTTGGGATTTTTGGGGATTTTTTGGGATATTTTGGGGATTTTTTGGGACATTTTGGGATATTTTGGGATCTGAGATATTTTGGGATCGAGGATTTTTTGGATCTGGGTTTTTTTGGGATCTGGAATTTTTCAGGATCTGGGATTTTTTGGGATCTGGGATTTTTTGGGATTTTTGGAGATTTTTGGGGGATTTTTTTGGGATTTTTTTTTTATTTTTTGGGGATTTTTTGGGATATTTTGGGATATTTTGGGATATTTTGGGATATTTTGGGATCGAGGATTTTTTGGATCTGGGTTTTTTTGGGATCTGGGAATTTTGGGATCTGGAATTTTTTGGGATCTGAGATTTCTCAGGATCTGGGATTTTTTGGGATTTTTTGGGATTTTTTTGGGATTTTTGGGGATATTCTGGGATATTTTGGGATATTTTGGGATCTGAGATATTTTGGGATCGAGGATTTTTTGGATCTGGGGTTTTTTGGGATCTGGAATTTTTCAGGATCTGGGATTTTTTGGGATCTGGGATTTTTTGGGATTTTTTTGGGATTTTTTTGGGATTTTTTTGGGATTTTTTGGGATTTTTGGGGATTTTTGGGGATTTTTTTGGGATTTTTTGGGATTTTTTTGGGATTTTTGGGGATTTTTTGGGATATTTTGGGGATTTTTTGGGATCTGGAATTTTTTGGGATCTGGGATTTTTTGGGATCTGGGATTTCTCGGGATCTGGGATTTTTTGGGATCTGGGATTTTTCCGGGATTTTTCAGGATCTGGGATTTTTTGGGACCTGGGATTTTTTTGTGATGCAGGATTTTTTAGGGATTTTTCTGGGATTTCCCATGATTTTCCAGACTTTCCTGGAATTATCCAGAATTTTCCATGATTTTCCAGGATTTTATGGTATCTTCCCATGCTTTTTTGGGATTTTGTGGGATTTTCTAGAATTTTCTGGAATTTTTGTGGGATTTCCTGGGACTTTTCCAGGTTTTTCTAGGATTTTCCATAGTTCTCCACAATTTTCTGAGATTTCCCATGTTTTTCCAGGATTTTGTGGTATTTTCCCATGATTTTCTGGGATTTTTCCAGGACTTTCTGTGACTTTCTGGGATTTTCCACAATTTTTGGGATTTCCCAGGATTTCCCTGGATTTTGTGCTGGTTTTTCCATCATTTTCTTGGATTTCCCAGGATTTTCCATGTTTTTCCAGGATTTTGCTGTATTTTATCCTCGATTTTCCAAGATTTTCCCTAATTCCCCTCCCAGATTCCCTTCCCAAACCCTTGGAAAATTCCCGATTCCCGTTTTTCCGGCAGCCCCAGCATTCCCACCTGGTGATCCAGCAGCTCCTGGGTCACCTGGACGCCAACAGCCGGAGCGCGGCGCCGATCCGCGCCGGAATCGTCGAGGTGCTCTCGGAAGCCGCCGTCATCGCCGCCTCCGGATCCGTGGGTACGACACAATTCCCACATTTCCCCGGGAATTCCTGGAAATTTCCCCGGGAATTCCAGGAAATTCCCTGTTTTTTGTGTACAGGAATCCAGGAAATTCCCCGTTTTCCCATTCAGGAATTCCCGAAAATTCCCCATTTTCCGCCTTCGGGAATCCTGGACATTCCCAGTTCTCTGCCTTTGGGAATCATGGAAATTCCCTGTTTTCCGTGTACAGGAATCCAGGAAATTCCCTGTTTTCCCATTTGGGAATTCCCAAAATTCCCTGTTTTCCGTGTACAGGAATCCAGGAAATTCCCTGTTTTCCCATTCAGGAATTCCTGGAAATTCCTCCTTTTTCCTCTTTCAGGAATTCCCAAAATTCCTCATTTTCCATGTACAGGAGTCCAGGAAATTCCCTGTTTTCCCATTTGGGAATTCCCAAAATTCCCTGTTTTCCCATTCAGGAATTCCCGGAAATTCCTCCTTTTCCTCTTTCAGGAATTCCAGAAATTCCCTGTTTTCTATGTTCAGGAATCCTGGGAATTTTCCATTTTCCCAATTTGGGAATCCCAGAAATTCCCCATTTTCCGTGTACAGGAATCCAGGAAATTCCCTGTTTTCCCATTTGGGAATTCCCAAAATTCCCTGTTTTCCGTGTACAGGAATCCAGGAAATTCCCTGTTTTCCCATTCAGGAATTCCTGGAAATTCCTCCTTTTTCCTCTTTCAGGAATTCCCAAAATTCCCTCTTTTTTGTGTGTGGGAATCCAGGAAATTCCCTGTTTTCCCATTCAGGAATTCCCGAAAATTCCCCATTTTCCGCCTTCGGGAATCCTGGACATTCCCAGTTTTCTGCCTTTGGGAATCCAGGAAATTCCCTGTTTTCCCATTTGGGAATTCCCAAAATTCCCCCTTTTCCTCTTTCAGGAATTCCAGAAATTCCCTGTTTTCTATGTTTGGGAATCCTGGAAATTCCCCGTTTTCCCATTCAGGAATTCCCGAAATTCCCCATTTTCTGTGTACAGGAATCCAGGAAATTCCCTGTTTTCCCATTTGGGAATTCCCAAAATTCCCTGTTTTTTGTGTACAGGAATCCAGGAAATTCCCCGTTTTCCCATTCAGGAATTCCCGGAAATTCCTCCTTTTCCTTGTTCAGGAATGCCAGAAATTCCCAGTTTTCTGCCTTTGGGAATTCCCGGAAATTCCTCCTTTTTCTTCTTTCAGGAATTCCAGAAATTCCCTGTTTTTTGTGTGTGGGAATCCAGGAAATTCCCTGTTTTCCCATTCAGGAATTCCCGGAAATTCCTCCTTTTTCCTCTTTCAGGAATTCCCAAAATTCTCCATTTTCCATGTACAGGAATCCAGGAAATTCCCTGTTTTCCACCTTCTGGGATAATCTGGGGATAATTCCAGGATAATTCTGACATAATTCCAGGATAAATCCAGGATAATTTCAGGATAATTCCACAATAATTCTGGGATAATTCCAGGATAATTCCATGATAATTCTGGGATAATCCGGGGATAATTCCAAGATAATCCTGGGATAATCCGAGGATAATTCCAGGATAATTTCAGGATAATTCCAAGATAATTCTGGGATAATCTGGGATAATTCTGGGATAATTCCAGGATAATTCCAGTGCAATCCTGGGATAATTCTGGAATAATCCTGGGATAATCCAGGGATAATTCCAGGATAATTCCAGTATAATTCTGGGATAATTTTGTGATAATTCCAGGATAATCCCAGGATAATTTCAGGATAATTCCAGGATAATTCCAGGATAATCCCAGGATAATTTCAGGATAATTCCTGGATAATTCCAGGATAATTCCAGGATAATTCCAGGCTAATTCCAAGATAATTCTGGGATAAATCCAGGATAATTCCAGGATAATTTTGGGATAATTCCAGGACAATTCCTGAATAATTCTGGGATGATTCTGGGATAAATCCAGGATAATCCCAGGATAATTTGGGGATAATTATGGGATAATCCCAGCATAATCCAGGGATAATTCCATGATAATCCTGGGATAATCCTGGGATAATTCCAGGATAGTTCCAGTATAATTCTGGGATAATTTTGTGATAATTACAGGATAATCCCGGGATAATTCCAGAATAATTCCTGGATAATTAGGAGTTAATTCCAGGATAATGCTGGGATAATTCCAGGATAATTTCAGGATAATTCTAAGATAATTCTGGGATAATCCTGGGATGATTCTGGGATAATTTTGGAATAATCCTGGGATAATCCAGGGATAATTCCTGGATAATTCCAAGATAATTCTGGGATAATCTGGGGATAATTTCATTATAATTCTGGAAGAAATCCAGGATAAATCCAGGATAATTCCAGGATAATTCCAGGATAATTCCAGGATAATCCCAGGATAATTCCGGGCTAATTCCAAGATAATTCTGGGATAATTCCTGGATAATTCCAGGATAATTTTGGGATAATCCCACAATAATTCTGGGATAATCCGGGGATAATTCCAGGATAATTCTAAGATAATTCTGGGATAATCTGGGGATAATTTCATTATAATTCTGGGATAAATCCAGGATAATTCCAGGATAATTTTGGGATAATTCCAGGATAATTCCTGAATAATTCTGGGATAATTCTGGGATAATTCCAGGATAATCCCAGGATAATTCCATGATAATTCTGGGATAAATCCAGGATAATTCCAGGATAATTCTGGGCTAATTCCAGGATAATTTCAGGATAATTCCAAGATAATTCTGGGATAATCTGGGATAATCTGGGATAATTCTGGGATAATTCTGGGATAATTCAGTGATAATTCTGGAATAATCCTGGGATAATCCAGGGATAATTCCAGGATAATTCCAAGATAACTCCAGGATAATTCCAGTGCAATCCTGGGATAATTCTGGGATAATTTTGGAATAATCCTGGGATAAATCCAGGATAATTCCAGGATAATTTCAGGATAATTCCAAGATAATTCTGGGATAATCGGGGATAATTCCGGGATAATTCTGGGATAATCCTGGGATGATTCTGGGATAATTTTGGAATAGTCCTGGGATAATCCAGGGATAATTCCAGGATAATTCCAAGATAATTCTGGGATAATTCTGGGATAATTCTGGGATAATTTCGGGATAAATTCAGGATAATTTCAGGATAATTCTGGGATAATCTGGGGATAATTTCATTATAATTCTGGGATAAATCCAGGATAATTCCAAAATAATTCTGGGATAATCTGGGGATAATTTCATTATAATTCTGGAATAATTCCAGGATAATTCCAGGATAATTCCAGGATAATTCCAGGATAATCCCGGGATAATTCCAGGATAATTTCAGGATAATTCCAGGATAATTCTGGGATAATTCCAGGATAATTCCAGGATAATTCTGGGATAATTCCAGGATAATTCCAGCCTGATTCCGGGCTGATCCCGGCTCCCATTCCCGGTTTTTTGCAGGTCCCACGGTGCTGGAGGTGTTCAACACTCTCCTGCGGCAGCTCCGCCTCAGCGCCGAGCTCAGCTCCCAGCTCAGCCCCGGGCCCGGCTCCGAACCCCGACTGCGCCAGGAGCGGCTCCTGCAGGAGGCCGTCATCAAAACCATCGGTGAGACACCAAAATTCCCGGGAATTCGGGGGAATTCTGGGAATTCTGGGAAATTTTGGGGATTTTTTGGGATTTATTTTTTATTTTTGGGGATTTTTTTTTTATTTTTGGGGAGTTTTTTTGGATTTTCTGGGAATTTTTTTTTATTTTCTGGGAATTTTTTTTTATTTTCTGGGAATTTTTTTTTAATTTTCTGGGATTTTTATGGAATTTTATGAGAATTTTCTGAGATTTTTTCCTTTATTTTCTGGGAATTTTTCTGGGATTTTCTGGGAATTTTTTTTTTCCTTGAATTTTTTTTTATTTTCTGGGATTTTTGCGGAATTTTCTGGGATTTTTTTCAGTATTTTTTGGGATTTTCTGGGATTTTTTTTTTATTTTCTGGGAATTTTCTGTAATTTTTCTGGGATTTTCCTGGGATTTTGGGGGATTTTCTGGGGTTTTCTGGGATATTTCTGGGATATTTTTGAGGCCTGCAGGAGGCCGTCATCAAAACCATCGGTGAGACACCAAAATTCCCGGGAATTCGGGGGAATTCTGGGAATTCTGGGAATTTTTTGGGGTTTTTTTTGGATTTTTGGGGAAATTTTGGGATTTTTTGGGATTTTTTTGGGGTTTTTTGGTTGTTTTTTTTTTTTTTTTTTATTTTCTGGGATTTTTTTGGATTTTCAGGGATTTTTTTTTTATTTTCTGGGATTTTTGTGGTATTTTCTGGGAATTTTCTGATATTTTTTCCTTCATTTTCTGGGATTTTTTTTTATTATTATTTTCTTGGAATTTTTTTGGATTTTTTGGGATTTTTATGGAATTTTATGGGAATTTTCTGAGATTTTTTTTTTCTTGGATTTTTCTGGGATTTTCTGGGATTTTTGTGGGATTTTCTGGGGATTTTTCTGAGATTATTTTCCTTTATTTTCTGGGTTTTTTTTTTTTAATTTTTCTGGGATCTTTGTGGGATTTTCTGGGATTTTTCAGGATTTTCCTGGGATTTTGGGTGATTTTCTGGGGGTTCTCTGGGATATTTTTGGGGCCTGCAGGAGGCCGTCATCAAAACCATCGGTGAGACACCAAAATTCCCGGGAATCCGGGGGGTTTCTGGGAATTCTGGGAATTTTTGGGGATTTTCTGGGATTTTTTTTTGATTTTTAGGGATTTTTGGGGGATTTTTTGTAGTTGTAGTTCTCATTCCAGCTGTTCTCATTCCGGCTGTTGTTGTTGTTCTCACTCCGGCTGTTGTTCTCATTCCAGCTGTTGTTATTCCTGTTTTCATTCCGACTGTTCTCATTCCGGCTGTTATTGTTGTTGTTATTCCGGCTGTTGTTGTTGTTATTCCGGCTGTTCCTGTTCTCATTCTGGCTGTTGCTGTTGTTATTCCGGCTGTTGTCATTCCAGCTGTTCTCACTCCGGCTGTTGTTGTTGTTCTCACTCCGGCTGTTGTTCTCATTCCAGCTGTTGTTATTCCGACTGTTCTCATTCCGGCTGTTATTGTTGTTGTTGTTATTCCGGCTGTTCTCGTTCCGGCTGTTGTTATTCCGGCTGTTGTTGTTCTCATTCCGGCTGTTGCTGTTGTTATTCCGGCTGTTCTCACTCCGGCTGTTGTTGTTGTTGTTATTCCAGCTGTTGTTATTCCGGGTGTTGTTATTCCAGCTGTTGTTATTCCGGCTGTTGTTGTTCTCATTCCAGCTGTTGTTGTTGTTGTTATTCCGGCTGTTGTTGTTCTCATTCTGGCTGTTGCTGTTGTTATTCCAGCTGTTCTCACTCCAGCTGTTGTTGTTGTTCTCACTCCGGCTGTTGTTCTCACTCCGGCTGTTGTTATTCCGGCTGTTGTTCTCACTCCGGCTGTTGTTGTTCTCATTCCGGCTGTTGTTTTCATTGTTATTCCGGTTGCTGTTCTCACTCCGGCTGTTGTTGTTGTTGTTATTCCGGCTGTTGTTATTCCGGCTGTTGTTATTCTGGCTGTTGTTCTCGTTCCGCCTGTTGTTCTCACTCCGGCTGTTGTTGTTGTTATTCCAGCTGTTGTTGTTGTTCTCACTCCGGCTGTTGTTGCTGTTGTTATTCCGGCTGTTGTTGTTGTTGTTATTCCAGCTGTTGTTATTCCAGCTGTTGTTGCTGTTGTTATTCCGGCTGTTGCTGTTCTCATTCCGGCTGTTGTTCTCACTCCGGCTGTTGTTGTTGTTGTTATTCTGGCTGTTGTTGTTCTCACTCCGGCTGTTGTTTTCCGCAGGTTCCTTCTCGTCGCGGCTGCCGCCGTACCAGCGTTCCGAGGTGATGCTTTTCATCATCAACAAAATTCCCATTCCCGACTCCCGCCATTCCCTGGAGCCCGGAGCCCAGCGGTGAGCGAGTGACATTCCCGGAGAATTCCCGGAGAATTCCCGGAATTCCCAAAATTCCCAAATTCCTGGAATCCCCGGAAATCCCAAAATTCCCCAAAATTCCCCAAAATTCCCGAATAATTTACAAATTCCCAAATTTCCAGATTCCTGAAAATCCCAAATTCCCCAAAATTCCTGAATAATTCCCAAATAAGTCTGGGATAATTTCCAAATTCCCAGAATTCCCAGGATTCCCAAATTTTTGGGACTGGGAGATTTTTAGGGATTTTGGAGGATTTTTTGGGGGATTTGGGGATTTTTAGGAATTTCTGAGGATTTTTTTTTATTTGGGGATTTTTTGGTATTTGGGGAATTTTGGAGGATTTTTGGGGGGATTTTGGGAATTTTGGGGGGATTTTTTTGGGATTGGGAATTTTGGGGGGGGGGATTTTTTTTGGGATTAGGAGATTTTTTGGGGATTTATTTGGGATTTATTCAGGATTTATTTGGGATTTATTTGGGATTTTTTTGGGATTTATTTGGGATTTAATTGATTTATTCAGGATTTACTCGAGATTTATTTGGGATTTCTGGGAATTCATTTGGGAATTTGGGGGGATTTATTTGGGAATTTTTGGGAGGATTTATTTGGATTTATTTGGATTTATTTGGGATTTATTGGGATTTATTTGGGATTTATTGGGATTTATTTGGGATTTATTTGGGATTTATTCGGGATTTATTTGGGATTTATTCGGGATTTATTCAGAAATTTTTGGGATTTATTCAGGATTTATTCAGGATTTATTTGGGAAATTTTGGGATTTATTTGGGATTTATTTGGGATTTATTTGGGATTTATTTGGGATTTATTCGGGATTTATTTGGGATTTATTTGGGATTTTTTTGGGGGGATTTATTTGGGATTTTTTTGGGATTTATTTGGGATTTATTCTGGATTTATTTGGGATTTATTTGGGACTTATTCGGGATTTATTCGGGAATTTTTTGGGATTTACTTGGGATTTATTTGGGATTTATTTGGGATTTATTTGGGATTTCTGGGAATTCATTTTGGAATTTGGAATTTCTGGGGGGATTTTTTGAGGGATTTTTTGGGGGATTTTTTTGGGGATTTATTTGGGGTTTATTCGGGATTTTTTTGGGTTTTCCGGGAATTCATTTGGGAATTTGGGATCTGGGGGGGGATTTATTTGGGATTTTTTGGGGGATTTATTTGGGATTTATTTCGGATTTATTCAGGATTTATTTGGGAATTTTTGGGATTTATTTGGGATTTATTCGGGATTTATTTGGGATTTATTCAGGATTTATTCAGGATTTATTTGGGATTTCCAGGAATTCATTTGGGATTTATTTGGGATTTTTGGGGGGATTTTTTTTTTTTTATTTATTCTGGATTTATTTGAGATTTATATAGGGATTTATTCGGGATTTATTTGGGATTTCCGGGAATTCATTTGGGAATTTGGGAATTTTTGGGGGGATTTATTTGGGATTTTTTGAGTGATTTATTCAGGATTTATTTGGGGTTTATTTGGGATTTATTTGGGATTTATTTGGGGTTTATTTGGGATTTATTCGGGATTTATTTGGGATTTTGGGTTTTTTTGGGGGATTTATTTGGGATTTCCAGGAATTCATTTGGGAATTTGGGATTTCTGGGGGGATTTTTGGGGGGATTTATTTGGCAATTTATTTGGGATTTATTCAGGATTTATTTGGGATTTATTTGGGATTTATTCAGGATTTATTTGGGATTTATTCGGGATTTATTTGGGATTTATTCGGGATTTATTTGGGATTTATTCGGGATTTATTTGGGATTTATTTGGGATTTATTCGGGATTTATTTGGGATTTATTCGGGATTTATTCGGGATTTATTCGGGATTTATTTGGGATTTATTTGGGATTTATTTGGGATTTATTTGAGATTTATTCGGGATTTATTTGGGATTTTGGGATTTTTTGGGGGATTTTTTTTGGGATTTATTTGGGATTTGTTTGGGATTTATTTGGGATTTATTCGGGATTTATTTGGGATTTATTTGGAATTTTGGGGGGATTTATTTGGGATTTATTTGGGATTTATTTGAGATTTATTTGGGATTTATTCGGGATTTATTTGGGATTTATTCGGGATTTATTCTGGAATTTTTGGGATTTATTTGGGAATTTTTGGGATTTATTTGGGATTTCCAGGAATTCATTTGGGATTTCCGGGATTTCTCCCTTTTCCAGGGAAAACCGGACCCGGCTGACGCAGCTGACGCTCCTCAAATCCCTGCTCCAGGTGGGAAACGCCGGGAATTCCCTCCCGCCGGAATTGCCATTAGTAATTAATCAATAAATCACACTCCTTAATTAATAACAATTGGAAATCCATCAATAAAATTGAAATCATTAATAAATAATAATTAGAAATTAATCAATAAAATTGCACTCATTAATAAATAACAATTAGAAATTAATCCAAAAAATTGCATCATTAATAAATGAAAATTAGAGATTAATTAATAAAATTGCACTCATTAATAAATAACAATTAGAAATCCATAAATAAAATGGAAATCATTAATAAATAATAATTAGAAATTAATCAATAAAATTGCACTAATTAATTAATAACAATTAGTAATCAATCAATGAAATCACACTCGTTAATTAATAACAATTAGAAATCCATCAATAAAATTGCAATAATTAATTAATAACAATTAGAATTTGATCAATAAAATCGCACTCATTAATAAATAACAATTAGAAATTAATCAATAAAATTGCACTTGTTAGTAAATAACAATTAGAAATTAATAAAATTATATCATTAATAAATAACAATTAGCAATTACTCAATAAAATTGCAATCCTTGATTAATAACAATTAGAAATCTATCAATGAAATTGAAATAATTAATTAATAATAATTAGAAATGGATCAATAAAATTTAAATAATTAATTAATAACAATTAGTAATTTATCAATAAAATCGCACTCATTAATAAATAACAATTAGAAATTAATAAATTAATGATATTAAAATATTCCTATGAAATTAATATTAATTAGTAATGAATATTAATGTTACATATGAATATAAACTGGGAAATATTAATATTAATTATTCAGAAATGCTAAAATATTAAATATTAAAAATAATTAATGAATTATTAAAAAACCTAATGAAATATAATAAAATAACATAAAATAACGTAACGTAACATAACATAACATAAAATAAAATAAAATGAAACAAACCAAAATAAAATCAAACAAAATAAAAATAAAATAAAATAAAATAAAATAAATTGAAATAAAATAAATTGAAATAAAATAAAATAAAATAAAATAAAATAAAATAAAATAAAATAAAATAAAATAAAATAAAATAAAATAAAATAAAATAAAATAAAATAAAATAAAATAAAACAAACCAAAATAAAATAAAATAAAATAAATTAAAATAAAATAAAACAAAATAAAAAAAATAAAAAAAATTAAATAAAATCACAAAATAAAATAAAATAAAATAAAATAAATTGAAATAAAATAAAATAAAATAAAATAAATTGAAATAAAATAAAATAAAATAAAATAAAATAGTAAAATAAAATGAAACAAACCAAAATAAAATTAATTGAAATAAAATAAAATAAAACAAAATCACAAAATAAAATAAAATAAAATAAAATAAAATAAAATAAAATCACAAAATAAAATAAAATAAAATAAAATAAATTGAAATAAAATAAAATAAAATAAAATAAAATAAAATAAAATAAAATAAAATAAAATAAAATAAAATAAAATAAAATAAAACAAACCAAAATAAAATAAATTAAAATAAATTAAAATAAAATAAAACAAAATAAAAAAATAAAATAAAATAAAATAAAATAAAATAAAATAAAATAAAATAAAATAAAATAAATTGAAATAGAATAAAATAAATTGAAATAAAATAAATTGAAATAAAATAAAATAAAATAAAATAAAATAAAATAAAATAAAATAAAATAAAATAAAATAAAGTAGTAAAATAAAATGAAACAAACCAAAATAAAATAAATTAAAATAAAATAAAACAAAAAAAAAATAAATTGAAATAGAATAAAATAAATTGAAATAAAATATATTGAAATAAAATAAAATAAAATAAAATAAAATAAAATAAAGTAGTAAAATAAAATGAAACAAACCAAAATAAAATAAATTAAAATAAAATAAAACAAAAAAAATAAAAGAAATTGAAATAGAATGAAATAAATTGAAATAAAATAAAATAAAATAAAATATAGTAGTAAAATAAAATGAATCAAACCAAAATAAAATAAATTAAAATAAAATAAAAGAAAAAAAATTAAAAAATAAAATAAATTGAAATAGAATGAAATAAATTGAAATGAAATAAAATAAAATAAAATAAAATAAAATATAAAATAAAATAAAATAAAATAAAATAAAATAAAATAAAATAAAATAAAATAAAATAAAATAAAATAAAATAAAATAAAATAAAATAAAATAAACCAAAATAAAATAAATTAAAATAAATTAAAATAAAATAAAACAAAATAAAAAATAAAATAAAATAAAATAAAATAAAATAAAATAAAATAAAATAAAATAAAATAAAATAAAATAAAATAAAATAAATAAAAATGAAAACAAATTAAAATAAATGAAAATCAAATTTTCAGAGCCGCAGCCTCCTCACGGCTCTTTCCCGGATTTTTCCCAGTTTTTTTCCCATTTTCCTGCTGTTTTCCAGTTGTTTTTCCCATTTTTCTGATGGTTTTCCTCATTTTCCCATTTTCCCGAGTTCTTTCACCATTTTTCAGGTGGTTTTTCCCATTTTCCCATTATTTCCAATTTTCCCATTTTTCTTGGATTTTTCCCATTTTTCCTGTTGTTTTTCCCGTTGTTTTTCCCAGGTTTCCTCGGGATTCCACCGCTCTTTCCCGGATTTTTCCCAAATTTTTCCAGTTGTTTTCCCCATTCTTTTCCAGTTGTTTTTCCCAAATATCCCATTTTTTTCATATTTTTCCTGTTTTTCAAAATGTTTTTCCCACTTTTCCAGTTGTTTTTCCCACTGTTTTTGCTGTTGCTTTTCCAGTTGTTTTTCCTATTTTCTGTTTGTTTTTCCGGTTGTTTTTCCCATTTTTCCGGTTGTTTTTCCCATTTTTCTCAGATTTTTCCCATTTTCCTGTTGTTTTTCCCAATTTTCACCATTTTTCTGGTTGTTTTTCCCAGGTTTCCGTGGGATTCCAGAGCAGCAGCCTCCTCACCGCTCTTTCCTGGATTTTCCCCGTTGTTTCTCCCAATTTTCCCATTTTTCTCAGATTTTTCCCATTTTCTGGTTGTTTTTCCCATTTTTCCGGTTGTTTTTCCCAGGTTTCTGTGGGATTCCAGAGCAGCAGCCTCCTCACCGCTCTTTCCTGGATTTTTCCCATTTTTCCCATTGTTTCTCCCAATTGTCCCATTTTTCTCAGATTTTTCCCATTTTTCCAGTTGTTTTTCCCATTTTTCCCGTTGTTTTTCCCATTTTTCCAGTTGTTTTTCCCAGGTTTCCGCGGGATTCCAGAGCAGCAGCCTCCTCACCGCTCTTTCCCGGGTTCTTCCCATTGTTTTCCCAATTTTCCCATTTTTCTCAGATTTTTCCCATTTTCCCATTGTTTTCCCCGTTGTTTTCCCCATTTTTCCCGTTGCTTTTCCCATTTTTCCGGTTGTTTTTCCCAGGTTTCCGCGGGATTCCAGAGCAGCAGCCTCCTCACCGCTCTCCCCAGCGCTTTCCTGGACCGGCTCCTCTCGGCCGCGCTCCTGGAGGATCCCGAAATCCGAATTTTTGTCCTGGAAATTCTCTGCAGCTTCATCGATCGCCACGGCAACGGCCCCAGCTTCAGCCCCGCCAGGTAAATCCCGGGAATCCATCCCTGGAATTCCTGCCGATAAAATCCTGGGAATTCATCCCTGGAATTCCTGCCGATAAAATCCTGGGAATTCATCCCTGGAATTCCTGCTGATAAAATCCCGGGAATTCATCCCTGGAATTCCTGCTGATAAAATCCCGGGAATTCATCCCTGGAATTCCTGCTGATAAAATCCTGGGAATTCATCCCTGGAATTCCTGCTGATAAAATCCCGGGAATCCATCCCTGGAATTCCTGCCGATAAAATCCCGGGAATCCATCCCTGGAATTCCTGCCGATAAAATCCTGGGAATTCATCCCTGGGAATTCCTGCCGATAAAATCCTGGGAAAAATTCCCAAATTTTCCCAAATTCCTGAGCCTCCAAACCCGGGAATTTTTCCCCCTGGAATTTTTTTCCCCAGGAATTGTTTTTTCTGGAAACTTTTTCCCCCCGGAATTTTTTTCCCCTGGAATTTTTTTCCCCTGGAATTTTTTTCCCAAGGATTTTTTCCTAGGAATTTTTTCCCAAAGGTTTTTCCCCCAGGATTTCTTCCCAGGATTTTTTTCCCCAAGGATTTTCCCCCAGGATTTTTTCCCCAGGAATTTTTTCCCTGGAATTTTCCACACCCCCCCAGGAATTTTTTTCCCCCAGGAATTTTTTCTTAAGGATTTTCCCCCAGGATTTTTCCCCCCTGGAATTTTTTTCCCCTGGGAATTTTTCCCCAGAAATTTTCTCCCAGGATTTTTTTCCCAGGATTTTTCCCAGGAATTTTTTCCCCAGGAATTTTTCACCAGGAATTTTTTTCCCTGGGAATTTTCCCCCCTTCAGGAATTTTTTTCCCCTGGAATTCTTTTCCAACTGGGAATTTCTTTTCCCAGGAATTTTCCCCCAAGGATTTTCCCCTGGGAATTTTCAGCAACGACCCCAACTTCAGTCCCACCAGGTACACCCCAAAATCCCGGGAATTCATCCCTGGAATTCCCACCAATAAAATCCTGGGAAAAATTCCCAAATTTTCCCAAATTCCTGAGCCTCCAAACCTGGGAATTTTTCCCCCTGGATTTTTTTTCCCCAGGAATTTTTTTTCCCTGGAATTTTTTTCCCTGGAATTTTTTTCCCCTGGAATTTGTTTTCCCAGGTATTTTTTTCCCATGTAATTTTTTCCCCTGGGATTTTTTTTCCCTGGATTTTTTTTCCTCCAGGAATTTTTTATCCCAAGGATTTTTCCGCCCCTCCCAGGAATCTTTTTCCCCTGGGAATTTTTTCCCAGGAATTTTTTCCTAAGGATTTTCCCCCTGGATTTTTCCCCCCTGGAACTTTTTTCCCCTGGAATTTTTTTTCCCCCCAAGATTTTTTTCCTAGGAATTTTTTCCCAAGAATTTTCCCCCAGGATTTTTTTTCCTCCAGGAATTTTTTTACCCCAAGGATTTTTCCACCCCCCCCCAGGAATTTTTTTCCCTTGGGAATTTTTTCCCAGGAATTTTTTCTTAAGGATTTTCCCCCAGGATTTTTCCCCCCTGGAATTTTTTTCCCCTGGGAATTTTTCCCCAGGAATTTTCTCCCAGGATTTTTTTTCCCAGGAATTTTCCCCTGGAATTTTTTTCCTCCAGGATTTTTTTTTCCCCCAGGAATTTTCCCCCAGGAATTTTCCCCCAGGAACTCCACAAAGGGAAATCCGGGATGGGATCACAGAGGATCCAGGGGAAAGGAAAATCCGGGATATCTGGGATTTGGGATGGGCTTTCCAAGAGTTTTTTCCTTTGGATTTTCTGGGATGGATCCATCCCATCTGGCACCGGGAATTCCTGAGTTTTTCCAGAATTTTCTGGAATTTTTTTCCCAAATTTTTCCCAGAATTTTTCCAGATTTTCCCCGGTAAAATCCAGCCCAGGAAGGAAAATCTGGGATGGGGAAATCCAGGATATTTGGGATGAGTTTTCCAAGGGGTTTTTTTCCCCCTCCCTTTGGATGCTCCGGGATGGATCCGACCCCGGGAATTCCTGAATTTCCCGGATTTTCCCGGGAACTTTTTTTTTCCGGCAGCTCCGTCAGCGACGTCTCCGTGCTGAAGCTGAAGGTGGAGAAATGTTCCCGCCAGGATTCCGTCTTCATGAAGAAGGTTCGGAAAAATTCCCAACTTTTCCCAAAATTCCTGAGCCTCCAAACCCGGGAATTTCCCGGGAATTCCGATCCCGTGGAATTTGCTGCATTCCCGGGATTTCCTTTCCCAGGTTTCCCGTCGTGCGTGGGGAGGGAATTTTCTATGGGAGTTTTCCATGGGAATTTTCCTTGGGAATTCCAGGAATTCCAAGGGGTTGGGAATCTCCTCTCCAGGCCCTGGGGCGGCTCCGGCCTCTCCCCGTTTTCCATGGAATTTTCCTGATTTCTTCCCAAATTCCCGCTTTTCCCGGTTGGAAATTCACATCCCCAAGTGGGAATTTTTGGTCCCTAAAAATTCTCAGCCCCAAAGAATTCCCAGAAATCCCAAAAAAATCCCGTGAAATCCCAAAGAATTTCCAAAAAAAACCCCAAAATCCCAAAGAATTCCCAGAAATCCCCCCCAAAAATTCCATGAAATCCCAAAGAATACCCAAAAAACCCCCCAAAATCCCAAAGAATTCCTAAAAAATCCCCAAAAGTTTCCAAAATTCCCCCTAAAATCCCAAGGAATCCCCAAAAATCTGAAAGAATTCCCAAAACAATTCCCCCAAAAACCTCAAAATTTCCCCCTAAAAAATCTCAAAAAAATCTCAGAAAAATCCCTAAAAATTCCCAAAAAAACCCCAAAATTTCCCCCAAAAAATCCCCAGAACCCCCCAAAGAATCCCAAAAAAATTCCCAAAATTCCAAAGAAATTTCAAAAAAAATCCCAAAAAATTCCCCCCCAAAATTCCCAAAAAATCCCAAAAAATTCCACAAAAAATCTGGAAAAAATTCCCAAAAAATCCCCCAAAAATCGCAAAAAAAAAAAAAAAAAATCACCCCCCAAAAAAAACTTCCAAAAAAATAAAAAAAATCCCCCAAAAATAAAAAAATCCCAAAATTTCAAAAAAAATTCCTCAAAAAACCCCCAAAATTTCCAAAAAATTCCCCAAATTCCCCCCAAAAAATCCCAAAAAATCCCCAAAAAATCCCCCAAAAATTCCTCAAAATTCCCCAAAAATTCCAAAAAAATCCCAAAACCTTTCCCAAAAAATCCCAAAAAAATTTCCAAAAAAATCCCAAAAAAACTCCAAAATTTCCCCAAAAAATCCCCCCAAAAAATCCCAAAAAACCCCCAAAAATTCCCCCAAAAATCCCCAAAAAATCCCAAGACATTCTCCAAAAAATTCCCAAAATTTCCAAAAAAAATCCAAAAAAATCCCTAAAAAATCCCAAAAAAATCCCCAAAAAATCCCCAAAAAATCCAAAAAAATTCCCAAAAAATCCCAAAAAATCCCCAAAAAATCTCCAAAAAATCAAAAAAAATCCAAAAAAATCCCCAAAAAAATCCCCCAAAAATCCCAAAAAATCCCCAAAAAATCCCCCAAAAAATCCCAAAAAAAAAAAAATAAATCCCCAAAAAATCCCCCAAAAATCCCAAAAAATCCCAAAAAAATCCAAAAAAACCCCCACAAAATCCCCCAAAAATCCCCAAAAATCCCCAAAAAATCCCCAAAAATCCCCAAAAAATCCCCCAAAAATTCCCAAAAATTCCTGAGACCCCCCATTATCCCAAAAAATTCTGGGAATGTTCCCACAGCACGGCCCGCAGCTCTTCCAGCACATTTTCCTGCTCTCCCGGGAAGGGAACCCCCAGAAATCCCCAAAGAATTCCCAAGAATTCCCCCCTCCAAAAAAATCCCAAAAAATTCCCAAAGAATTCCCCAAAATCCCCAAGAATCCCCCAAAAAATCCCCAAGAATTCCTAAAAAATCCCCAAAAACCCCCCCAAATCCCAAAGAATTCCCAAAAATTGCGCAAAAAATAATAAAAAAAATCTCCAAAAAATCCCCAAAAAAGCCCAAAAATACCCCAAAAAATTACCAAAATTAATAAAAAATTTCTTTAAAAACCTCCAAAAATTCAAAAAAAATTCCCAAAATTCCCAAAAGAATGCCAAAAAAATCCCCAAAAAATCCCAAAAATCTTCCGAAATTTCCCCAAAAAATCCCCCCCAAAAAATCCCAAAAAAAACCCCAAAAATTCCCCCAAAAATCTCAAAAAATCCCAAGACATTCTCCAAAAAATTCCCAAAATTTCCCAAAAAAATCCAAAAAAATCCCTAAAAAATCCCTAAAAAATCCCAAAAAAATCCCCCAAAAATCCAAAAAAATCCCCAAAAATCCCCCAAAAATCCCCAAAAAATCCCCCAAAAAACCCCAAAAATCCCCCAAAAATCCCAAAAAATCCCAAGACATTCTCCAAAAAATTCCCAAAATTTCCAAAAAAATCCAAAAAAATAAAAAAAAAAATCCCCAAAAAAATCCCCCAAAAATCCACAAAAAATCCCCAAAAATCCCCAAAAAAATCCCCCAAAAATCCCCAAAAAATAAAAAAAAATCCCCAAAAAACCCCAAAAAATCCAAAAAAATCCCCCAAAAATCCCCAAAAAATCCCAAAAAATCCCCAAAAAATCCAAAAAAATCCCAAAAAAATCCCCAAAAAATCCCAAAAAATCCCCAAAAAAATCCCCCAAAAATCCCCAAAAAATAAAAAAAAATCCCAAAAAATCCCCAAAAAATCCCCAAAAAATCCCTAAAAAATTCCCAAAAATTCCTGAGACCCCCCATAATCCCAAAAAATTCTGGGAATGTTCCCACAGCACGGCCCGCAGCTCTTCCGGCACATTTTCCTGCTCTCCCGGGAAGGGAACAATTCCCGGGAACATTTCCAGGCCCTTTTCCGACTCCTGGCGCTGCTGAGCCTGGAGCTGGCCAGCGATGACGTCATCGTCGACCTGGTGCGCCTCGTGCTCGCCCTGCAGGTACGGAATTCCCGGAATTCTGGGAATCTTTGGGAATATTTTGGGGGGATTTGGGGAATTTGTTGGGATTTTTTGGGATTTTTTTTTTGATTTTTTGGGGGATTTTTTGGGATTTTTGGGGTATTTTTGGGAGAAATTGGGATTTTCCAGCGATGACGTCATCATCGACTTCATGCGCCTCGTGGTTGCCCTGCAGGTATGGAATTCCTGGAATTCTGGGAATCTTTGGGAATTTTTTTGTGATTTTCCAGGAATTTTGGGGGGGATTTGGGGGATTTTTGGGGGAGTTTTTGGGGGGGATTTTTTGGGGGGGATTTTTTGGGGATTTTTGGGGATTTTTTGGGGATTTTTTTGGGGGGGAATTTGGGATTATCCAAAGATGACGTCATCATTGACCTCGTGTGCCTTGTGCTCGTCCTGCAGGTACAGAATTCCCAAAATTCCAGGAATGTTTGGGAATATTTTGGGGAATTAGGGGAATTTTGGGGATTTATTTGGGATTTTTTTGGGATTTTTTGGGGAATTTTTGGGATTTTTCTTGGATTTTGTTGGGGGGAATTTGGGATTTTCCAAGGATGACGTCATCATCGACCTCGTGCACATCATGCTCGCCCTGCAGGTACGGAATTCCCAAAATTCTGGGAATGTTTGGGAATATTTTGGGGAATTTTGGGGATTTTTTCTGATTTTTTGGGAATTTGGGAGATTTTTTGGGGGAATTTTGGGGGATTTTTTGGGGAATTTTTGGGATTATTTGGGATTTTCCAGCGATGACGTCATCATCGACCTCTTGCACATCATGCTCACACTGCAGGTACGGAATTCCCAAAATTCTGGGAATCTTTGGGAATTTTGGGGGGATTTGGGGAATTTTTTTGATTTTTTTTTTATTTTTAGGGAATTTTTTTGGAATTTTGGGAATTTTTTGGGATTTTTAGGGTATTTTGGGGGGAATTTGGGATTTTCCAGCGATGACGTCATCGTTGACCTCATGTGCCTTGTGCTCATCCTGCAGATACGGAATTCCCGGAATTCTGGGAATCTTTGGGAATTTTGGAGGATTTTTGGGGATTTTTTGGGGAATTTTTGGGATTTTTGGGGATTTTTTTGGGATTTTGTTGGGGGAAATTTGGGCTTTTCCAAGGATGACGTCATCATCGACCTCGTGCACATCATGCTCGCCCTGCAGGTACGGAATTCCCGGAATTCTGGGAATGTTTGGGAATATTTTGGGGAATTTGGGGGATTTTTGGGGATTTTTTGGGGGGATTTTGGGGGATTTTGGGGAGATTTTTAGGGGGAATTTGGGATTCTCCAACGATGACGTCATCATCAACCTCATGCGCCTCGTGCTCATCCTGCAGATATGGAATTCCCAGAATTTTTTGGAATTTTTGGGAATTTTTTGGAGAATTTTAAGGGATTTTTGGGAGGTTTTTTGGGAATTTTTTTGGAGAATTTTTGGGGATTTTTTGAGGGTTTTTAGGAGTTTTTTTGAGGGATTTTTTGGGAATTTTTGGGGGGAATTTGGGATTTTCCAGCGATGACATCATCATCGACCTCGTGCACATCATGCTCACACTGCAGGTACGGAATTCCCAGAATTCTGGGAATGTTTGGGAATATTTTGGGGAATTTTGGGGATTTTTTCTGATTTTTTGGGAATTTGGGAGATTTTTTGGGGGAATTTTGGAGATTTGGGGGGGATTTTTAGGGGGAATTTAGGATTCTCCAACGATGACGTCATCGTCGACCTCGTGCGCCTCATGCTCGCCCTGCAGGTACGGAATTCCCGGAATTCTGGGAATCTTTGGGAATTTTAGAGTATTTTTGGGGATTTTGGGAATTTTTAGGGATTTTTGGGGGGAATTTTGGGGATTTTTTTGGGTTTTTAGGGCATTTTTGGGGGAATTTGGGGTTTTCCAATGATGACGTCATCATTGACCTCGTGTGCCTTGTGCTCGTCCTGCAGGTACAGAATTCCCAAAATTCCGGGAATGTTTGGGAATATTTTGGGGAATTAGGGGAATTTTGGGGATTTATTTGGGATTTTTTTGGGATTTTTTGGGGAATTTTTGGGATTTTTCTTGGATTTTGTTGGGGGGAATTTGGGATTTTCCAAGGATGACGTCATCATCGACCTCGTGCACATCATGCTCGCCCTGCAGGTACGGAATTCCCAAAATTCTGGGAATGTTTGGGAATATTTTGGGGAATTTTGGGGATTTTTTCTGATTTTTTGGGAATTTGGGAGATTTTTTGGGGGAATTTTGGGGGATTTTTTGGGGAATTTTTGGGATTATTTGGGATTTTCCAGCGATGACGTCATCATCGACCTCTTGCACATCATGCTCACACTGCAGGTACGGAATTCCCAAAATTCTGGGAATCTTTGGGAATTTTGGGGGGATTTGGGGAATTTTTTTGATTTTTTTTTTATTTTTAGGGAATTTTTTTGGAATTTTGGGAATTTTTTGGGATTTTTAGGGTATTTTGGGGGGAATTTGGGATTTTCCAGCGATGACGTCATCGTTGACCTCATGTGCCTTGTGCTCATCCTGCAGATACGGAATTCCCGGAATTCTGGGAATCTTTGGGAATTTTGGAGGATTTTTGGGGATTTTTTGGGGAATTTTTGGGATTTTTGGGGATTTTTTTGGGATTTTGTTGGGGGGAATTTGGGATTTTCCAAGGATGACGTCATCATCGACCTCGTGCACATCATGCTCGCCCTGCAGGTACGGAATTCCCAAAATTCTGGGAATGTTTGGGAATATTTTGGGGAATTTGGGGGATTTTGGGGGATTTTTAGGGGGATTTTGGGGATTTTGGGGAGATTTTTAGGGGGAATTTGGGATTCTCCAACGATGATGTCATCATTGACCTCATGCGCCTCGTGCTCATCCTGCAGGTACAGAATTCCCGGAATTTTTGGGAATTTTTGGGAATTTTTTGGAGAATTTTAAGGGATTTTTGGGAGGTTTTTTGGGAATTTTTTTGGAGAATTTTTGGGGATTTTTTGAGGGTTTTTAGGAGTTTTTTTGAGGGGTTTTTTGGGTTTTTTTGGGGATATTTTGGGAATTTTGGGGGGGAATTTGGGATTTTCCAGTGATGACGTCATCGTCGACCTCATGCGCCTCGTGCTCGCCCTGCAGGTACGGAATTCCCAGAATTCTGGGAATATTTGGGAATTTTGGGGGAATTATTTTTAATTTTGGGGGATTTTTTTTGAAATTTTTTGGGAATTTTTGGGTATTTTGGGGGAAATTTGGGATTTTCCAGCAATGACATCATCATCGACCTCATGCACCTCCTGCAGGTATGGAATTCCTGGAATTTTTGGGAATTTTTGGGAATTTTGGGGGGATTTTTTGGGAGGTTTTTTGGGATTTTTTTGGTGATTTTTGTGGAATTTTGGGGGGATTTTTTTGGAGAGTTTTTAGGAGTTTTTTGGGGGAATTTTTTGGGAATTTTTTTGGGGGGAAATTGGGATTTTCCAACAATGACGTCATCAACCTTTTATCCCCTCCCCCAATCTGTGGCTTTCCGGGATTTGGGATTTTTCCTTCAATCCCTTTTTTTTTTCCCTGGAATTTTTTCCAGGGATTTTTTCCGAGATTTTTTTGGGGAATTTTTTGTGGATTTTTTGGGAATTTTTTGGGATATTTTGGGGAATTTTTTTCTGGGAATTTTTCCCAGGATTTTTTTTAGGATTTTTTGGGATTTTGGAGGGATTTTTTTCCATGATTTTTTGGGGGATTTTTCCATGATTTTTTGAGGGATTTTTTTGGGAATTTTTTGGGAATGTTTGGGATATTTTTGGAGGGTTTTTTCTGTGATTTTTCTGGAATTTTTCCCGGGTTTTTTCCCGGGATTTTTTTGGGGGGAATTTTTTTCTGGGATTTTTTGGGGGATTTTTTCCATGAATTTTTTTTTTTGGATTTCCCAGGATTTTTCTTGGGGATTTTTTGGGAATTTTGGGGGGATTTTTCGGGAATTTTTGAGGGATTTTTTTGGTTATTTTTCGGGATTTTTCCAGGGATTTTTCCCGTGATTCTTTTGGGGATTTTTTCCGTGAATTTTTTTTGATTTTTCAGAATTTTTGTGAGATTTTTTGGGATATTTTTGGGGGAATTTTAGGGAATTTTGAGGGATTTTTCAGGATATCTTTGGGGGATTTTTCCCCGGATTTTTGGGGGGATTTTTCGGGAATTTTGGGGGGATTTTTCGGGAATTTTTGGGGGATTTTCCGGGAATTTTTGGGGGATTTTTCGGGAATTGGGGGGGATTTTTTGGGGGATTTTTCAGAAATTTTGGGGGATTTTTCCCCGGATTTTTTGGGGGATTTTTCGGGAATTTTGGGGGGATTTTTCCGGAATTTTGGGGTTTTTTTTTGGGATATTTTTCGGGATTTTTTCCATTATTTTTTGGGGGGATTTTTTGGGATTTTGGGGGGATTTTTTTTCTGGGTTTTTTTTTGGGGACTTTTCCTGGGATTTTTCTTGGGGATTTTTTGGGAATTTTGGGGGGATTTTTCGGGAATTTTTGGGATATTTGGGGAAGATTTTTTGGGAATATTTGGGGAATTTTTCGGGATATTATTGGGGGATTTTTCCTGGGATTTTTTCCAGGGATTTTTTCGGGTTCTTTTCCGTGATTTTTTGGGAGATTTTTCAGGAATTTTGGGGGGATTTTTTTGGGAATTTTTGAGGGATTTTTCAGGATATTTTGGGGTGATTTTTTCTGGGATTTTTTTTGGGATTTTTTGGGATTTTTGGGGGATTTTTCCCAGGATTTTTTGTGGGATGTTTTGGGAATTTTCTTCGGGAATATTTGAGAAATTTTTTGGGAACTTTGGGGGGATTTTTCCGTAATTTTTTTGTTTTTTTTTTTTCTGAGATTTTTTGGGGAGATTTTTTTGGGAATTTTGGGTGATTTTTCCGGAGATTTTTTCCTTGATTTTTGTTTTTTTTTTTTTCCGTGATTTTTTTGGGGTTTTTTCCTTGATTTTTTGGGGGAATTTTTCGGGAATTTTGGGAGAAATTTTCAGGATATTTTTGGAAGATTTTTCCGGGGATTTTCCGGGAATTATTTCCAGGATTTTTTTTTTTTTTTTTCTGTGATTTTTTTGGGTTTTTTTCTGGGATTTTTCTGGGCTTTTTTCCGTAAATTTTTTTTTTTTGATTTTTCGGGATTTTGGTGGATTTTTTCTGGGATTTTTTTCTGGTTTTTTGGGGGTTTTTTCTGTGATTTTTTGGGGGATTTTTTTTGGGAATTTTGGGGGAATTTTTTGGGATATTTTTGGGGATTTTTCCCTGGATTTTCCGGGGATTTTTTCCGTTTTTTTTTGTTTTTTCCGTGATTTTTTGGGGGGACTTTTCGGGAATTTTGGGAGAATTTTTCGGGAATATTTCGGGATTTTTCCGGTGATTTTTCCAGAAATTATTTCCAGGATTTTTGTGGAGTTTTTTTTTTTTCCCCCGTGATTTTTTGGGTTTTTTTCTGTAATTTTTTGGGGATTTTTCCATAATTTTTTTTTTCTTTTTCAGGATTTTTTCCGGGATTTTTCCCAGGATTTTCCAGGGATTTTTCCCAGGATTTCCCGGGATATTCCCATTTTTCTTTCCCTCTCTTCCCATCAGGATCTGGCGCAGGAGGAGCCGCTGCCGCTCTACAATCGCTGCGCGCTGCTGGCGCTGGGAGCCGCGTTCCTGGCGCTGCTGGGGACCCTCCTGGGGAACCCCGGCCTCCGGCTCCACGTCCAGGAGGTGCAAAATTCCCGGGAAAATCCGGGAAAATCCCAAAAATCCCGGAGAAATCCCAAAATTCTGGGAAATCTGAGAAAATCTGGGAATTCTGGGGGATTTTTTTCTGTTTTAAAGGGGATTTTAAAGGGTTTTTAAGGGGTTTTTAAGGAGGGATTTGGGATTTTTTGGGGGGATTTTTTTGGGATTTGTGGGGGATTTTCTTGGGATTTGGGAATTTTAGGATTTTTTGGGCATTTTTGGGGCATTTTTGGGGGGGGATTTGGGATTTTTTTTGGGATTTTTTTGGGATATTCTTGGGATTTGGGAATCTTGGGATTTTTAGGGGATTTTTTAGGGATTTTTTGGGCATTTTTTGGGGGGGATTTGGGATTTTTTTGGGATTTGTGGGGGATTTTCTTGGGATTTGGGAATCTGGGGATTTTTTTGGGATTTTTTGGGCATTTTCGGGGGGGATTTGTGGTTTTTTTGGAGATTTGAGATTATTTTGGGATTTTTTGGAGATTTTTGGGATTTGGGATTTTTGGGGGATTTTGGGGGGGATTTGGGGTTTTTTGGGAGTTTGGGATTTTTGGGATTTTGGGGGCAGTTTTTTGGATTTTTGGGATTTTTTTGGGGGATTTATTGGGGGGATTTGAGGGGGTTTTCTGGGATTTTTTGGGCATTTTTTGAGGGGATTTGGGGTTTTTTTGGGGATTTGGGATTTTTTTTGTGATTTTTAGTTTTTTTTCTTGGGATTTGGGATTTTTTGGGATTTTTTGGGATTTTTTTGGGATTTTTAGGGGTTGTTTTTGGGCTTTGGGGCCGTTTTGGGATTTCCCTTCCTGGCGCTGCTGGGGACCCTCCTGGGGAACCCCGGCCTCCGGCTCCACGTCCAGGAGGTGCAAAATTCCCGGGAAAATCCCGGAATTCAGGGAGAAATCCCAAAAATCCGGGGAATTTGGGAAAATCTGGGAATTCTGAGAGAAATCCCCGAATTCTGGTGGGGTTTGGTTGGTTTTTTGGGGTTTTTAAGGGGATTTTAGTTTTTTTTTAAGGAGGGATTTATTTTGGATTTTGGGAATTTTTTTGGGGATTGGGAATTTTTGGGGGGGATTTGGGGAGGGTTTTTTGGGATTTGGGATATTATTTGGATTTGGGGGGGGTTTTTTGGGATTTGGGGAGATATTTTGGGATTTGAGGGGAATTTTTTGGGATTTGAACAGGATTTTTGGGAGGATTAGAGGGTTTTTTTAGGGATTTTTGGGGGAGGAATTTGGTTTTTTTGGGATTTTAGGGAAGTTTTTTTGGGATTTTGGGGGGTTTGGGGTTTTTTGTGATTTGGGGTTTGAGGGTTTTTTTGGGGGGGCAATTTGGGGCTTTTTTTCGGATTTGGGATCTGGTTTGGGTTTGGGGTTTATTGGGGATTTGGGATTTCTTTGGATTTGGGTTTTTTTTGGGATTCGGGATTTGTTTGGATTTGGGTTTTTTTAGGGGGGATTTGAGGGAATTTTTTTGGGGTGGATTTGGGGATTTTTTTTAGGATTTGGGATTTCTTTTGGTTTGGGTTTTTTTGGGGATTTGAGGAGGGTTTTGGGGTCTTTTTTGGGGATCTGGGGTTTGAGGGGATTTTTTGGGATTTGGGATTTCTTTGGATTTGTTTTTTTTTAGAATTTGGGATTTGAGGGATTTTTTGGGGGGATTTGGGGTTTTTTTGGGATTCGGGATTTGTTTGGTTTAGGTTTATTTTTTGGGGGAGATTTGAGGGATTTTGGTGGGGGATTTGGGATTTAGGATTTTTTTAGGATTTGGGATTAGTTTTGGGATTTGGGATTTGTCCCGGCAGGTGATCCAGGCCCGGCAGAAGGAGGCGCCGTTCCTGCTGCCCGAGGAGGCTTTCGGAGACAACCCCCGGTGAGAATTCCCGGAATTTCCTGGAATTTCCCGGAATTTCCCCATGGAATTCCCAGAGAATCCCCGGGAACGCCCAAGGAAAAGCCGAATAGGGCTGGGAATGGGATGGGATTGGAAATCCACGGATCCCATCCCAAGGAATTCTGGGATTCCGGGATCCAGGAGGCTCAGGATCCATCCCGAGGGATTTTTATGGAATTTGGGAAAGGAAATCCAGGGATTTTCTGGGATTTGGGGTTTTTTTGGGATACCCCAGGAATTCCTGCCCAAATCCCAAATCCCTCCCCGTTTTCCCAGGGAATTCCGTCCATTCCCAGCCTGGGATTGGATCCGGAATGAACCTGGAATTATTTGGGAATTATTCTGGAATTATTTGGGAATTATTCGGGAATAATTCTGGAATTATTTGGGGATTATTTGGGAATTGTTCAGGAATTATTTGGGAATTGTTCAGGAATTATTCTGGAATTATTCAGGATTTTTTGGGGAATTTTTCTGGAATTAT
This sequence comes from Poecile atricapillus, assembly GCF_030490865.1. Taxonomy (NCBI): domain Eukaryota; kingdom Metazoa; phylum Chordata; class Aves; order Passeriformes; family Paridae; genus Poecile; species Poecile atricapillus. The sequence continues at coordinate 1,883,758 of NC_081251.1, forward strand.
TTGGGAATTATTGAAGCCATTCCAGGATTCCGGGATTCCGGGACACTCAGGATCCATCCCGAGGGATTTTTATGGAATTTGGGAAAGGAAATCCAGGGATTTTCTGGGATTTGGGTTTTTTTTTGGGATACCCCAGGAATTCCTTCCCAAATTCCCATTTTCCCAGCGAATTTTCTCCATTCTCAGCCTGGGATTGGATCCAGAATGAACCTGGAATTATTCAGGAATTATTCAGGAATTATTTGGGAATTATTGGGGAATTATTGGGGAATTATTCAAGAATTATTTGGGAATTATTTGGGAATGATTCTAGAATTAATTGGGGAATTATTTGGGAATTATTGAAGCCATTCCGGGATTCTGGGATCCAGGATGTTCAGGATCCATCCCGAGGGATTTTTATGGAATTCAGGGAAGGGAGACCCTTCCTGGAGTCCCCAATTCCCAGGGAATTCCCAAAATTCCTTCCCTTGGGATGGGGCTGGATCCAACCCCAGGCTGGGAATGGAGGGAATTCCATGGGAAAAGGGGGAGGAATTTGGGATTTGGGCCGGAATTCCTGGAGTATCCCAAAAAACCCCGAAAAATCCCAGGAAAAATCCATAAAAAATTCAAGAACCTCCCCCCAAAATCCCCAAAATCCTGGGCAGGAATTTGGGAAGAAATTCCCAGAAAATTCCCAGAAAATTTGGAGCATCTCAGAATTCCCAGATTTCCCTGGATCCCCGCTGGATTTAACTGGGAAAAAAACCCTCACCCCCAAAATTCCCAAAATTCCTGGGATTTGGGGATGGGGCTGGGATGGGAATTTCCCGGGAATTCCGGGATTTTTGGGAATTCTTTGGGATTTTTCCCGGTTTTTCCGCAGGGTGGGTGGGGCCAGCCTGGAGCAGCTGGGGCCGGAATTTTTCTTCGGACAAAACAAAATCAGTGAAATCCTGGGGAGCTGCGGATACTGCGCCGAGAGACTCAGCGCGCCCTACGTGCCCCAGCTCTCCGGTGAGCGGAATTCCGGGAATTCTGGGGGATTTTGGGAATTTGGGGGAATTGTGGGGAATTTTGGGGAATTTTTTGGATTTTTTTGGAATTATTTTGGGAATTTTTGGGAATTTTTTGGATTTTTTGGGGAATTTTTGGGATTTTTTTTGAATTTTTGGGGAATTTCAGGGGATTTTTGGGAATTTTTGGGATTTTTTGGGGATTTTTTGGGGGAATTTTTTTGGAATTTCAGGGGATTTTGGGGGAATTTTTGGGAATTTTTGGGGGATTTTTTCTGAATTTTTGGGAATTCTTTGGGGATTTTTTGGGAATTCTTTGGGATTTTGGGGATTTTTTTTCAGGATTTTTGGGGAATTTTTTTGGAATTTTGGGGATTTTGGGGGAATTTTTGGGATTTTTTGAGGAATTCTTGGGGAAATTCAGGGGATTTTTGGGGATTCTTTGGGGATTTTTGGGATTTTTTGGGGATTTTTTGGGGATTTTTTGGGAATTGTTTGGGATTTTGGGAGATTTTCAAGAATTTTTTGGGAATTCTTGGGAATTTTTGATGAATTTGAGGGGTTTTCTGAGGGATTTTGGGGATTTTTTGGGATTTTTTTGGGAATTCTTTGGGATTTTTGGGGATTCTTTGGAGTTTCCCTCAGCGCGCCCTACGTGCCCCAGCTCTCCGGTGAGCGGAATTCCGGGAATTCTGGGGGATTTTGGGAATTTTGGGGAATTTTTGGGAATTTTTTGGATTTTTTTTGGAATTATTTTGGGAATTTTTGGGAATTTTTTGGATTTTTTTTGGAATTGTTTTGGAATTTTTGGGATTTTTTTGGATTTTTGGGGGAATTTTTGGGATTTTTTTTAATTTTTGGGGATTCTTTGGGGATTCTTTGGGGATTCTTGGGATTTCAGGGGATTTTTAGGAGATTTTTCAGGAATTTTGGGATTTTTGGGAATTCTTTGGGATTCTTGGGATTTTTTGGGGGGATTTTTGGGAATTGTTTGGGATTTTGGGAGATTTTTGGAGGATTTTTGGGAATTCCTTGAGATTTCTGGGAATTTTGGGGAGTTTTTGGGAATTTTTGAGAATTTTTGAGGGAATTTTTGGGGATTTTTTTATTTTGGGGGATTTTTTTGGGAATTTTTGGGATTTTTTTTGAATTTTTGGGAATTCTTTTGGGATTTTTTGGGAATTGTTTGGGATTTTGGGAGATTTTTGAGGATTTTTGGGAGTTCTTTGGGATTTAAGGGGATTTTTGGGAATTCTTCGCAATCTTTGGGAATTTTGGGGAATTTTTGGGAATTTTAGGAATTCTTTGAGGTGTCAGGGGGAATTTTTGGGATTTGGGGAGTTTTTTGGGGATTTTTGGGAATTCTTTGGGAATTTTTTGAGATTTTTGGGGATTTTTGGGAATTTTTGGGAATTCTTTGGGATTTTGGGGGATTTTTGGGAATTTTTTTTTATTTGGGGGGATTTTTTTGGAATTTGGGGGGGGGTTGGGGGGGATTTTGGGGAATTCTTTGTGTATTTTGGGAATTCTTTGGGGATTTTTGGGAATTCTTTGGGGATTTTTGGGAATTTTTTTGGATTTCAAGGGATATTTTAGGAATTCTTTGGGATTTTGAGAGATTTTTGGAGGATTTTGGGGAATTCTTTGGGGATTTTTGGGAATTCTTTGGGATTTCAGGGTTTTTTGAGGGATTTTTGGGAATTCTTCGGGATTTCAAGGGGGCTTTTTTAGGGGATTAGGGATTTTTGGTTTTTTTTTTTTTTAGGAATTCTTTGGGATTTCTTTGGGAATTCAGGATGGGAATTCCCAGGCTGGAATTCCTGATCCCAATTCCCGTTTTTCCAGCAGATGAGGATCGTTTATCCAAGAGGAAAAGCATCGGAGAGACGATTTCCCTGCAGGTGGAGGTGGAATCCCGGAACAGCCCGGAGCGGGAGCAGGTCCTGGATCCATCCTGGAATTCCCTCAGGAAAAAATTCCCAAATCCCCGGAATTCCCAGAATTCCGTAGCTCCCGGGAATGGCGAGAAATTCCCTCAAATTCCCTGATTTTCCTGCAATTCTGGGATTTTTCTATCCAGAAAAGGTTGGGAATCTCCTCAAATTCCCGCCAGAATTCCCGATTTTCCCTGGATTTTTGTTCCTTTTGGGAATCTCCGGAGCGGGATTCCCACTGGGGAAAAAATTCCCGATTTTTTTGTTTTTTTGGGAAAAGATCCCGGTTTTTTGGGTTTTTTTTAAGGAGAAACAAAAAATCCGAGCTGGGGTTGAGATTCCCGACCGGAATTCCGGGATTTTCCGGGAATCTCATCCCGTTTTTCCTCCTCACAGAGAGCTCCGGCGGAGGAGATCACCTACGAGACGCTGAAAAAGGCCATCGGTAAGGGCGGGAATTCCCGGAATTCTGGGAATTCTGGGAATTTTGGGAATTCTGGGAGCTCGGGAAATCTGTGGGAGATCAAGGCCGAGCATTCCCAGGGATTCCCATCCCAATTCCTGGAATTCCCAGAGCTGGGATTGGGGTGGAATTTTCCCACCAGAATTCCAGGAATTCCCAGCACTGGGAGCCAGCACTGGGAAGGATTTTCCCTCTGGAATTCCTGGAATTCCCCGAGCTGAGAGCTGGGATTGGGAAGGATTTTCCCTCTGGAATTCCTGGAATTCCCAGAGCTGTGAGCCAGGATTGGGATGGGATTTCCATCTGGAATTCCTGGAATTCCCTGTGCTGGGAGCTGGGATTGGGGTGGGATTTTTCCCTCGGGAATTCCTAGAATTCCCAGCACTGGGAGCTGGGATTGGGGCTGGGATGGATTTCCCTTTGGAATTCCCATTTTTTCCTGGAATTCCCAGTGCTGTGAACAGTGTGGGATTGGGGATGGGGTTGGGATGGATTTCCCTCCGGAATTCCCATTATTTTTTCCTGGAATTCTGGATGCAGTGGACAGCGTGGGATTGGGATGGGATTTCTCTCCAGAATTCCCATTTTTTTCCCTCTGGAATTCCCGGATGCAGTGGACAGCGTGGGATTGGGATGAGACTGGGATTGGGATTTCCCTCCGGAATTCCCTTTTTTTTCCCCTCTGGAATTCCCGCTAGTTGACAGCGTGGCGGTGGAGGAGCAGGGATTGGGATGGGATTGGGATGGGATTGGGATGGATTTCCCTCTGGAATTCCCGTTATTTATTCCCTCTGGAATTCCCGTTGCAGTGGACAGCGTGGTGGTGAAGGAGCAGGGATTGGGATGGGATTGGGGTTGAGATTTCCCTCCGGAATTCCCATTATTTTTTCCCTTTGGAATTCCCGTTAGTGACCAGCGTGGGATTGGGATGGGATTGGGATGGGATTGGGATGGATTTCCCTCCGGAATTCCCATTATTTTTTCCCGGAATTCCCATTAGTGAACAGCGTGGGATTGGGGATGGGATTGGAGTTGGGATTTTTCTCCAGAATTCCCATTTTTTCCTGGAATTCCCGGTGCTGTGAACAGCGTGGGATCGGGGATGGGATTGGGGTTGGGATGGATTTCTCTCCAGAATTCCCATTATTTTTTCCTGGAATTCCCATTAGTGGACAGCGTGGGATTGGGATGGGATTGGGATGGATTTCCCTCCAGAATTCCCATTTTTTCCCTCTGGAATTCCCGCTAGTGGACAGCGTGGTGGCGGAGGAGCAGGGATTGGGATGGGATTGGGATGGATTTCTCTCCAGAATTCCCATTTTTTCCCCTCTGGAATTCCCGTTAGTTGACAGCGTGGCGGTGGAGGAGCAGGAGCGCGAGCGGCGGCGCCAGGTGGTCGAGAGGTTCCAGAAGGCTCCGTTCGAGGAAATCGCCGCCCACTGCGGAGCCCGGGTGAGAGATTTCCCAGGGAAAATTCCTGGGAATTCCCAACCGGAATTCCCAACCGGAATTCCCAACCGGAATTCCCAACCGGAATTCCCAACCAGAATTCCCAACTGCAATTCCCGATCGGAATTCCCAACCGGAATTCCCGACCGGAATTCCCGACTGGAATTCCCAACCGGAATTCCCGACTGGAATTGCAGCCGGGGAGATCCAGCCCCAGGAGGGAGGGGAGGGAGAGAGAAAAGAAATTAAAAAACCTCAAAAAAGGCACAAAAAATTTTGGGATAAGAAACAGAAAGGAGCCAGAATTTTGGGAAAAGTGTGGGAAATTTAGGGAATTTTAGGGAAAAGAGCTGAGATTTTGGGGGAAAGTGCAGGAATTTTAGGGAAAAAAGGGGGGAATTTTGGGAAAGAGTCAGAATTTTGGGATAAAAAACAGAAGAGAGGCAGAATTTTGGGAAAAGTGTGGGAATTTTAGGGAATTTTAGGGAAAAGAGCTGAGATTTTGGGGAAAAGGGCGGGAATTTTGGGAAAAAAGGCAGAATTTTGGGAAAAGAGCTGGAAATTTTAGGGAATTTTAGGGATTTTTAGGGAATTTTAGAGATTTTTAGGGAATTTTAGGGAATTTTAGAGATTTTTAGGGATTTTTAGGGAATTTTAGGGACTTTTCGGGATTTTTAGGGAATTTTAGGGATTTTTAGGGAATTTTAGGGCATTTTAGGGATTTTTAGGGAATTTTAGGGATTTTTAGGGAATTTTAGGGCATTTTAGGGATTTTTAGGGAATTTTAGGGATTTTTAGGGAATTTTAGGGAATTTTTAGGGATTTTTAGGGAAAAGAGCTGAGATTTTGGGCTAAAATCCAGAAAAGAGACAGAATTTTGGGAAAAGAGCTGGAAATTTTATGGAATTTTATGGAATTTTAGGGAATTCTAGGGACTTTTAGGGATTTTTAGGGAATTTAGGGACTTTTAGGGATTTTTTGGGAATTTTTGGGAAAAGAGCTGAGATTTTGGGGAAAAGGGTGGGAATTTTAGGGAAAAAAGGCAGAATTTTGGGAAAAGAGCTGGAAATTTTAGGGAATTTTAGGGATTTTTAGGGAATTTTAAGCATTTTTAGGGAATTTTAGGGACTTTTAGGGAATTTTAGGGATTTTTAGGAATTTTAGGGAATTTTAGGGAATTTTAGGGATTTTTTGGGATTTTTAGGGAATTTAGGGATTTTTAGGGAATTTTAGGGAATTTTAGGGAATTTCAGGGATTTTTAGGGAATTTTAGGGAAAAGAGCTGAGATTTTGGGATAAAAGCCAGAAAAGAGGCAGAATTTTGGGAAAAGAGCTGGAATTTTATGGAATTTTAGGGATTTTTATGGAATTTTAGGGATTTTTAGGGAATTTTAGGGAATTTAGGGACTTTCAGGGATTTTTAGGGATTTTTAGGGAAAAGAGCTGAGATTTTTGGGAAAAGGGCTGGAATTTTGGGAAAAAATCCAGAATTTTGGGAATAGAGATGGATTTTTAGGGAAAAGTGCAGGAATTTTAGGGAATTTTTGGGAATTTTTGGGAAAAGAGCTGAGATTTTGGGATAAAAGCCAGACAAGAGGCAGAATTTTGGGAAAAGAGCTGGAAATTTTAGGGAATTTTAGGGATTTTTATGGAATTTTAGGCAATTTTAGGGAATTTTAGGGATTTTTAGGGAATTTGAGGGAATTTTTGGGAATTTTAGGGATTTTAAGGGAATTTTAGGGATTTTTAGGGAATTTTAGGAATTTTTAGGGATTTTTAGGGATTTTTTTGGAATTTTAGGGAATTTCAGGGATTTTTAGGGAATTTTAGGGATTTTTAGGGAATTTTTAGGGATTTTTAGGGACTTTTAGGGATTTTTTGGGAATTTTAGGGAAAAGAGCAGAGATTTTGGGGGAAAGGGCGGGAATTTTGGGAAAAAATCCAGAATTTTGGGAATAGAGATGGATTTTTAGGGAAAAGTGCAGGAATTTTTGGGAATTTTATGAAAAAGAGCTGAGATTTTGGGATAAAAGCCAGAAAAGAGGCAGAATTTTGGGAAAAGTGTGGAAATTTTAGGGAATTTTAGGGATTTTTAGGGAATTTCAGGGAATTTTAGGGATTTTTAGGGAATTTTAGGGAAAAGAGCTGAGATTTTGGGGAAAAGTGCAGGAATTTTAGGGAAAAAAGGGCGGAATTTTGGGAAGAGAGCGGGAAAGATCCAAAATTTTGGGACAAGAAACGGGAATTTAGGAAAAAGCCGGAATTTTGGGGGAAAGAGCAGGAATTTTCAGGAAAAAAGGGCAGAAATCTGGGAAAAAGAGCTGGAAATTTGGGAAAAAGGTGGAATTTTAGGGAAAAGAGAAGAGATTTTGGGGGAAAGCCTGGAATTTTTGGGGAAAAAGGGTGGAATTTTGGGAAAGAGTCAGAATTTTGGGATAAAAAACAGAAAAGAGGCAGAATTTTGGGAAAAGTGTGGGAAATTTAGGGAATTTTGGGGAATTTTTGGGAAAAGAGCTGAGATTTTGGGGAAAAGGGCGGGAATTTTGGGAAAAAAGGCAGAATTTTGGGAAAAGAGCTGGAAATTTTAGGGAATTTTAGGTATTTTAAGGGAATTTTAAGCATTTTTAGGGAATTTTAGGGATTTTTAGAGATTTTTAGGAATTTTAGGGAATTTTAGGGATTTTTAGGGAATTTTAGGGATTTTTAGGGAATTTTAGGGAATTTTCAGGACTTTTAGGGAATTTAGGGACTTTTAGGGATTTTTTGGGAATTTTAGGGAAAAGAGCTGAGATTTTGGGGAAAAGGGCAGGAATTTTGGGAAAAAATCCAGAATTTTGGGAAAAGAGCTGGAAATTTTAGGGAATTTTAGGGATTTTTAGGGAATTTTAGGTATTTTTAGGGAATTTTAAGCATTTTTAGGGAATTTTAGGGATTTTTAGGGAATTTTAGGGATTTTTAGGGATTTTTAGGGAAAAGAGCAGAGATTTTGGGGAAAAGGGCTGGAATTTTTGGGGAAAAAAGGTCGGAATTTTGGGAAGAGAGCGGGAAACCCCCCTGGGAGCCCCGGGGTGGGGGAGGGGAGGGAAGGGGGAGAATTCCCGGGAATTTTTGGGATCGAGCGGAGCCGCCCCTCCCCCCCCGCAGGCGTCGCTGCTGCAGAGCAAACTCAACCAGATCTTCGAGATCTCCGTCAGGTGAGGGGAAAACGGGAATAACGGACGGGAAAACGGGAATAACGGCTGGAAAATGGGAATAACGGCCGGAAAATGGGAATAACGGCGGGAAAAATGGGAATAACGGCGGGAAAAACGGGAATAACGGATGGGAAAACGGGAATAACGGCGGGAAAAACGGGAATAACGGCCGGAAAAACGGGAATAATGGATGGGAAAACGGGAATAACGGCAGGAAAAATGGGAATAACGGCGGGAAAATGGGAATAACGGCGGGAAAAACGGGAATAATGGACGGGAAAACGGGAATAACGGATGGGAAAACGGGAATAATGGATGGGAAAATGGGAATAACGGCGGGAAAATGGGAATAACAGCGGGAAAAACGGGAATAATGGATGGGAAAAATGGGAATAACGGCGGGAAAAACGGGAATAACGGCGGGAAAAATGGGAATAATGGCCGGAAAAATGGGAATAATGGACGGGAAAATGTTGGGAATAATGGCAGGGAAAACAGCTGGAAAAATGGGAATAACGGTGGGAAAACGGCGGGAAAAATGGGAATAATGGATGGGAAAAAAAGATGGGAAAAATGGGAATAAGGATGGGAAAACAGCGGGAAAATCTGATGGGAATGTGTCAGGAAAAACAGCCGGAAAAACGGGAATAGTGGCAGGAAAAACAGCTGGAAAAATGGGAATAATGGACAGGAAAAATGGGAATAACGGTGGGAAAACGGCGGGAAAAATGGGAATAACGGATGGGAAAAATGGGAATAATGGATGGGAAAAGAGTGGGAAAAATGCATGGGAAAATGGCGGGAAAAATGGGAATAATGGTGGGAAAAATGGGAATAACGGCCGGAAAAACGGGAATAACGGTGGGAAAAATGGGAATAATGAATGGGAATAATGGTGGGAAAAAGGCATGGGAAAAATGGGAAAATGGGAATAATGATGGGAAAAGAGACGGAAAAATGGCAGAAAAAATGGGAATAATGATGGGAAAAATGGGAATAACAGATGGGAAAATGGAGGGAAAAACAGCCGGAAAAATGGGAATAGTGGCGGGAAAAACAGACAGAAAAACGGGGTCGGGAATTTGGGAATGTGGGAACGGCACGGGGAATTATTTGGGAATGAGGGGATGGGAATCTGGGAATGGGAATTTGGGAATGGGGTTTGGGATGGGGCTGGGAATTCGGGATCAGGGATGGGAATTTGCAAATTCCCGAATTTCCCAAATCCCCTTTTCCCATTCCCCAATCCCCAATTTCCTGTTCCCGTTTTCCATTCCCAAATCCCCAATTCCCCTTTCCAAAATCCTCAAAATTCCCATTCCCAATTTCCCATTCCCAAATTCCCAAATCCCATCCCAAAAATCCCATTCCCCATTCCCCAAAATCTCTTTTCCCTCCCAAATTCCCATTTCCTTCCCAAAAATCCCATTTCTCATCCCATATTCCCAATTTCCCATTTTCCCATTCCCAAAATTCCCAATTTCCCATCCCGAATCCCCAAATTCCCAATGAATTCCTGGAATTCCTGTTTTTTCCCAGTAATTCCCGTTTTTTTCCCCAATATTCCCATTTTTCCCCCAGAATTCCCAGTTGTTTCCCAGAATTCCCATTTTTTCCAGGTAATTCCCATTTTATTCCCAGAATTCCCATTTTTTCCCCAGAATTCCCATTTTTTCCCCAGAATTCCCATTTTTTCCCCAGAATTCCCATTTTCCCCCCAGAATTCCCATTTTTCCCCCAGAATTCCCATTTTTCCCCAGTAATTCCCATTTTTCCCCACAATTCCCATTTTTTTTCCCAGTAATTCCCATTTTTCCCCAGTAATTCCCATTTTTTCCCCAGAATTCCCAGTTTTCCCCCAGAATTCCCATTTTCCCCCAGAATTCCCATTTTTTTTCCCAGAATTCCCATTTTTCCCCCAGAATTCCCATTTTTTCCCCAGAATTCCCATTTTTTCCCCAGAATTCCCATTTTCCCCCCAGAATTCCCATTTTTCCCCCAGAATTCCCATTTTTCCCCAGTAATTCCCATTTTTCCCCACAATTCCCATTTTTTTTCCCAGTAATTCCCATTTTTCCCCAGTAATTCCCATTTTTCCCCAGAATTCCCAGTTTTTCCCCAGTAATTCCCATTTTTCCCCCAGAATTCCCATTTTCCCCCCAGAATTCCCATTTTTCCCCCAGAATTCCCATTTCCCCCCACAATTCCCATTTTTCCCGGTAATTCCCGGTTTTCCCCTCCCAGGCCCCCCCCGAGTCCCTCGGCTCCGTTCCCGGCTCCGGCTCCGGCTCCGTCGCGGCCGCCGCCGCCCTCGGTTCCGGTGTACGAGATGAAATTCCCGGATCTCTGCGTCTACTGAAACCCGGGAAAACACCGGGAAAACACCGGGAAAATCCTGGGAAAATCCCGGGAAAATCCTGGAAAAATCCCAACATTCCTGGAAAAATCCTGGAAAAAATCCTGGAAAAATCCTGGGAAAATCCTGGGAAAATCCCGACATTCCTGGAAAAAATTCCTGGAAAAATTCTGGAAAAATCCTGGAAAATTCCTGGAAAAATCCCAGAAAAAAGCCTGGAAATCATGGAAAAATCCCAATATTCCTGGAAAAAATTCCTGGAAAAATCATGGAAAAATCCCAATATTCCCGAAAAAATCCCAGAAAAAATCCCAGAAAAAATTCCTGGAAAAATCCTGGAAAAATCCTGGAAAAATCCCAACATTCCTGGAAAAAACTCCTGGAAAAATCACGGAAAAATCCTGGAAAAATCCCAACATTCCTGGAAAAATCCCGGAAAAATCCTGGAAAAATCCCGACATTCCTGGAAAAATCATGGAAAAAAACCTGGAAATCCCAGAAAAATCCTGGAAAAATCCTCCAAAAATCCCGACATTCCTGGAAAAAATTCCTGGAAAAATCACGGAAAAATCCTGGAAAAATCCCGGAAAAATCCCAGAAAAAAGCCTGGAAATCATGGGAAAATCCCAATATTCCTGGAAAAAATGCCTGGAAAAATCACGGGAAAATCCTGGAAAAATCCTGACATTCCTGGAAAAATCCTGGAAAAATCCTGGAAAAATCCTGAAAAAATCCCAACATTCTTGGAAAAAATTCCTGGAAAAATCCTGGAAAAATCCTGGAAAAATCCCGGAAAAATCCAAAAAAAATCCTGCAAAAAATCCCAACATTCCTGGAAAAAATTCCTGGAAAAATCACGGAAAAATCCCAGAAAAATCCTGGAAAAAACCCGGAAAAATAAAAAAAAAATCCTGCAAAAATCCCGACATTCTTGGAAAAAATTCCTGGAAAAATCCTGGAAAAATCCCGGAAAAATCCTGGAAAAATCCTGCAAAAATCCCGACATTCCGGGAAAAATTCCTGGAAAAATCAAGGAAAAATCCTGGAAAAATCCAGACATTCCTGGAAAAAAATCCCGGAAAAATCCCAGAAAAATCCTGCAAAAATCCCGACATTCCGGGAAAAATTCCTGGAAAAATCAAGGAAAAATCCTGGAAAAATCCTGACATTCGTGGAAAAAATTCATGGAAAAATCCTGGAAAAATCCTGGAAAAATCCCGACATTTCTGGAAAAAATTCACAGGAAAATTCTGGAAAAATCCTGGAAAAATCCTGGAAAAATCCCAGAAAAAAGCCTGGAAATCATGGGAAAATCCCAATATTCCTGGAAAAAATTCCTGGAAAAATCACGGAAAAGTCCCAGAAAAGTCCTGGAAATACCCTGGAAAAATCCCAACATTCCTGGAAAAAATTCCTGGAAAAATAATGGGAAAATCCTGGAAAAATCCCGACATTCCTGGAAAAAAATCCTGGAAAAATCACGGAAAAATCCTGGAAATACCCTGGAAAAATCCCAGAAAAATCCCAGAAAAAAGCCTGGAAATCCTGGAAAAATCCCAATATTCCTGGAAAAAATTCCTGGAAAAATCCTGGGAAAATCCTGGAAAAATCCCGGAAAAATCCTGGAAAAATCCCGACATTCCTGGAAAAAATTCCTGGAAAAATCCCAGAAAAATCCCAGAAAAAAGCCTGGAAATCATGGAAAAATCCCAATATTCCTGGAAAAATCCTGGAGAATTCCTGGAAATCCCAACATTCCCAGATAATCACCGAAAACTGCTGGAAAAAACCCAGAAATCCTGGAAAAATCCTGGAAATCCTGGAAAAATCCTGGAAATATCCTGGGAATCCCAGAAAAATCCCAACATTCCTGGAAAAATCCCAGAAATTCTGGAAAAATCCTGGGAAAATCTGGAAAAATCCCGGAAAATCCCGGAAAAATCCTGAAAATCCTGGAAAAATTTTCCCAGTTTTCCCCTAAAATTCCACTTTTTTCCCCAAAATTCCAGCTTTTTTCTGCCCCAAATTCCTTTTTTTCCCCAAAAATTCCATTTTTTCCCCAAAAACTCTGATTTTTTTCCCTAAAATTTCCAATTTTTCCCCCAAATTCCATTTTTTCCCCAAAATTCCATTTTTTTCCCAAAAAAATTTCAGCCATTTTTTCCCCCAAATTCCAGAGTTTTTTTCCAAAATTTCATTTTTCCCCCAAAATTCCAGCTTTTATTCCCCAAAATCCCATTTTTCCTAAAAAAATTCAATTCTTTTCCCAAAAATTCTGTTCTTTTCCCAAAAATCACGTTTTTTTCCAAAAACTCCAATTTTTTCCAAAATCCACCTTTTTTTTGCCCCAAATTCTGGTCCTTTTTTCCCAAAAATTCCATTTTTTTCACCCCAAAATTCCATTTTCTTTCCCAATTTCCAGCTTTTTATCCAAAATTCCATCTTTTTTTTTTTAATTCCATTTTTTTTCCCCTAAACTCCATTTTTTCCCCAAAATTCCAGCTTTTATTCCCCAAAATTCCATTTTTTTCCCAAAATTCCATTTTTTCACCCCAAAATTCCATTTTTTTCCCAAAATTCCATTTTTTCCCCATAATTCCATTTTCTTTCTCAATTTCCAGCTTTTTATCCAAAATTCCATCTTTTTTTCCCAAAATTCCATTTTTTTTCCCAAATTCCATTTTCTTTCCAAAATCTCATTTTTTCCCCCCAAAATTCCATTTTTTTCCCAAAATTCCATTTTTTCCCTCAAAATTTTATTTTTTTTCCCCAAAAATTCCATTTTTTTCCCTAAAATTCTGTTTTTTCCCAAAATTCCATTTTTTCCCAAAAAAATTTCAGCCTTTTTTTCCCCAAATTCCAGGTTTTTTTCCAAAATTCCATTTTTTCCCCCAAAATTCCAGGATTTTTTCCCAAATTCCAGCCTTTTTTCCCCAAATCCCGACCTTTTCCTCCCCAAAATTCCATTTTTTTTCCCCAAAATTCCATCTTTTCCCTCGGAATTCCCCCAAAATTCCCAATAAACGCCGACCTTGGAACCTCTGGAACGTTTGGATTTTTTTTTCCGGGAATTTGGGGTGGGAATTTGGGTTGGGGGAGGGGTTGGAATTTCCTTGGAATTTCTTTGGAATTTTCCTCTGGAAAAGGTTCCGGGAATTTGAAAATTCCCAATTTTTTTTTTTTGAGGGATTTTTTGGGATTTGGGTGGGAAATTCCGGGTTTTTACAAAAAAAAAAAATCAAAAGTTTGGGATTGGATCCAAAGAAATTCCTGGAATTCTGAATTTGAGGTGGGAAAATTGGGATGGGAGGAGAGAGGAGCTCAAAATTCCCAAAAAAAACCAAAATTCCGCCCAAAAAATCCCAAAATTCCCCCAAAAAACCCAAAATTCCCTCCAAAAAAAAAAAAAAAATCCCAAAAAATTCCCCAGAAATTCACCCAAATTCCCCCCAAAAATCCCAATTTTCCCCCCCAAAATTCCCCCCAAAATTCCAAAAAAGCCCCAAAAAAATCCCCAAAATTTCCCCCCCCAAAAATCCCCAAAATTCCACCCCAAAACCCAAAATTACCCCAAAAACCACAAAAAAATTTTCCAAATTCACCAAAAAAAAATCCCCAAAATTCCACCCAAAAACCCCAAAATTCCCTTCAAAAAAATAAAAAAAAATCCCAAAAAATCCCCCAAAATTTCACCCAAATTCCCCCCAAAAAATCCCAATTTCCTCCCAAAAATTCCCCCCAAAAATTCCAAAAAAGCCCAAAAAAATCCCCAAAATTCCACCCCAAAACCCAAAACTACTCCAAAAACCACCAAAAAAATCCCAAATTCACCCCCAAAAAATCCCCAAAATTCCATCCAAATTCCCCAAAAAAACACCAAAAAATACCAAAATTTTCCCCAAAAATTCCTCTAAAAAATGCCAAAAATACCAAAAAATTCTCAAAATTCCCCCCAAAAATTCACAAAATTCCTCCCCAAAAGCCCAAAAGATTCCACCCAAAAACACCGCAAAACCCAAAATATTCCTAAAAATTCCCCAAAAAACACCAAAAATTCCCCACAAAAATTCCAAAAAATTTCCCAAAAAATTTCCCCATAAAAACCCCCAAAAATTCCATAAAATTCCCCCTAAAAATCCCAAAATTCCCCCCCAAAAACCCAAAATTGCACCCAAAAACCACCAAAAAACTCAAAAAAAAAATCAAAAAATTCCCCCCAAAAATCCCCCCAAATCCACCCAAATTTCCCAAAACACTCCTCCCCAAAATCCCAAAAGTTCACCACAAAAATTCCCAAAATTTCTTCCCAAAAATCCCAACAATTCCACACAAAAAAACCAAAAAACTAAAAAAAAATTCCAAAAATTCCTCCCCGAATTCCCCAAAATTCCCCCAAAAAATCCCAAAAATTCCCCCAGAAATCCCAAATAATCCCCAAAAAACCCAATCCCAAAAAGCACAAAAATTCCTCAAAAAGCCACAAAATCTCCCCCCAAAAATTCCCAAAAAAGCCCCAAATCCTCCCCGAAATCCCCAAAAATTCCTGAAACTCAAATCCCAAAAATCCCAAAAAAATTCCCAAAAAAACCAAAAAATTAAAAACAAAACCCAAAATTTCTCAAAATGTCCGAAAATTTAAAAAAAATCCCCCCCAAAAACCCAAAAATTCCCAAAAAATCCTCTAAAAATTCCCAAAAAAATTCCCGAAAATTCCTAAAAAAAAATCCTCCCAAAAAATCCCCAAAATTCCAAAAACCCCCCAAAAAATCCCTGAAAAAATAAAAAAAAACCCAAAAATTTTTAAAAAAATTCCCCAAAAATGCCCAAAAATTCCCCAAAAAAACCCCAAAAATTCCCCCCAAAAATTCCAAAAAAATCCCAAAAATTCAAAAAAACCCGAAAAAGTTAAAAAAAAATAAATAAAAAAACCCCAAAAAGTTCCCCCAAAAATTCCCCCAAAACATTCCCAAAAAAACCCCAAAAACATCCCCCCAAAAACCCCCAAAATTCCCAATAAACAAAAAAAATTCCAAAAAAAAATCCCAAAAAGACCCCCAAAAATTCCCAAAAAATTCCCCAAAAAATTCCCAACAAAATCCAAAAAATTCCCAAAAACCCAAAAAAAACCCCCAAAAAAATTTCCCCAAAAATCCTCCAAAAAATTCTCAATTCCCAAAAAAACACCAAAACATTCCCAAAAAAACCCAGAAAATTTCCCCCCAAAATTCTCAAAAAACCAAAAAAACTCCTAAAAAAAACCCCTGAAAAATTCCAAAAAAATCCCAAAAAACCCCAAAACATTCCCAAAAAAACTCCAAAAATTAAAAAAAAAAACCAAAAAAATTCCTAAAAAACCACAGAAAAATTCCCAAAAAACCATTCCCAATAAATTTTAAAAAAGCCCCAAGAAAACCCAAAATTCCCAAAAAAATTCACCCCAAAACCCCCCAAGAATTCCCAACAAAACAAAATTAAAAAAGAAAAAAACAAAAAATTCCCAACAAAAGCCAAAAAATCCCTAAAAAAACCCCACAAAAATTCCAAAAAAATTTCCCCAAAAAATTCCCAAAAAAACCCCAAAAATTAAAAAAATGCAAAAAAAAATTCCCAAAAAACTCCCCAAAAAAGTCCAGAAAAAAATCCCCAAAAATTCTCAAAAAACAACAAAAAAAAAAATCCCAAAGAACTCCAAAAAAATTCCCAAAAAACCCCTGAAAATTCCCCAAAAAACCAAAAAAATGGCCCAAAAAAATTCCCAAAAAATTCCCCAAAAAATTCCCAACAAAACCAAAAAAAATTCCCAAAAAACCAAAAAAATTCCATAAAACCCCCCCAAAAAATTCACAATTCAATTCCCAAAAAAACCCCAAAACATTCCCAAAAAAAACCCCAAAAATTTCCCCCCAAAATTCTTAAAAAATCAAAAATTCCCAAAAATCCTCCGAAAATTCCCCAAAAAACCAAAAAAATTCAAAAACCCCCACAAAATTCCCAAAGCAATTTCCAACAAAACCCCAAAAAATCCCAAAAAACCCAAAAAAACCCCCAAAAAAATTCCAAAAAAAATTCCAAAAAATTCCCACAAAGCCCCCAAAAAACAAAATTTTAAAAATTCCCCAAAAAACCCCAAAAATTTCCAAAAATACAAAAAAAAAAATCCTAAAAAATTCCCCCAAAAATTGCCAAAAAAACCCCAAAAATTCCTAAAAAATTCCCAAAAAAACCCCAAAAATTCCTAAAAAATTCCCCAAAAAATTCCCAAAAAAACCCCAAAAGTTCCTAAAAAATTCCCCAAAAAATTCCCAAAACCCAAAAAAATTCCTAAAAAATTCCCAAAAAATTCCCAAAAAACCCCAAAAATTCCTAAAAAGTTCCCCCAAAAATTCCCAAAAAAACCCAAAAAAATTCCTAAAAAATTCCCCAAAAAATTCCCAAAAAACCCCAAAAATTCCTAAAAAATTCCCAAAAAACCCCCAAAAATTCCTAAAAAATTCCCCCCAAAATTCCCAAAAAAACCCCAAAAATTCCCCCCAAATCAGCCGATAATCAATAACTGATTAAATTAAAAAATTAAATAAAAAATTAAAAAAATTAAATTAAAATTAAATTTAATTAATTTAATTAAATTAAATTTAATTAAATTTAATTAAAGAAAAAAAATTAATATCATCCGATAATCAATAACTGATAATCAATACCTGATAATAAATACCTGATAATCAATAACTGATAATCAATAGCTGATAATCAATAACTGGTAATCAATAACTGATAATCAATAACCGATAATCAATAACAGATAATCCATCACCGAGAACTGAAAGCCAGTCATTGATAACCAATAACCAATAATTGGTAATCAATAACCAAGAATAAATAACCAATAATAACCAATAACTGATAACTGATACCCACTAACCAATAACTGAAAATCAACAACAAATAATTAATAATTGATAATTGATAACCAATAATTGACAACCAATAACTGATAACCAACAGCCAATATTCCAATAGCTGATAATCAATAATTGATAACCAATAACCAATAACTGATAACCAATGATCAATAATTGATAACCAATAACTGATAACCAATGATCCATAATTGATAACCAATAATCAATAACCAACACCCCATAACCAATAACTGATACCCAATAACCAATGACTGAAAACCACCGATCAATAACTGATAACCAATGGCCAATAATTGATAATCGATAACCAATAATCAATAACCAATGATCAATAATTGATAACCAATAACCAATAACTGATAACCAATGATCAATAACTGATAACCAATAACTGATAATCAATGATCAATAATTGATAACCAATAACTGATAACCAATGATCAATAATTGATAACCAATAACCAATAACTGATAACCAATGATCAATAATTGATAATCAATATCCAATAACTGATAACCAATGATCAATAATTGATAATCAATAACTGATAACCAATGATCCATAATTGATAATCAATAACCAATAACTGACAACCAATGATCAATAATTGATAACCCATAACCAATAACTGATAACCAATGATCAATAATTGATAACCAATAACTGATAACCAATGATCCATAATTGATAATCAATAACCAATAACTGATAACCAATGATCCATAATTGATAATCAATAACCAATAACTAATAACCAATGATCAATAATTGATAACCAATAATTGATAACCAACAGCCAATATTCAAACAGCTGATAATCAATAATTGATAACCAATAACCCAGACTTGATGACCAATAATCGATAACCGATAACCAATAACTGATAACAACACATAGCCAATAACTGATAACCAATGATCAATACCTGATCATTGATACCTGATAATCACCAATCAATAACCAATAACTGATAACCAATAACTGATAATCACTGATCAATATCTGATAATCAATAATCAATAACTGATAATCAATAACTGATAATCAATAACCGATAATCACTGATCAATAACCGATAATCGATAATCAATAACAGGCTGAGCCTGGCTTTGGTTTCATTCCCGGTTTTTATTGATCTCTGCCAAAAAATTCCCGAATTTCCCCCGGAATTCCCAAAGTTTTGATCCCAAAAATTCCCAAATCCCAAAAATTGATCCCAAAAAACCCCAAAATTCCCGGATTTTCCTGGAATTCCCGAAGTTTGATCCCAAAATTCCCAGATTTCCTCCTGGAATTCTGGAATTCTTTTCCCAAAACCCCGAAATTCCAAAGATTTATTCCCAAATTTTTCCTGAAATTAACAAAGTTCGATCCCAAAATCCCCAAATCCCAAAAATTTATCCCTAAAACCTCCAAAAATTCCCAGATTTTTTCCAGGATTCTGGAATTCTTTTCCCAAAAAACCCCAAAATTCCCAGATTTTTTCCAGGATTTGGGAATTTCCATCCCCAAAAACTCCAAATCCCAAACTTTGATCCCAAAATTCCCAAATTTCTCTCGGAATCCCCAAATTTTGATCCCAAAACCCCCAAATCCTGAACTTTTATCCCCAAAACCCCCCAAAATTCCCAGATTTTTCCCGGAATTCTCAAAAATTCCCCCCCAAATTCCCATTTTTTCCCCCAGAATTCCCAGATTTTCTCCTGGAATTCCCGAATTTTGATCCCAAACCCTCGGAATTCCCGGATTTTTCCCCAAACCCTCGGAACTCCCGGACTTTTCCGGGTTTTTTTGGGAATTTCGGTGTCCTCAGCCGATTCCCGCCGGTGATTCCGGAAGGTTCCGGGGGTTCCGCAGGGCCCGGAAGGCTCCGGCCAGGGAGAGGCTCCGGAAAAGCTCCGAGTGCTCCGGAGGCGCCGCAATTCCCGCTGCAAAATAAACGGGAATGGGCTCAGGAGGTGGGAATTGTGGGAAAAATTCCATGGGAATTCTGGGAAAAATCCATTGGAATTCCGGGAAAAATCCATGGGAATTCTGGGAAAAATTCCATCAAAATTCTGGGAAAAATCCATTGGAATTCCAGGAAAAAATTCCTTTTTTTTTTCTGTTGGAAAATTCCATTGGAATTCTGGGAAAACTCCATGGGAATTCTGGGAAAAATTCCATCAAAATTCTGGGAAAATTCCATCACAATTCCAGAAAAAATTCATTGGAATTCTGGGAAAAATCCACCAAAATTCTGGGAAAAATTCCATGGGAATTCTGGGAAAAAATCCATTGGAATTCTGGGAAAAATCCATCAGAATTCTGGGGAAAATTCCATGGGAATTCCAGGAAAAATCCATTGGAATTCTGGGAAAAAATTCCATTGGAATTGTGGGAAAAATTCCATGGGAATTCCAGGAAAAAATCCATGGGAATCCTGGGAAAAACCCATGGGAATTTCAGGAAAAAATTCCATTTTTTTTCTGTTGGAAAATTCCATTGGAATTCTGGGAGAAATTCCATGGGAATTCTGGGAAAAAATTCCATGGGAATTCTGGGAAAAATCCATCAAAATTCTGGGAAAAAAATCCATTGGAATTCTGGGAAAAATTTCTTGGGAATTCCAGGAAAAAATTCCATGGGAATTCTGGGAAAAATTCCATCAAAATTCTGGGAAAAATTCCAACAGAATTCCAGGAAAAATTCCATCAGAATTCCATTTTTTTTCTGTTGGAAAATTCCATAAGAATTCCAAGAAAAAAATCCCCCAAAATTCCAAAGAAATTCCAAAAAATTCCCCCCAAAAAATTCCCTCAAAATTCCCAAGAATCCTTTGGAATTCCCAGGAATCCTCTGGAATTCCCAAAAATCCTCTAGAATTCCCAAAATCCCCTCAGAATTCCCAAAAAATCCCTTAAAATTCCCAAAAATCCCCCAAAAATTCTCTTAAAATTCCAAAAAAATCCCTGAAAATTCAAAAAAAAAAATCCCTGAAAATTCCCAAAAAATTCCCAAGAATCCTTTGGAATTCCCAAAAATCCTCTGGAATTCCCAAAATCCCCGAAAATTCCCAAAAAAATCCAAAAAATTCTCTTAGAATTCCCAAAAAATCCGTGAAAATCCCAAAAAAAATCCCAAAAATCCTTTGGAATTCCCAGAACCCTCTGGAATTCCCAACAATCCTCTGGAATTCCCAAAAATCCCTCTGGAATTCCCAAAACCCCCTTGGAATTCCCAAAAAATCCCTGAAAATTTCCAAAAATCCCCCCAAAAATACCTGAAAATTCCAAAAAAATTCCCTAAAAATTCCAAAAAAATTCCCCAAAATCCTTTGGAATTCCCAAGAATCCTCTGGAATTCCCAAAACCCACTCAGGATTCCCAAAAAATCCCAAAAATAAATCCCCAAAAAAATCCAAAAAATTCTCTGAAAATTAAAAAAAAATCCCTGAAAATTCAAAAAAAAATCCCTAAAAATTCCCAAAAAAATCCCTGAAAATTCCCAAAAATCCTTTGGAATTCCCAGAATCCTCTGGAATTCCCAGGAATGCTCTGGAATTCCCAAAATCCCCTCAAAATTCCAAAAAAATCCCTGAAAATTCCCAAAAAATATAAAAAAAAAAATCCCCCCAAAAATTCCCTTAAAATTCCCAAAAAAATCCCCCAAAATTCCCAAAAAATTCCCAAAAATCCTTTGGAATTCCCAGAACCCTCTGGAATTCCCAGAATCCTCTGGAATTCCCAAAAATCCTCTGGGATTCCCAAAAACTCCCTCAGAATTCCCAAAAAATCCCTGAAAATTCCCAAAAATCCCCCAAAAATTCTCTTAAAGTTCCAAAAAAATCCCTTAAAATTCCCAAAAATCCCCAAAAATCCTTTGGAATTCCCAGAATTCTCCGGAATTCCCAAGAATCCTCTGGAATTCCCAAAATCCCCTCAGAATTCCAAAAAAATCCCTGAAAATTCCCAAAAAATATAAAAAAAAAAATCCCCCCAAAAATTCCCTTAAAATTCCCAAAAAAATCCCTGAAAATTCAAAAAAAATTCCCAAAAATCGTTTGGAATTCCCAGAACCCTCTGGAATTCCCAAAAATCCTCTGGAATTCCCAAAACCCCCTCAGAATTCCCAAAATCCCCTCAAAATTCCCAAAAATCCCCCAAAAAATCCCTGAAAATTCCCAAAAATCCCCCAAAAAATCCCTGAAAATTCCCAAAAAAATCCCTGAAAATTCCCAAAAAATTCCCAACCCCCTCTGGAATTCCCAAGAATCCTTTGGAATTCCCAAAATCCCCTCAAAATTCCCAAAAAAATCCCAAAAATAAATTCCCAAAAAAATCCAAAAAATTCTCTTAAAATTCCCCAAAAAATCCCAAAAATCCTCTGAAATTCCCAGAACCCTCTGGAATTCCCAGGAATCCTCTGGAATTCCCAAAATCCCCTCAAAATTCCCTAAAACTCCCCAAAAGAATCCCCAAAAAAATCCAAAAAATTCTCTGAAAATTCAAAAAAAATCCCTGAAAATTCCAAAAAAATCCCTAAAAATTCCCAAAAAATTCCCTAAAAATTCCCAAAAATCCTTTGGAATTCCCAGAACCCTCTGGAATTCCCAGGAATCCCTGAAAATTCCCAAAAATCCCCAAAAAATTCCCAAAAATCCCAAAAAAAATCTCTAAAAATTCCCAAAAAATCCCAAAAAATCCCTGAAAATTCCCAAAAAATTCCCTAAAAATTCCAAAAAAATTCCCAAAAATCCTTTGGAATTCCCAGAACCCTCTGGAATTTGCTCTCACCGGGGGTGGTGACGGTGACGTCGCTGGGGAGGCTCCGCAGGGGGTCCCGGTACAGGAGCCGCGCTCGGAATTCCGGGAATTCTCCGGGAATTTTCCCGGGGATTCGGTAGCGGAAGCTCAGGAGGTTGAAGAGGGAATTCTGGGAGGGAATTCCTTGGATGAACTCGGAAAATTCCTCCTGGAAAAGGAAAAAAAAATGGGAATTTTGGGGGATTTTTGGGGATTTTAGGGAAAAATTTTGGGGGTTTAGGGAGAAAAATTGGGAATTTTGGGGAGAAAATTGGGAATTTTGGGGAGAAAATTGGGTATTTTAGGGAGATTTTGGGAATTTGGGGGGATTTTTGGGAATTGTAGGAAAAATTTGGGGTTTTAGGGAGAAAATTGGGAATTTTGGGGAGAAAATTGGGAATTTTAGGAAAAATTTGGGGGTTTAGAGAGAAAAATGGGAATTTTGGGGGAAAAATTGGGAATTTTGGGGAGAAATTTGGGAATTTTGGAAGAAATTTGGGAATTTTAGGGAGATTTTGGGAATTTTGGGGGATTTTTGGGAATTGTAGGAAAAATTTGGGGTTTTAGGGAGAAAAATGGGAATTTTGGGGAGAAAATTGGGACTTTTGGAAGAAATTTGAGAATTTTGGAAGAAATTTGGGAATTTTAGGGAGATTTTGGGAATTTTGGGGAAAAAATTGGGAATTTTGGGAAGAAAATCTGGAATTTTGGAAGAAATTTGGGAATTTTAGGGAGAATTTGGGAATTTTGTGGAGAAAATCGGGAATTTTAGGAAAAATTCGAGGTTTTAGAGAGAAAAATAGGAATTTTGGGGAAAAAATTGGGAATTTTGGGGAGAATTTGGGAATTTTGGGAAGAAATCTGAGAATTTGTGGAAAAATGTGGGAATTCTGGGCAGAAATTTTGGAATTTTGGGGAAAAATTTTGGAATTTTGGGGCAGAAATTTTGGAATTTGTAGAAAATTTTTGGAATTTTGGGCAGAAATTTGGGAATTTTGGGGAGAAAACTGGGACTTTCAGGCACAAACTTGAGAATTTTGGGCAGAAATGTGGGAATTTGGGGCAGAAATTTGGGAATTCTGAGCAGGAATTTTGGGAAGAAAATTGGGGGATTTTGGACAGAAATTTGTGGATTTTGAGGAGAAATTTGGGAATTAGGGCAGAAATTTGGGAATTCTGAACAGGAATTTGGGAATTTTGGGGCAGAAATTTGGGAATTTTGGGGAGAAAATTGGGAATTTTGGGGAGAAATTTGGGAATTTCATGCACTAATTTGGGAATTTTGATGAGAAAATTGAGAATTTTTGGAAAAATGTGGGAACTTGGGGCAAAAATTTGAGAATTTTGGGCAAAAACTTGGGAATTCAGGGCAGGAACTTGGGAATTTGGGGCAGAAATTCAGGAAGAAATTTGGGAATTTTGGGGCAGAGATTTGGGAATTTTGGGCAGAAATCTGGGAATTTGTGGAAAAATGTGGGAAGTTCAGTGAGAAATGTGGGAACCTGGGAAGAAATTCAGGAATTTCAGACAGAAATTTGGGAATTAGGGGCAGAAATGTTGGAAGTTCAGGCAGAAATCTGGAAACTTTGGGGAGAAATTTGGGAATTTTAAGGCAAAAATCTGGGAATTTGTGGAAAAATGTGGAAATTTTGGGCAGGAATTCGGGAATTTTGGGGAGAAATTTGGGAATTGGAGGCAGAAATTGGGAATTTTGGGGAGAAATTTGGGAATTTTGGGGAGAAAGCTGGGAATTTCAGGCAGGAATTTGGGAATTCTGGGAGGAATTTGGGGATTTTGGGGGAGAAATTTGGGTAAAAATTGGGAATTTGGGAATTCTGGGAGAAACTTGGGGATTTGGGAATTGGGAGCAGAAATGTTGGAATTTCAGACAGAAATTTGGGAATTTCAGGCAGAAATCTGGGAATTTTGGGCAGAAATTGGGAATTTTGGGGCAGAAATTTGGGAATTTTGGGGAGAAATTTGAAAATTTTGGGCAGAAAATTTGGGAATTTCAGGCAGAAATTTGGGAATTTTGGTCAGAAATTTGGGAATTCTGGGTCATTCCCCCTTTCCCCCGTATCCAAACCCCCGGAGATCCCAAATCCCGGTGGGAAAATTCCCGGAATTCCCGGAATTCCTTTCCCCACCTGGAGCTGCCTGAGCTGCTCCCTGCGGGCCACGAAGGCGTTGAGGTGCTGGAAGAGAATTCCAAGGAATTCCCGGAGATTCCGGGGCAGGAACCGGCGGCACAGCAGCTCCAGGGGGATGAAGGGAGGGATGGAATGGCGGCGGATCCGGAAATGTCGGAATTCCTGGAATTCCAGCTGGAAGGAATCCAGGAAGGAGCCCTCGAAGGATGTGTGGAAGGAGAAGGAAATTCCGGAATGGGAGAAATTCCCGCTGATCCCTGGGAGAGAGAAAATGGGAAAAATGGGAATGAGACAACGGGAAAAATCTGGGAATGAGATGGGAAAAATCTGGGAGAAATCCGGGAATGAGATGGGAAAAATCTGGGAAAAATCTGGGAATGAGCCAGGAAAAATCTGGGAATGAGATGGGAAAAACCTGGGAATGAACCAGGAAAAATCTGGGAAAAATCCGGGAATGAACCAGGAAAAATCTGGGAAAAATCTGGGAATGAGATGGGAAAAATCTGGGAATGAGATGGGAAAAATCTGGGAATGAGCCAGGAAAAATCTGGGAAAAATCCAGGAATGAGCCAGGAAAAATCTGGGAAAAACCTGGGAATGAGCCGGGAAAAATCTGGGAAAAATCCAGGAATGAGCCGGGAAAAATCTGGGAATGAGATGGGAAAAATCTGGGAATGAGATGGGAAAAATCCGGGAAAAATCTGGGAATGAGCCAGGAAAAATCTGGGAATGAGCCAGGAAAAATCTGGGAAAAATCTGGGAATGAGCCAGGAAAAATCTGGGAATGAGCCAGGAAAAATCAGGGAAAAATCCAGGAATGAGCCAGGAAAAATCTTGGAAAAATCTGGGAATGAACCAGGAAAAATCTGGGAAAAATCCGGGAATGAACCAGAAAAATCTGGGAATGAGCCAGGAAAAATCTGGGAATGAGATGGGAAAAATCTGGGAATGAGCCGGGAAAAATCTGGGAAAAATCCGGGAATGAGCCAGGAAAAATCTGGGAAAAACCTGGGAATGAGATGGGAAAAACCTGGGAATGAGATGGGAAAAACCTGGGAATTATCCAGGAATTTTCTGAGAATTATCTGGGAATTTTCAGGGAATTATGCAGGAATAATCCAGGAATTATCTGGGAATTATCCAGGAATTATCTGGGAATTATTTGGGAATTATCCAGGAATAATCTGGGAAAAATCCAGGAATTATCCAGGAATAATCCGAGAATTTTCTGGGAATTTTCTGGGAATTATCCAAGAAAAAATCAGGGAATTATCTGGGAATTATCTGGGAAATATTCAAGAAATATCAGGGAATTATCTGGGAATAATCCACGAATTTTCTGGGAATTATCCAGGAATAATCCAGGAATGAGCCAAAAAAATCTGGGAATTATCTGGGAAAAATCTGTGAATTCCCAAGGAATTCCCGAATTTCCCCCAGAATTCCCAAATTTCCCCCAGAATTCCTGAATTTCCCTGGGAATTCCCAAATTTCCCTGGGAATTCCCACTTCTCCCTCGGAATTCCCAAATTTCCCTGGAATTCCCCAATTTCCCCCAGAATTCCCGCTTTTCCCCCAGAATTCCCAAATTTCTCCCAGAATTCTTGAATTTCCCCCAGAATTCCCAAGGAATTCCCAAATTTCCCCCAGAATTCCCAAATTTCCCCTTGAATTTCCATAGAATTCCCAAATTTCCCCCAGAATTCCCAAATTTCCCTGGGAATTCCCAAACTTCCCCCAAATTTCCCCCAGAATTCCCAAGGAATTCCCAAATTTCCCCCAGAATTCCCAAATTTCCCCTTGAATTTCCACAGAATTCCCAAATTTCCCCCAGAATTCCCCCAGAATTCCCAAACTTCCCTGGGAATTCCCAAATTCCCCCAGAATTCCCGAATTTCCCCCAGAATTCCCAAATTTCCCTGGGAATTCCCAAACTTCCCCCAGAATTCCCCCAGAATTCCCAAACTTCCCTGGGAATTCCCAAATTTCCCCCAGAATTCCCCCAGAATTCCTGAATTTCCCCCAGAATTCCCAAACTTCCCTGGGAATTCCCAAATTTCCCCCAGAATTCCCAAGGAATTCCCAAATTTCCTCCAGAATTCCCACAGAATTCCCAAATTCCCAAAGAATTCCTGCTTTTCCCCCAGAATTCCCAAATTTCCCCCTCCCATCTCACCGGTGAGCCGGAAAATCCGGATCAAATCCCGACAGCTCCGGATTTTCCACTCCAGCACTTCCCGCGGATCAGGAGGATCCGGATCCTTCGGAACCCTCAGAATTCCGGCTTTTCCCTATGGAAAATCCAGGAAAAAAAAAAAATCACAAAAAAATTTCCATTTTTTTGGGAAAATCCCCTCTGGAATTTTTTCCCTCACTGCCTCTCCCAGTTTTTCCCGGAGCCGATGGCGGCGTTCCCGCAATTCCCGGATTTTGGAGAGGAGGAATTCCCGGCGCTCTTCCCGGCGTTCCCGCTTTTCCTGATCCACGGCTTCCCGGCGAGCCCGGAATTCCAGCCACTCCAGGTGCGCCAGGAGACCTGGGAAAAACGGGAATGGGGGGAAAATTGGGAATTCTGGCAGGGATTTGGGGGGAAAATTGGGAATTTGGGAAGAAATCTGGGAATTCTGGGAGGAAATTTGGGGATTTTGGGAAAAAAATTGGGAATTCTGGCAGGAATTTGGGGGGAAAATTGGGAATTCTGGGAAGAAATGTGGGGATTTTAGGGAAAAACTGGAGAATTCTGGAAGGAATTTGGGGTAAAAATATTTGGGAATTTGAGGAGAAATTTGGGGATTTAGGGTAGAAATTGGGAATTTTAGGGAGAAATTTGGGAATTCTGGGAGGAAATTGAGGATTTGGGGGAGAAATTTGGGAATTCTGGGAAGAATTCGGAGAGAAATTTGGGAATTCTGGGAGGAATTTAGGGAGGAATCTGGGGATTTGGGGGAGAAATTTGGGAATTTTGGGGAGAAGTTTGGGAATTCTGGGAGGAATCTGGGGGACAAATTTGGATAAAAATTGGGAATTTGGGAAGAAATTTGGGAATTCTGGGAGGAATTTAGGGATTTTAGGAGGAATCTGGGGATTTGGGGGAGAAATTTGGGAATTCTGGGAGGAAATTGGGGTAAAAATTGGGAATTGGGGGAGAAGTTTGGGAATTCTGGGAGGATTTTGGGGAGAAATTTGGGAATTCTGAGAGGAATTCCTATATGGAAAGGGAAAAATTTGGGAATTTTTGGAAAGAATTTTGGGTATTTGGGGAGAAAATTGAAAACTTCAGGAAAAATTTTGGGAGTTCTGGGGAGAAATTTGGGGATTTCAGGAAGAATTCCTGACTGGAAAGGGAAAACTTTGGGAATAAATTTGGGTATTTGGGGAGAAAATTGGGGATTTTGGAAGAAATTTGGGAATCCTGGGAGGAATTCCTGCATGGAAAAGGAAAAATTTGGGAATTTGGGGAAGAAATTGGGAATTTTGGGAAGAAATTCCTGCCTAGAAGGGGAAAATTTGGGGAATTTTGGGAGAAATCTGGGATTTGGGGAGAAATCTGGGATTTGGGGGGAGATTTGGGGAATTTTGGGAGCAAATTTGGAATCTGGGGAAGAATTCCTGAAATTCTGGGAAAAATTCCTGCATGGAAAGGGATGGAAAGGAGAAAAATTTGGGAATGTGGGGAGAAAATTGGGAATTTTGGGAGGAATTTAGGAATTTGGGGAAGAATTCCTGCCTGGAAAGGGTGGGAGAGGGGAGAAATTTGGGAAAATTTGGGAATTTTTAGGAACTCACCATGTGAAAAATCCTTTTTCTCATCCTTTTCCTGCTCTTTTTTTCCGGGATCCATCCCTGAGGAATTCCTGGGGAATCCCAAGGATTTGTGGTTGGGAAAAAAATGGAAAAAAATTCCGTTAATTCTGCATAAATTTGGGGATTTTTATGGGGAAAAGGGAATGAAAAAAATCCCAATAATTTCCGAAATATTTGGGAATTTTCAGGATGAAAAGGGGATGGAAATGGAAAAAATTCCTGTTAATTTTCCTTAAATTCGGGAAGTTTTTGACCAGAAAAGGAGGATGGGGAATGGAAAAAGAAAAGTTAATTTTACGTAAAATTGGGAATTGTTTCATGAGGAAAAAGGACTGGGAAAAAAAATCCCGTTAATTTCCAATAAACTTGGATTTTTTCAGCTTTTTTTTCCAGGAGGAAAAGAGGGTGGGAATGGAGAAAAAAACTCCAATGTTTTCCCATCAATTTGGGAATTTTTTTATAAGGAAAAGGGAACGGAAAAAAATGCCGTTAACTTTCAATAAATTTGGGGAATTTTCAGGAGGAAAACAAGGTGGGAATGCGGGAATGGGAGGGATTTTGAGAATACCGGGAAAAGGACACTGAGGATCGCAAAGGAAAGGGACAGGAAACACCCCGAGCGATGACAGCGAAGATAAGAAGAAGGACAGCGATTATCCCAATAAATTATCCCAAGGAATTTTATCCCAAGGAATTTTATCCCAAAAATTCCCCTCCGAGACCCCAAATCCCTCCCTGAGGGCTCCGCTCTCACCTCAAGTTTCCCGCCTCTGCGCCACCGGAAGTGCGTCATCACGCAGCTCTCCGTTCCGTACAACATGGCGGCGCCCTGCAGGCTCCCGGCAACCCACGCGGTTCCGTACGGCAACATGGCGGCGGCGCTGGTGCAGTACGTGGTGCTCCGCGGGGATCTGGCGCGGCCTCCCCGCTCGTGGCCGCTCGGTGCCGTGGTGGCTCAGGGCTGCCACGCGGCGCTGGCCGCCGTTCACGGTTACCGGGAGCATCCCGACACCGGAGCGTACCTGGAGCTGGGCGCCGCCATGAGAACCGTGGTGCTGGAGGTAGCGCGGGGCATGATGGGAGCTCCGCGCTGAGGGGGAGCCGGGCGCCATCTTGGGGGGGGCTGAGAATGATCGGGAATCCGGGAAAAATCCTGATTTTTCCTTCCCAAATCCTGATTTGTTTATCCCAAAATCCCGATTTGTTTCTCCCAAAATTCCAGGTTTTTTCCCCAAAATCCCGATTTTTTTCCCGCCATTAAAACCGCGGTGCTGGGGTTAGCGGTGCCGCCGCGGGGCATGAGGGGAGCTCCGCGCTGAGGGGAAGCCGGGCGCCATCTTGGGAGGGGCGGAGAAGGATGGGGAATCAGGGAAAAATCCTGATTTTTCCCCCCAAATCCCGATTTTTATTCCCAAAATCCCGATCTTTTCCAACAAATCCCTGTTTTTTTCCTTGCAAAATCACGATTCTTTTCCCGCCATGGGAACCGTGGTGCTGGAGGTAGCGCGGGGCATGAGGGGAGCTCCGCGCTGAGGGGGAGCCGGGCGCCATCTTGGGAGGGGCGGAGAAGGATCGGGAATCAGGGAAAAATCCTGATTTTTCCTTTCCAAATCCCGATTTTTTCTCCCGAAATCTCGATTTGTTTCTCCTAAAATTCCAGTTTTTTCTCCCAAAATCCCGATTTTTTCCACGCCATAAGAACCGTGGTGCTGGAGGTAGCGCGAGTCATTGATGGGAGCTCCGCGCTGAGGGGGAGCCGGCCGCCATCTTGGGGTGGGCGGAGAAGGATCGGGAATCAGGGAAAAATCCTGATTTTTCCCCCCAAATCCCGATTTTTATTCCCAAAATCCCGATCTTTTCCAACAAATCCCTGTTTTTTTCCTTGCAAAATCATGATTCTTTTCCCGCCATGAGAACCGTGGTGCTGGAGGTAGCGCGGGACATGAGGGGAGCTCCGCGCTGAGGGGAAGCCGGGCGCCATCTTGGGAGGGGCGGAGAAGGATCGGGAATCAGGGAAAAATCCTGATTTTTCCCCCCAAATCCCGATTTTTTTCACCCCAAAATCCCGATATTTTCCCCCAAATCCCGTTTTTTTCCCCCAAAATCCTGGGTTTTTTTCCCGCCATGAGAGCCGTGGTGCTGGAGGTAGCGGCACCGCCACGGGGCATAACGGGAGCTCCGCGCTGAGGGGGAGCCGGGCGCCATCTTGGGGAGGTCGGAGATGGCTCCGGATTTTGCGGAAAATCAGGAAAAAATCCTGATTTGCCCCCCCAAATCCTGATTTGTTTCTCCCAAAATCCCGATTTTTTTCTCCCAAAATTCCAGTTTTTTCTCCCAAAATCCCGACTTTCTTCCCGCCATGAGAACCGCGGTGCTGGAGGTACCGGCGCCGCCACTGGGCATGAGGGGAAGCCGGGCGCCATCTTGGGGGGGGGGGGCGGACGGGGCTCGGGATTTTTGGGAAAATCGGAAATTAGGAAAAAAAATCTGATTTTTTTCCCCCAAATCCCGATTTTTTTCCCTCAAATTCCGATTTTTTTTTCTCCCAAAATCCTGATTTTTTCCCGCCATGAGAACCGCGATGCTGGAGCTCCGCGCTGAGGGGGAACCGGGCGCCATCTTGGGAGGGGCGGCCAAGGCTCGGGTTTTTTGGGAAAATCGGAAATTAGGAAAAAAATTGTGATTATTTTTCCCCTCAAATCCCGATTTTTCCCCCAAATCCTGATATTTTTCTCCCAAAATCCCGATTTTTCTCCCAAAATCCCGATTTTTTTCCCGCCATGAGAACCCTGTGGTGCTGGAGAAAGCGCTGGGCATGATGGGAGGGGAGATATCGGGATTTTGTGGGAAAAAAATCGGGATTTTGTGGGAAAAAATCGGGATTTGGAGTAAAAAACGGGATTTGGAGAAAAAATCGTGGTTTTTGGTCGAAAAAACCGGGATTTTGTGGAAAAAATCCCGAAGGAATTTCAATTCCAGATGGATTTGGGGACACACCCATCATCGGGAATGCTCCAACCCCACAATTTCCAAAGGCTTTCCCAATAAAAATTCCCAAAAATTCCACGCTTCCCTCTTTCCATCCAAACTCTTCACAATCCTCGGAATGAAAAAAAAAAGCTAAAAAAAATCACAAAAACAGCCAGATAAGAGATTTAAAAAAATAAATAAAAAAACAGCAGGGGGTGGGAAAGTCAGCTCGGGTTTGGGAATAACAAAAATTCCTGGAAATAATTCGCTTTTTTTTTTAATTTTGGCTCGGCAGGCTCCGGATGAGAATTCCCTGCTGGATTTGGCGGAGTCGCTGAAGGAAAAAGGCATCGAACACCGGCTTTGGATGGAGAATCCCGAGGGAATTCCCACGTGTTTGGCGCTCCGGCCTTATCCCAAAAATCAGGTGCAACAACACCTCAGGAAATTCAAGCTCCTCAAATGACTCCATCCTGATTTTTCCAGGTTTTTTATTCCTTCAAATCTGGGAATTTTGGGGATGAATTCTGGCGTTTTCGGGATGAGGAACGGTGGAATTTTGTGGTTTTTAAAGTGTATTTTTTTTTTTTTTTCTGAGTGGAATTTGTGGTTTTTTTTGTTGTTGCCGGGGATTTTTTTTGGGTTGGGAAAAATCCTGGTTGGATTTGGAGGGGATTGAGGGGATTTTAGGGAATTTTAGGAGATTTGGGGTGGGGGAAAGGAGGAAAAGAGGAAAAATAAGGGATAAATGGAGGAAAAATGGAAAAATGGGGGAAGGTAAAAAGAAAAAGTAGGGAAAAAAGAGGAAAAAAAGGAGGAAAAGAGGAAAAAAGGGGGAAAAGGACAAATAATGAGGGGGGAAAAAAGGAGGAAAAAAGGGAAAGGAAGGGGAATGAAAATCCTTGAGGAGAAAAAGGAGAAAAGAGGAAAAAGGGGAAGGGAAAAAGAAAAAAAAGTAGGAAAAAAAAAGGAAAAAAAGGAAAAAGAGTGGAAAAAAATGGGGGGAAAAAAGGAGAAATAATGAGGGAAAAAAGGGAGGAAAAGGGAAAAGAAGGGGAAGGAAAATCCTTGAGGAAAAAAAGGAGAAAAGAGGAAAAAGGGGAAGGGAAAAAGAAAAAAAGGAGGAAAAAAAGGGGGGAAAAAAGGACAAATAATGAGGGGAAAAAAGGAGGAAAAAGGGAAAAGAAGGGGAAGGAAAATCCTTGAAAAAAAAAGGAGAAAAGAGGAAAAAGGGGAAGGAAAAAAGAAAAAAAGGAGGAAAAAAAGAGGAAAAAAAGGAAAAAAATGGGAAAAAAAAGACAAATAATGAGGGAAAAAAAGAGGAAAAAAGGGAAAAGAAGGGAAAGGAAAATCCTTGAGAAAAAAAGGAGAAAAGAGGAAAAAGGGGAAAGGGAAAAATAAAAAAAAGGAGGAAAAAAAGAGGAAAAAAAGGAGGGAAAAAGGGGGGAAAAAAGGACAAATAATGAGGGGAAAAAGGAGGAAAAAGGGAAAAGAAGGGGAAGGAAAATCCTTGAGGAAAAAAAAGGAGGAAAAAAGGAAAAGAAGAGGAAGAGAGAAAGAAAAAAAGGAGAAAAAAAAGGAGGAGAAAAGGGGAAGGAAAATCCTTGAGGGAAAAAAGGAGAAAAGAGGAAAAAGGGGAAGGGAAAAAGAGGAAAAAAAAGAGAAATAAAGGAGGAAAAAAGGAAAAAAAAGGGGGAGAAAAAAGGACAAATAATGAGGAGAAAACAAGGAAAAAACGAGGAAAAAATGAGGAAAAAAGGGAAAAGAAGGGAAAGGAAAATCCTTGAGGAAAAAAAGGAGAAATGAGGAAAAAAGGGGAAGAAAAAAAAGAGGAAATAAAGGAGGAAAAATAGAGGAAAAAAGAAGGAAAGAAGGAAAAAAAATGGAAAAAAAAAGACAAATGATGAGGGGAAAAAAGGAGGAAAAAAGGGAAAAGAAAGGGAAGGAAAATCCTTGAGGAAAAAAGGAGAAAAGAGGAAAAAGGGGAAGGAAAAAAGAAAAAAAAGTAGGAAAAAAAAAGGAAAAAAAAGTGGAAAAAAATGGGGGGAAAAAAGGAGAAATAATGAGGGAAAAAAGAGAGGAAAAGGGAAAAGAAGGGGAAGGAAAATCCTTGAGGAAAAAAGGAGAAAAGAGGAAAAAGGGGAAGGGAAAAAGGAAAAAAAGAGGAAAAAAAGGAAAAAAATGGGAAAAAAAAGACAAATAATGAGAGGAAAAAATGAGGAAAAAAGGGAAAAGAAAGGGAAGGAAAATCCTTGAGAAAAAAAGGAGAAAAGAGGAAAAAGGGGAAAGGGAAAAAGAAAAAGTAGGAAAAAAAGAGGAAAAAAAGAGGAAAAGTGGAAAAAAATGGGGGGAAAAAGGAGAAATAATGAGGGGAAAAAAGGAGGAGAAAAGGGGAAGGAAAATCCTTGAGGACAAAAAGGAGAAAAGAGGAAAAAGGGGAAGGAAAAAAGAAAAAAAGGAGGAAAAAAAGAGGAAAAAAAGGAAAAAAATGGGAAAAAAAAGACAAATAATGAGGGAAAAAAAGAGGAAAAAAGGGAAAAGAAGGGAAAGGAAAATCCTTGAGAAAAAAAGGAGAAAAGAGGAAAAAGGGGAAAGGGAAAAAGAAAAAGTAGGAAAAAAAGAGGAAAAAAGGAGGAAAAGTGGAAAAAAATGGGGGGAAAAAGGAGAAATAATGAGGGGAAAAAAGGAGGAAAAGGGAAAAGAAGGGGAAGGAAAATCCTTGAGGAAAAAAGGAGAAAAGAGGAAAAAGGGGAAGGAAAAAAGAGGAAAAAAAAGAGAAATAAAGGAGGAAAAAAGGAAAAAAAAGGGGGAGAAAAAAGGACAAATAATGAGGAGAAAACAAGGAAAAAACGAGGAAAAAATGAGGAAAAAAGGGAAAAGAAAGGGAAGGAAAATCCTTGAGGAAAAAAGGAGAAAAGAGGAAAAAGGGGAAAGGGAAAAAGAAAAAGTAGGAAAAAAAGAGGAAAAAAGGAGGAAAAGTGGAAAAAAATGGGGGAAAAAAGGAGAAATAATGAGGGGAAAAAAAGGAGGAAGAAGGGGAAGGAAAATCCTTGAGGACAAAAAGGAGAAAAGAGGAAAAAGGGGAAGGAAAAAAGAAAAAAAGGAGGAAAAAAAGGAGGAAAAGTGGGAAAAAGGGGAAAAAAGGAGAAATAATGAGGGAAAAAAAGGAGGAAAAGGGAAAAGAAGGGGAAGGAAAATCCTTGAGGAAAAAAAAGGAGGAAAAAAGGAAAAGAAGAGGAAGGGAGAAAGAAAAAAAGAAGAAAAAAAAGGAGGAGAAAAGGGGAAGGAAAATCCTTGAGGGAAAAAAGGAGAAAAGAGGAAAAAGGGGAAGGAAAAAAGAGGAAAAAAAGGAGAAATAAAGGAGGAAAAAAGGAAAAAAAAGGGGGAGAAAAAAGGACAAATAATGAGGAGAAAACAAGGAAAAAACGAGGAAAAAATGAGGAAAAAAGGGAAAAGAAGGGAAAGGAAAATCCTTGAGGAAAAAAAGGAGAAATGAGGAAAAAAGGGGAAGAAAAAAAGAGGAAATAAAGGAGGAAAAATAGAGGAAAAAAGAAGGAAAGAAGGAAAAAAAATGGGGAAAAAAAAGACAAATAATGAGGGGAAAAAAGGAGGAAAAAAGGGAAAAGAAGGGGAAGGAAAATCCTTGAGAAAAAAAGGAGAAAAGAGGAAAAAGGGGAAGGGAAAAAGAAAAAAAAGTAGGAAAAAAAGAGGAAAAAAAGGAGGAAAAGTGGAAAAAAATGGGGGAAAGAAGGAGGAAAAGGGAAAAGAAGGGAAAGGAAAATCCTTGAGGGAAAAAAGGAGAAAAGAGGAAAAAGGGGAAGGAAAAAAGAGGAAAAAAAGGAGAAATAAAGGAGGAAAAAAGGAAAAAAAAGGGGGAGAAAAAAGGACAAATAATGAGGAGAAAACAAGGAAAAAACGAGGAAAAAATGAGGAAAAAAGGGAAAAGAAGGGAAAGGAAAATCCTTGAGGAAAAAAAGGAGAAATGAGGAAAAAAGGGGAAGAAAAAAAGAGGAAATAAAGGAGGAAAAATAGAGGAAAAAAGAAGGAAAGAAGGAAAAAAAATGGGAAAAAAAAGACAAATAATGAGAGGAAAAAATGAGGAAGAAAGGGAAAAGAAGGGGAAGGAAAATCCTTGAGAAAAAAAGGAGAAAAGAGGAAAAAGGGGAAAGGGAAAAAGAAAAAGTAGGAAAAAAAGAGGAAAAAAGGAGGAAAAGTGGAAAAAAATGGGGGAAAAAGGAGAAATAATGAGGGAAAAAAGGAGGAAGAAGGGGAAGGGAAATCCTTGAGGAATAAAAAAAGGAAAAGAGGAAAAAGGGGAAAGAAAAAAGAAAAAAGGAGGAAAAAAGGGGGGGAAAAAGTACAAATAATGAGGAAAAAAGGAGAAAAAAACAGAAAAAAGGGGAAAAAAAGGAAAAATAATGAGGGGAAAAAGGAGGAAAAAGGGAAAAGAAGGGGAAGGAAAATCCTTGAGGAAAAAAAGGAGAAAAGAGGAAAAAGGGGAAGGGAAAAAGAAAAAAAGGAGGAAAAAAAGAAGAAAAAAAGGAAAAAAGGGGAAAAAAAGGACAAATAATGAGGGGAAAAAAGGAGGAAAAAGAGGAAAAAGGGGAAGGAAAAATAGGAAAAAAGGAGAAATAAAGGAGGAAAAAAGGAAAAGAAGAGGAAGGGAAAAGAAAGGAAAAAAAGGAGGAAAAAAGCCCAAATTTCCTTTGAGATTCCCGTTTTTTCCCCTCCATCCTAAACTGGGAAATGGGATTTAGGTGGAATTTTGGGAAGAAATTCCCAGAAAATACGGGAATCCCTGGGAATATCCAAAATTTGGAGCCACCTGCAGTGGTGGGAATTCTCTCAGGATGGGATTTGAGGTCTTTTCCTGCCTGGAATTCCTGGAATTTTGGTGAATATTCCCAAATTCCCGTGGATTTTGGATCATTTCCCCTCTTTTTTCTCATTTTCAGCCTTCATTTCACAGATGCTGATCCTTGGGAATTTTTCCAAGGGAACTGAAATCCCAAAAACCAGCAAATCCCTGGATCCCATCCTGGCTTTTTCCCGCTTTTCCACCAGAATTCCCAATTTTCCAGCCCCAAAAATTCAATTTCCCATTTTTCCCCCAAATTTTTCCCTTTCCCACCTCCCAAATCCCCCCCAAAACAACAAAATTTTCCAAACTCTGGATTTTTCTTTTTTTTCCTTTTTTTCCATATTTTTTTTTTCCCAGAAATTTTTGGAGGAGAAAGACCCAAAACTTTAAAAATTCCCATAAAAATTCCACCCTGGAATTCCAAACCAGAAGAAAAAACAAAAATAAATTGAATTTAATTCCAAAGGAAAAAAACCACCCCAAAAAAAATAAAAATTAAAAAAAAAAAAAAGCGCTTTTTCCCGACAAACAATTCCATTATTATTCTTTTATTATTATTATTATTAATTATTATTAATTAATTATTAATTATTATTTTTAAATATCCGAAGCTACTCCAGCTGTTAAACACAATCCAAGCAGGAAAAAAAAAAAAAAAGAACAATTTTTTATTTTTATTTTTTTTCTCTTTTTTTTTTTCCCCTCCCCCCCCTTTCCCCTCCCCCTCCCCCCCCTCATCATTTTCCAGAATTTTCCATCTTTTCCCTCGGAAAAATTTTATCTACAAGATCCCCTCCCCCCCCCCAAAATCCCATTTTTTTTTTCCCTAAAAATTATTGCGGATTTTCCCGATTTTGTCCTTTTTTTTGTCGTTTTTTTGTCATTTTATTGTCATTTTTTTGTCATTTTTTTGTCATTTTTTTGTCACTTTTTGTCATTTTTTTCCCCCCTCTTTCCTTGCACTATACACCAGGAATTCCTCATCCCACAGAATTCCAGAGGGACGGGAAAAAACATGGAAAAACTGGGTCAAAATATTAAATTTTTTTTTTTTTTTTGGTTTTTTGTCTTTTTTTTTTTCCTTAATTTTTTTTTTTGTTTTGTTTTTTTGGTTTTTTTTGGAAAAAAAAACAAACCCAAACTTGACAAATTCCACGTTTTCTGCTAGAAAAAGCTGATTGTACGCACGAGCCCAAAGGGAAAAGGG
Source organism: Poecile atricapillus (assembly GCF_030490865.1). Classification (NCBI taxonomy): domain Eukaryota; kingdom Metazoa; phylum Chordata; class Aves; order Passeriformes; family Paridae; genus Poecile; species Poecile atricapillus. The sequence continues at coordinate 1,920,850 of NC_081251.1, forward strand.
GGAAAAAACCAAAAAAATTGGGAATTTCAGCGCGGATTTAACCGAAAAAATAAAAAATTTGGGATTTTTCCCGCAGAATTCCGGATCTTTTCCCGTTTTTTTTTTCTCTTTTTTGGTTTTTTTTTGTCTTTTTGTTTGTTTTTCTCCGTGCCCCGCGTCAGATCCAGCTGAGACTGAGCTTCCTCTTCTTCCTCATCCTCTTCCTCCTTTCCTGGTGTTTTCCTGGGAATTCTTGGAGCCGGGAATGGGAATTTAAAAAAAAAAAATATTTGGGATGGGCCTGGAGGAGTTGGGGGTGGGAAAATGGGGAAAAATGGGGGGAAAAGGGGAAAAAGGGAAAAAATGGGGGAAAAGGGGAAAAATGGGAATAAAATGTTGGGGAAAATGGGGGGAAAAAGGGGAAAAATGGGAAAAAAAGGGGGGAAAAGGGGAAAAAAATGGGAATAAAAGGTGGAGGAAAAGAGGGAAAAAGAAGGAAAAATGGGAAATGGAAGGAAAAGGGGGGAAATGGGGGAAAATGGGAATAAAAGGATGAGGAAATGTGGGAAAAAGGGGGGAAAAAATGGAAAAATGGGAATAAAAGGTGGAGGAAAAGAGGGAAAAAGAAGGAAAATGAAGAAAAGGAAAAAAGGGGAAAAAGTTGAGGAAAAGGGGAAAAATGGGGGAAAAATGGGAATAAAAGGATGAGGAAAAGGAGGAAAGAAGAAGGAAAAATGGGAAATGGAAGGAAAAGGGGGAAAAATGGGGGAAAATGGGAATAAAAGGTTGAGGAAATGTGGGAAAAAAGAGGGAAAAATGGGAATAAAAGGTTGAGGAAAAGGGGGAAAAAGAAGGAAAAGGAAGAAAAGAAGAAAAAAAGGGAAAAGGAAAAAAATGGGAATAAAAGGTTGAGGAAAAGGGGAAAAAGTAGGAAAATTAAGAAAAGGGGGAAAAGAGGGAAAAAGGGGGGAAAATGGGGAAAAAAGGGGGAAAAGGGGAAAAAATGGAATAAAAGGTTGAGGAAAAGGGGGAAAAAGAAGGAAAAGGGGGAAAAAGAAGGAAAATGAAGAAAAGGAAAAAAGGGGAAAAAGTTGAGGAAAAGGGGAAAAATGGGGAAAAAATGGGAATAAAAGGTTGAGGAAAAATGGGAAAAAGAAGGAAAAATGGGAAATGGAAGGAAAAGGGGGAAAAATGGGGAAAAATGGGAATAAAAAGTTGAGGAAAAGTGGGAAAAGGGGAAAAAATGGGGGAAAAATGGGAAAAAAAGGTTGAGAAAAAGAAGGAAAAGGGGGAGAAAGGGGGGAAAATGGGAAAAAAGTTTGAAAAAATTGGGAAAATGGGGAAAAAAGGAGGAAATGGAAGGAAAAGGGGGAGAATGGGAAAAAAAGTTGAGGAAAAAGAAGGAAAAGTGGAGGAAAAATGGGAAAAAAGTTGAGGAAAGTGGGAAATAGAAGAGGAAGAGAAAGGGGGGATAGAGGAGAAAAATGAGGAAAAAAAAGACAAAAATGGGAAAAAATGTGGAAAAGGAGGAAAAAGAAGGAAATGGAGGAAAAATGGGGAAAAAGGAGGAAAAAAGGAGGAAAAGGGAAAGAAGAGGGGAGAAAATGGGGAAAAAAAGGAGGAAAAGGGAAAAAGGAAAGAAAAAAAGGGAATGAGGGAAAATGAGGAGGAAAGGGAAAAAGGGAAGAGGAAAATTGGGAAAAGATGAGGAAAACTGGGAAAAGAGAAGGAAAAAGGGGGAAAGAGGAAAAAAAGGGAGAAAGGAGGAAAAATGGGAGAAGAAAAGCGGGAAAAGAGGAGGAAAAAGTGGAAAAGAGGAAGAAAAAGTGGGAAAGAAAAGGGGAAAAGGAGGAAAAATGGGAAAAGAGGAGGAAATGTGGGAAAAGGAAGAAAAAGTGGAAAAGAGGAGGAAAAAAGTGGGAAAGAGAAAAGAAAAAAAAGGAGGAAAAGAGGAAAAAATAGGGAAGAAAGTGGAAAATTGGGAAAAAGGAAAAGAGGAGGAAAACTGGGAAAAAGAGGAGGAAAAAAGGAAAAGAATAAAGAAAATGGAAAAGAGGAAAATGGGGAAGGAGGAAAAATGGGAAAAGAGGAGGAAAAATTAAGAAAAATGGGAAGAGGAAAAAAAGGGGAAAAGAGACAAGGAGGAAAATTGGGAAAATGGGGAAAAATGGGGGAAAAGAGGAGGAAAAAGGAAAAACTGGGAAAAAGGAAAAGAGGAAGAAAACTGGGAAAAAGAGGAGGAAAAAGGGGAAAAGAAAAAAGAAAATGGAAGCGAGAAAAAATGGGAAAAGAGGAGGAAAAAGGAAGAAAAAATGGGAAAAGAGGAGGAAAAAAGGGGAAAGAAAGACAAGGAGAAAAGGGAAAAGTGAGGAAAATTGGGAAAAGGGGGGAAAATGGGAAAAAAGAGGAGGAAAAGGGAAAAACTGGGAAAAAGGAAAAGAGGAGGAAAACTGGGAAAAAGGGGAGGAAAAAAGGACAAGAAAAAAGAAAATGGAAGGGAGGAAAAATGGGAAAAGAGGAGGAAAAGAGAGGAAAAGTGGGAAAAGAGGAGGAAAAAAGGGGAAAGAGAAAAAAAGGGGAAGAAGAAGAAAAAATGGGAAAAGGGGAGGAAAAAAGAAGAAAAATGGGAAAAGAGGAGGAAAAAGGAAGAAAAATGGGAAAAGAGGAGGAAAAAGGGGGAAAAAGAAAGAAAAAGGAGGAAAAGAAGAAAAATTGGGAAGGAGGAAAAATGGGAAAAGAGGAGGAAAAAAGGGGAAAAGAGAGAGAAGGAGGAAAGGGAAAATGAAGAAAATCAGGAAAAGGGGGAAAAATGGGAAAAAAGAGGAGGAAAATGGAAAAACTGGGAAAAGAGGAGGGAAAAAGGGGGAAAGAGACAAGGAGGAAAGGGAAAAGGAGGAAAAATGGGAAAAAAGAGGAGGAAAAGGGGAAAAGAGAAAAAAAAAGGAGGAAAAGAGAAAAAATGGGGAAGAAGAAGAAAAAATGGGAAAAGGGGAGGAAAAAGGAAAAAAAATGGGAAAAGAGGAGGAAAAAAGGGGAAAAGAGACAAGGAGGAAAGGGAAAAGGAGGAAAAATGGGAAAAAGAGGAGGAAAAAGAGGAAAAGAAAAGAAAAAAAGGAGGAAAAGAGGGAAAATGGGGAAGAAGAAGGAAAACTGGGGAAAAGAGGAGGAAAAAAGGAAAAGAAAAAAGAAAATGGAAAAGAGGAAAAATTGGGAAGGAGAAAAAATGGGAAAAGAGGAGGAAAAGAGGAAAATCAGGAAAAGAGGAAAAAAAGGGGAAAAGAGACAAGGAGGAAAATTGGGAAAAGGAGGAAAACTGGGAAAAAAGAGGAGGAAAAGGGGAAAAGAGAAAAGAAGGAAAAAGGAGAAGAGGGAAAAATGGGGGAGAAGGAAAAATGGGAGAAGAGGAGGAAAAAATGGGAAAAGAGAAGAAGGAAAGGGAAAAGGAGGAAAATTGGGAAAAGGGGGAAAAATGGGAAAAAAGAGGAGGAAAAGGGAAAAACTGGGAAAAAGGAAAAGAGGAGGAAAAAAGGGAAAAGGAGGAAAGAGGGGGAAGAAAAGAAATAAAGGGGAAAGAGAAAAAAAAGGAAAAGAGGAACAATGGGGAAGAAGAAGAAAAAATGGGAAAAGGGGAGGAAAAAGGAAGAAAAAAGAGAAAAGAGGAGGAAAAAGGGGGAAAAGAGATGAGGAAAGGAAAAATGAGGAAAATTGGGAAAAAGAGGAGAAAAAAGGGGAAAAGAGAAAAGAAAAAAAGGAGGAAAAGAGGGAAAAATGGGGAAGAAGAAGGAAAAATGGGAAAAGAGGAGGAAAAGAGAGGAAAACTGGGAAAAGAAAAGGAAAAGGGAAAAGTAAAAAGGGAAAAGAGAAAAGAAAGAAAAAGGAGGAAAAGAGGGAAAAATGGGGAAGAAGAAGGAAAAATGGGAAGAGGAAAAAATGGGAAAAGAGAAGAAGGGAAAAGGAGGAAAATTGGGAAAAGGGGGAAAAAATGGGAAAAAAGAGAAGGAAAAGGGGGAAAAAATGGGAAAAAAGAGAAGGAAAAGGGGGAAGAAATGGGAAAAAAGAGAAGGAAAAGGGGGGAAAAATGGGAAAAAAGAGAAGGAAAAGGGGAAAAATCTTGGAAAAAAGGGAGGCAAAACAGGAGGAAAAAAGGCCCAAAACCCCCAAAAAACAGGGAAAAAACCTCGGTGCAAACCCCCATCCCCCCTCTTCCCAAAAAACCCCCGGATCCCCCATTTTCCATCGGCGTTCCGAACGTTCCGGCGGCGGCGGCGGGGGCGGGGCTGGATATCAAAATTCCCATAAAAATAGATCCTATATAATAATTTTCTCTGGTTTTTTTTTTTTGTGTCCATCTTCCCGAGTTTTGTAAATTTATTTATAATTTTTTTTTTTTTTTTTTTTTTTTTTTGGGAATTCCCGACGTTTTCCCGGGGTTTTTTATTCCGTCAGCAGCTGCTGCAGGAGGCTCTTCCCTTGTCCCGGCGGAGGCGGCGGAGCGGGATTTTTAGGATTGGCCAACGGAGCCGGCGGGTTGAGGTAGGGATCTCCCACCAAATTCACCGTGCACTGGACGTCGGCGAACACCTGGACCTGCTGCACCTGGGAGGAATTCCCAAAAAAAAAAACAAAAAAAAAGGAAAAACAGGAAAAAAAAACAAAAAAAAAAACAAAAAAAAGGAAAACAAAAAAAAAACAAAAAAAAAACGGGATTTAGCGGATCCGGGGAAGGGGCGGAAGCGGGAGCTGGGAACTACGTGAAGCGGGAAACTCACTAGAGAACTTCTCCTCTAGTCTGGAGCCAGCCCAGAGAAGAATTCTTCGGTCTTCACGTCCTACAAAAAGAAAAGCGCTGCGGCTCAGTCGGCTCCGGGAAAAAAAAAATATTCTGGGATAACGGCGGAAAAACGGCTCCCGACGGAGCTGGGATGGGGTTTGGAGGCATCTCAAGGGGTTGGAGGAATGGGGTGGAGCTGGAGCCATCCCGGATTTTTGTGCTTTGGGAGGTTCCTGGTGGATGCCGGGCGCTGATCCAGGACAAAAATTTGGGATCATGGTGGAAAAACGGCTCTGGATGGAGTTTGGATTTCGGTTTGGAGACATCTCAAGGGGTTTGGGGAGCAGGGTTGGACGTGGGGTGGGTGGAGCTGGAGCCATCCCGGATTTTCATGGATTGGGAAGCTCCTGGTGGATGCCAGGTGTTGATCCAGGACAAAAATTTGGGATCATGGTGGAAAAACGGCTTCCAACGGAGCTGGGATGGGGTTTGGAGGCATCTCAAGGGCTTTGAGGAGCAGGGTTGGATGTGGGGTGGGTGGAGCTGGAGCCATCCTGGATTTTTGTGCATTGGGAGGCTCCTGGAGAATACCAGGTGTTGATTCAGGAAAAAATATCTGGATTATGGTGGAAAAAAGGCTCTGAAGAAATCTGGGATGGGGTTTGGAGGCATCTCAAGGGGTTTGAGGAGCAGGGATGGACGTGGGGTGGGTGGAACTGGAGCCATCCTGGATTTTCATGGATTGGGAGGCTCCTGGTGGATGCCAGATGTTGATCCAGGAAAAAAAATTTGGGATTATGGTGGGAAAACGGCTCCAAATGAAGTTTGGATTTGGGTTTGGAGGCATCTCAAGGGCTTTGAGGAACAGGTGGAGTGGGGTGGGTGGAGCTGGAGCCATCCCGGATTTTCATGGATTGGGAGGCTCCTGGTGGATGCCAGGTGTTGATTCAGGAAAAAATATCTGGATTATGGTGGGAAAACAGCTCCTGACGGAGTTTGGATGGGGTTTGGAGGCATCTCAAGGGCTTTGAGGAACGGGTGGAGGTGGAGCCATCCTGGATTTTCATGGGTGGGAAAGATCCTGGTGGATGCCGGGCGCTGATCCAGGAAAAAAATTGGGATTATGGCGGAAAAACGGCTCTGGATGGAGTTTGGATTTGGGTTTGGAGGCATCTCAAGGGCTTTGAGGAACAGGTGGAGTGGGGTGGGTGGAGCTGGAGCCATCCCGGATTTTCATGGATTGGGAAGCTCCTGGTGGATGCCGGGCATTGATCCAGGAAAAAAAATTGGGATTACGGTGGAAAACCGGCTCTGAAGAAATCTGGGATTGGGTTTGGAGGCATCTCAAGGGGTTTGAGGAGCAGGGATGGATGTGGGGTGGGTGGAGCTGGAGCCATCCCGGATTTTTGTGCTTTGGGAGGTTCCTGGTGGATGCCGGGCGCTGATCCAGGACAAAAATTTGGGATCATGGTGGAAAAACGGCTCTGGATGGAGTTTGGATTTGGGTTTGGAGGCATCTCAAGGGGTTTGAGGAGCAGGGTTGGACGTGGGGTGGGTGGAGCTGGAGCCATCCTGGATTTTCATGGATTGGGAAGCTCCTGGTGGATGCCGGGTGTTGATCCAGGAAAAAATATCTGGATTAAGGTGGAAAAAAGGCTCTGAAGAAATCTGGGATTGGGTTTGGAGGCATCTCAAGGGGTTTGAGGAGCAGGGATGGACATGGGGTGGGTGGAGCTGGAGCCTCTTGTAGGTTGGGAGGCTCCTGGTGGATGCCGGGCACAGATCCAGGAAAAAAGAATAGGGATTACGGCAGAAAAATCGCTCTGGATGGAGTTTGGATGGGGTTTGGAGACATCTCAAGGGGTTTGAGGAACGGGTGGAGGTGGAGCCATCCCAGATTTTCATGGATGGGAAAGTTCCTGGTGGATGCCGGGCGCTGATCCAAGAAAAAAAAATTTGGATTATGGTGGAAAAACAGCTCTGAACCCATCTGGGATGGGGTTTGGAGACATCTCAAGGGCTTTGAGGAACGGGTGGAGTGGGGTGGGTGGAACTGGAGCCATCCTGGATTTTCATGGATTGGGAGGCTCCTGGTGGATGCTGGGCGCTGATCCAGGAAAAAAATTAGGGATTACAGTGGAAATATGGCTCTGAAGAAATCTGGGATGGGGTTTGGAGCCATCTCAAGGGGTTTGAGGAGCAGGGATGGACGTGGGGTGGGTGGAGCTGGAGCCATCCTGGATTTCGGTCTCCCGGTGGATGCAGCGCTCCAGGGCTGGATTTGGTGGCACCGTGGTGGCTCCAGACCAAAGGTGTCACCCAATGGGTGTCACCCAACACCGGTGGGACCTTGGTGACATCAACCCCAATGGGTGTCACCCAACGGGTGTCACCCAACACCGGTGGGACCTTGGTGACATCAACCCCAATGGGTGTCACCCTGCTCTGGTGGGACCTCAATGGCTTCAACCCAAGAAGTGTCACCCAATACCGGTGGGGCCTTGGTGGATCCAAGCCCAGGAGATGTCACCCAGTGGGTGTCACCCAACACCAGTGGCACCATGATGGCTTCAACCCCAACAGGTGTCACCCAATGGGTGTCACCCAAGACCGGTGGCACCTTGGTGACTCCACCCCCAAGGGTCCATTGTCACCCAACTCTGGTGGCTTCAACCCCAAGGCTTGGTCATCACCCAACTCCAGAGGGATCTTGGTGGCTTCAAACCCAGGAGTGTCACCCAATGGGTGTCACCCAGTGCTGGTGGCACCATGGTGACTTCGGTGTCACCCAACCCTGCCGAGACCCTGGTGGCTTCAAGCCCAAAGGTGTCACCCAATGGGTGTCACCAAACCCTGCTGAGACCCTGGTGGCTTCAAACCCAAGAGGTGTCACCCAATGGGTGCCACCAAACACTGGTGGGACCTTGGTGGCTTCAACCCAAGAGGTGTCACCCAACGGGTGTCACCCACCAGTGGTGGGACCTTGGTGGCTCCAACCCTAATGGGTGTCACTCAACTCTGTTGTGACCCTGGTGCCTCCAATCCCAAAGATGTCACCCAATGGGTGTCACCCAAAACTGGTGGGACCTTGGTGTCTCCAGCCCAAGAGGTGTCACCCCATGGGTGTCACCCAACACCGGTGTGACCTTGCCTTGGTGGCTTCAACCCCAGAGCTGTCACCAATGGGTGTCATCCAACTTCAGATGGACCTTGGTGACTTCAACCCAAGAGGTGTCACCCAATGGGTGTCACCCAGCACTGGTATGACCTTGCCTTGATAACTTCAAGCCAATGGGTGTCACCAACGGGTGTCACCCAACTCCTGTGGGACCTTGCCTTGGTGGCTTCAACCCGAAAGCTGTCACCCCATGGGTGTCACCCAACTCCTGTAGGACCTTGGTGGCTCCAACCCAAGAGGTGTCACCCAATGGGTGTCACCCACCAGTGGTGGGACCTTGGTTGGCTTCAACCCCATGGGTGTCACCCAACACTGGTGTGACCATGGCCGCTTCAGGCCCAAGAGGTGTCACCCAATGGGTGTCACCCAACTCCTGTGGGACCTCAGTGGCTCCAACTCTATGGGTGTCACCCACCAGTGGTGTGACCTTGCCTTGGTGGCTTCAAAGCAATAGGTGCCACCAATGGGTGTCACCCAACTCCTGTAGGACCTTGGTGGCTTCAACCCAAGAGGTGTCACCCCGTGGGTGTCACCCACCAGTGGTGTGACCATGGCTGCTTCAGGCCCAGGAGGTGTCACCCAATGGGTGTCACCGAACTCCTGTAGGACCTTGATGGCTCCAACCTAAGAGGTGTCACCCAATGGGTGCCACCCAACTCCAGTGGGACCTTGCCTTGGTGGCTTCCAACCAATGGGTGTCACCCAATTCTAGATGGACCTTGATGACTTCATCCCAAGAGGTGTCACCCTGTGGGTGTCACCCAACACCGGTGTGACCTTGCCTTGATGGCCCCATCCCAAGAGGTGTCACCCAATGGGTGTCACCAAACTCTAGATGGACCTCGGTGGCTCCAACCCAATGGGTGTCACCCACCAGTGGTGGGACCTCGGTGGCTCCAACCTAAGAGGTGTCACCCCATGGGTGTCACCCAACTTTAGATGGACCTTGGTGACTTCAATCCAAGAGGTGTCACCCCATGGGTGTCACCAAACTCTAGATGGACCTCGGTGGCTCCAACTCAATGGGTGTCACCCACCAATGGTGTGACCTTGCCTTGGTGGCTTCAACCCAAGAGGTGTCACCCAATGGGTGTCATCCAACTGCAGTGTGACCTTGGTGCCTTCAAGCCCGAAGGTGTCACCCAATGGGTGTCACCCAACACTGGTGTGACCTTGGTGGCTCCAACTCAAGAGGTGTCACCCAATGGGTGTCACCCAACACCGGTGTGACCTTGCCTTGGTGGCCCCATCCCAAGAGGTGTCACCCAATGGGTGTCACCAAACTCTAGATGGACCTCGGTGGCTCCAACCCAACGGGTGTCACCCACCAGCGGTGGGACCTCGGTGGCCCCATCTCAAGAGGTGTCACCCCATGGGTGTCACCCAACTGCAGTGTAACCTTGGTGCCTTCAAGCCCGAAGGTGTCACCCAATGGGTGTCACCCAACACTGGTGTGACCTTGGTGGCTCCAGCTCAAGAGGTGTCACCCAATGGGTGTCACCCAGCTCTAGATGGACCTTGGTGGCTTCGAGCCTGAAGATGTCACCCCACAGGTGTCACCCACCATTGGTGTGACCTTGTTGGTTCCAGCCCCAAAGGTGTCACCCAATGGGTGTCACCCAACATGGGTGTGACCTTGCCTTGGTGACTCCAACCTAAGTGGTGTCACCCCATGGGTGTCACCCAACTTTAGATGGACCTTGGTGACTTCAATCCAAGAGGTGTCACCCCATGGGTGTCACCGAACTCTAGATGGACGTCAGTGGCTCCAACCAATGGGTGTCACCCAATGGGTGTCACCCAACACCAGTGTGACCTTGATGGCTCCAACTCAAGAGGTGTCACCCAATGGGTGTCACCCAACGCCGGTGTGACCTTGACTTGGTGGCTTCAATCCAAGAGGTGTCACCCAATGGGTGTCACCCAACACTGGTGTGACCTTGGTGGCTCCAACTCAAGAACTGTCACCCAATGGGTGTCACCAAACTCTAGATGGACCTCGGTGGCTCCAACTCAATGGGTGTCACCCACCAATGGTGTGACCTTGCCTTGGTGGCTTCAACCCAAGAGGTGTCACCCAATGGGTGTCACCCAACTGCAGTGTGACCTTGGTGCCTTCAAGCCCGAAGGTGTCACCCAATGGGTGTCACCCAACACTGGTGTGACCTTGGTGGCTCCAACTCAAGAGGCGTCACCCAATGGGTGTCACCCAACACCGGTGTGACCTTGCCTTGGTGGCTTCAATCCAAGAGGTGTCACCCAATGGGTGTCACCCAACTCTAGATGGACCTCGGTGGCTCCAACCAATGGGTGTCACCCAATGGGTGTCACCCAACACTGGTGTGACCTTGATGGCTCCAACTCAAGAGGTGTCACCCATGGGTGTCATCCACCAGTGGTGTGACCATGGCTGCTTCAGGCCCAAGAGGTGTCACCCAATGGGTGTCACCCAACTCTGGTGTGACCTTGGTGTCTCCATCCCCACGGGTGTCACCCAACTCTGGTGTGACCTTGGTGTCTCCACCCCTGCAGGTGTCACCCCATGGGTGTCACCACTGCGGTTCCTTCACCCCAACCTCGCTCTCCTGCCTGACCCTCCCGGGAACATCCCCAGCGCACATTCCAAAGGAACATCCCAAAGGAACATCCCGAGGTTTTTTTGGGAATGTTCCGGATCTCCGGAGCTTCCCGGGAGTTTGAGGAGCACCAACTGACCTGGGCGCCGTCGGGCTCGGCCTTGAGCAGCTCCGCGGAGCCCAGCTGGTTACAGAACAGCCCTGGAGGCCTCAGCGCCGCGTCCGGGACCTGCCGGGAGCAACGGCCGCGCTCAGACGCCATTCCGGAGGCTCCGGAGCGGCTCCGGCCGGGATTTGGGGATGGGGAGATCCAGGGATCTCCTGTTTGTGTGGAGCTGGTCCCAATCTGCTCCCGTTCCTGATCCCATTCCTGATCCCAATCCCATTCCTGATCCCATTCCCAATCCCAGGGATCCACAGCCCCATTCCCAATCCCATCCCTGATCCCATTCCTGATCCCAATCCCATTCCTGATCCCATTCCCAATCCCATTCCCAATCCCAGGGATCCGTGGCCCCAACCCCGTTCCCGATCCCATTCCAGCCTCAATTCCAGAGGCTCCGGAGCGGCTCCGGCCGGGATTTGGGGATGGGGAGATCCAGGGATCTCCTGTTTGTGTGGAGCTGGTCCCAATCTGCTCCCATTCCTGATCCCATTCCCAATTCCCAGGGATCCACAGCCCCATTCCCGATCCCATTCCTGAACCCGTTCCTGTTCCTGATCCCATTCCCGTTCCTGTTCCTGATCCCATTCCTGATCCCATTCCCGTTCCTGATCCCATTCCTGTTCCTGATCCCATTCCCAATTCCCAGGGATCCACAGCCCCATTCCCAATCCCATCCCTGATCCCATTCCCGTTCCTGATCCCATCCCTGTTCCTGATCCCATTCCAAATCCCAGGGATCCTCCATGGTCCCATTCCTGATCCCGTTCCTGTTCCTGATCCTGTTCCCAATCCCAGGGATCCACGGCCCCATTCCCAATCCCATTCCTGTTCCTGATCCCATTCCTGATCCCAGGGATCCATGGTCCCATTCCTGTTCCTGATCCTGTTCCCAATCCCAGGGATCCACAGCCCCATTCCCAATCCCATTCCAGCCGCGATTCCGGAGGCTCTGGAGCAGCTCCAGCCGGGATTTGGGGATGGGGAGATCCAGGGATCTCCTGTTTGTGTGGAGCTGGTCCCGCTCTGCTGCCGTTCCTGATCCCATTCCCGATCCCGATCCCATTCCCGATCCCATTCCCTGCGTCATTCCTAGTCTCGTTCTCAATCCCCTTCCCAGTCCCATTCCCGGTCCTGTTCCCGATCCCATTCCTGATCCCATTCCCTGTGTCATTCCCAATCCTGTTCCCGATCCCATTCCTGATCCCATTCCCGATCCCGGGGATTCATGATCCCATTCCTGATCCCATTCCTGATCCCATTCCTGTTCCCGATCCCATTCCCGATCCTGATCCCATTCCCGATCCCATTCCTGATCCTGTTCCCGATCCTGTTCCCGATCCCATTCCTGATCCCGTTCCCATTCCTATTCCTGATCCCATTCCTGATCCCATTCCTGATCCCATTCCCAATCCCAATTCCATTCCTATTCTTGGTCCCGTTCCTGATCCCATCCTTGATCGTATTCCTGATCCCATTCCTGATCCCATTCCCGATCCCATTCCCATTCCTATTCCCATTCCTGATCCCATTCTTGATCCTATTCCAGATTCCATTCCTGATCCCATTTCTGATCCTATTTCTGATCCTATTCCCACTCCCATTCCCGATCCCATTCCTGATCCCATTCCATTCCCAATCCCATTCCCATTCCCAATCCCAATCCCATTCCCAATCCCAATCCCAATCCCACCCCCACCCCAATTCCCCAATCCCCGCTCTCTCCATCCTCTCCCACCTGCTCGGAGCACATGGAATTCATCCCGGCCATCATGGAATTCATGGGAATTCCGCCGGCCATGGCGGCCATGCCGGGAACGGCGCCGGAGCCGCCGGAGCCGCCCATGGACACGGTGATGCTCATGTTGTTGTACATTCCCGCCGGAGCCGCCGGAGCCGCCGGAGCCTGCCCGAACACCCTGGAAAACCGGGAAAAAAAAACGGGAAAAAGGTCAGCAAAAAAAAAAACCCAACCCCGGAATTCCAGGAATTCCCAAAGGTTCTGGATTTGTGGAGGTCGGAGAAGTGAGATTCTGATGATCCAGGGTTTTTTGGGAATTCATTCCCAAATTTCTTCCTGTTTTGACAGGGAATTCCAACCCAAATCCCAAATTTCTCCCGTTTTTCCCAGGGAATTCCAGCCCAAATCCCAAATTTCTCTCATTTTTCCCAGGGAATTCCAGCCCAAATCCCAAATTTCTCTCATTTTTCCCAGGGAATTCCAGCCCAAATCCCAAATTTCTCTCATTTTTCCCAGGGAATTCCAGCCCAAATCCCAAATTTCTCCCCCTTTTCCCATGGAATTCCAGCCCAAATCCCAAATTTCTCCCCCTTTTCCCAGCGAATTTCAGCCCAAATCCCAAATTTCTCCCGTTTTTCCCAGGGAATTTCCTCCATTCCCAGCCTGGGGTTGGATCCAGCCCCATCCCAAGGGAAGGAATTTTGGGAATTCCCTGGGAATTGGGGACTCCAGGAAGGGTCTCCCTTCCCAGAATTCCATAAAAATCCCTCGGGATGGATCCTGAGCCTCCTGGATCCCAGAATCCCGGAATTCTTTGGGATGGGATCCCAATCTCGTTCCCAACCTGCTCCCATCTCACTCCGACCTTTCCTTGGTCACTCCCAAGGATTCTCTGGGAATTCCAGCCCAGCTGGGAATTCCTTCCTGAAATCCCACCCCAAGTTTCCCTGGAGCTGCTCCCGTCCTGTACCTGTTCCCGATCCCATTCCCGATCCCATTCCTGATCCCATTCCCGATCCCATTCCCGATCCCATTCCTGATCCCATTCCTGATCCCATTCCTGATCCTAATCCTGATCCCATTCCTGATCCCGTTCCTGATCCCATTCCTGATCCCATTCCCGATCCCATTCCCGATCCCATTCCCGATCCCAATCCTGATCCCATTCCCGATCCCACTCCTGATCCCATTCCTGATCCCATTCCCGATCCCATTCCTGATCCCGTTCCCTCTTCCCAGGGATCCACAGCCCCATCCCATGGGCAGGAGCTGATTCCAAAGGGTGATTCCAACGGATCATTCCCACGGGTAATTCCCACGGATCATTCCAATGGATAATTCCAATGGATCATTCCCACGGGTAATTCCAATGGATCATTCCAATGGATAATTCCAATGGATCATTCCAATGGATAATCCCAATGGATAATTCCCATGGATAATCCCAATGGATCATTCCAATGGATCATTCCAATGGCTGACTCCAACAGATAATCCCACGGATAATTCCAACGGGTGATTCCCATGGATTATCCCAAAGCCTGACTCCTGTGGGTAATTCCAATGGATAATTCCAACTGATAATTCCAACTAATCATTCCAATGGATAATCCCATGGATAATCCCAACTAACCATCCCATGGATAATCCCAAGGTCCATCTCCCATGGATAATCCCATGGATAATTCCAAAGGCTGACTCCCATGGATAACCCCAATGAGCCATCCCACGGATAATCCCATGGTGTTATTCCAATGGATAATCCCAATGGATAATTCCAATGGATAATCCCAATGAACCTCCCATGGATAATCCCATGGATAACCCCAAGGGGTTATTCCAATGGATCATTCCAATGGATAATTCCAATGGATAATTCCATAGATAATCCCAAAGACTGATTCCCATGGATAATCCCAAAAGCTGCTTTCTATGGATAATCACATGGATAATCCCAAAGGGTTATTCCAATGGATAATCCCATGGATAATCCCATGGAAAATCCCAAAGCCTGTTTCCCATGGATAATCCCATGGATAATCCCAAAGCCTGTTTCCCATGGATAATCCCATGGGTAATTCCAATGGATAATCCCAATGAACCATCCCATGGATAATCCCAAGGGGTTATTCCAATGGATAATCCCAAAAGCTGCTTTCTATGGATAATCCCATGGATAATCCCAATGGACAGTCCCAAAGGCTGTTTCCTATGGATAATCTCATGGATAATTCCAAAGGCTGACTCCCATGGATAATCCCATGGTGTTATTCCAATGGATAATTCCAATGGATAATCCCAATGGATAATTCCAATGAATAATTCCAAGGAATAATTGCAAGGGATAATTCCAATGGATAATCCCAATGAACCATCCCATAGATAATCCCATGGTGTTATTCCAATGGATAATCCCAATGGATAATCCCATGGATAACCCCACAGATAATTCCAAAACCTGTTTCCCACGGATAATCCCTGGATCCATTTTCAATGGATAATCCCAAATTCCCTTTCCCATGGACAATTCCCGTCTCCGATTCTCATGGAAAATCCTAAATTCCCTTTCCCACGGATAATCCCCGGCTCATTTTCCCATGGATAATCCCTCACTCCATTTCCTACGGTTAATCCCTGGATTCATTTCCAATGGATAATCCCAAATTCCCTTTCCCAACGATAATTCCATGGATAATCCCAATGGATAATCCCAAATTCTCTTTTCTATGGATAATCCCCGGCTCCATTCCCCACGGATAACCCCTGGATCCATTTCCAATGGATAATCCCAAATTCCCTTTCCCAAGGATAATTCCATGGTGTGATTCCAATGGATAATCCCAAATTCCCCTTTCCAGGCATATTTCCATGGATAATCCCAATGGACAATCCCAAACTCCCTTTCCCATGGATAATCCCAAATTCTCTTATGGATAATCCCAAATTCCATTTCCCATGGACAATCCCTGGATCCATTTCCAATGGATAATCCGGAATTCTTTTTCCCACGGATAATCCCATGGCGTTATTCCAATGGATAATCCCAAATTCCCTTTCCCATGGACAATCCCCGGCTCCCTTTCCCACGGATAATCCCTGGATCAGTTTCCAACGGACATTCCCAAATTCCCTTTCCCAACTATAATTCCATGGATAATCCCAATGGATAATCCCAAATTCCCTTTCCCAAGGATATTTCCATGGATAATCCCAAATTCCCTTTCCCAAGGACAATCCCATGGATAATCCCAATGGATAATCCCAAATTCCCTTTCCCACGGACAATCCCATGGCATTATTCCAACGGACATTCCCAAATTCCCTTTCCCCCGGCCGCTCCCCGTCTCCGTTCCCGCCGTTCCTCACCCGTTATTCCAGGATTTCACTTCCGGTGATTGGTATCCGGGCGCGGGCGGCGCCGGCGGCAGCTGCGGTGACATCAGGGGGCTGCCGGGGCTCAGCGCGGGCGCGAAGGCGCCGTCGCTCTGCTGCGCCATCCCTGGGAATTCCCACATGGAATTACTGACCCATTCCCGACAAAATTCCCGGTTTTTTTTCCCCCCCTCTCCCCTCCATTCCAAGGATTTCCACCCCGGAGTTTTGGGAAGGGATTCAGGGAATTCTGTCCCGTTCTTATCCCGATGATTCCGGGGTGTTCCGGGTTTTTTGCTTGGGTAATCCCAGGGATTCTGTAGGAATTCTGGGAATTCTTCCCAAATCCCGAATTTCTCCCCGTTTTCCCATGGAATTCTCTCCATTCCCGGCTCTCCCATCCTGATTCCTCTCCAGGAAGGGATTTTGGGAATTCTGTGGGAATTGGGGACTCCAGGAAGGGTCTCCCCTCCCAGAATTCCATAAAAATCCCTTGGGATGGATCCTGAGGGTCCCGGATCCCAGAATCTCGGAATTCCTCGGGATGGGATCCACGGATTTCCAATCCCATTCCCAGCCTGATCCCAACCTGCTCCGGCTTTTCCTTGGATATTCCCGGGGATTCTCTGGGAATTCCATCCCCAAACCCTGAAAATCCCTCCCCAAATCCCACTTTTCCCTGGATATTCCCGGGGATTCTCTGGGAATTCCACCCCAAACCTCTCCCATCCCATAAATCCCTCCCCAAATCCCACTTTTCCTTGGATATTCCCGGGGATTCTCTGGGAATTCCACCCCAAACCCTAAAAATCCCTCCCCAAATCCCACTTTTCCTTGGATATTCCCAGGGATTCTCTGGGAATTCCACCCCAAACCCTCCCAGCATGGAAATCCCTTCCCAAATCCCACTTTTCCTTGGATATTCCCAGGGATTCTCTGGGAATTCCATCCCAAACCCCTCCCATCCCATAAATCCCTTCCCAAATCCCACTTTTCTTTGGATATTCACAGGAATTCTCTGGGAATTCCATCCCAAATCCTCCCAGCATGGAAATCCCTCCCCAAATCCCACTTTTCCTTGGATATTCCGGGGGATTCTCTGGGAATTCCATCCCAAAACTCTCTAAATCCCTCCCCAAATCCCACTTTTCCTTGGATATTCCCAGGAATTCTCTGCGAATTCCACCCCAAACTCCTCCCAACCTGAAAATCCCTTCCCAAATCCCACTTTTCCCTGGATATTCCTGGGGATTCTCTGGGAATTCCACCCCAAACCCTCCCAGCATGGAAATCCCTTCCCAAATCCCACTTTTCCTTGGATATTCCCAGGGATTCTCTGGGAATTCCATCCCAAACCCCTCCCATCCCATAAATCCCTTCCCAAATCCCACTTTTCCCTGGATATTTCCAGGGATTCTCTGGGAATTCCATCCCAAATCCTCCCAGCATGGAAATCCGTTCCCAAATCCCACTTTTCCTTGGATACTCCTGGGAATTCTCTGGGAATTCCATCCCAAAACCCTGAAAATCCCTCCCCAAATCCCACTTTTCCTTGGATACTCCCGGGAATTCTCTGGGAATTCCACCCCCAAACCCTGAAAATCCCTCCCCAAATCCCACTTTTCCTTGGATATTCCGGGGGATTCTCTGGGAATTCCATCCCAAAACTCTCTAAATCCCTCCCCAAATCCCACTTTTCCTTGGATATTCCCAGGGATTCTCTGGGAATTCCATCCCAAATCCTCCCAGCATGGAAATCCCTCCCCAAATCCCACTTTTCCCTGGATATTCCCGGGGATTCTCAGGGAATTCCATCCCAAAACCCTCTAAATCCCTTCCCAAATCCCACTTTTCCCTGGATATTCCTGGGGATTCTCTGGGAATTCCATCCCAAATCCTCCTAGCATGGAAATCCCTTCCCAAATCCCACTTTTCCTTGGATATTCCAGGGATTCTCTGGGAATTCCATCCCAAAACCCTGTAAATCCCTTCCCAAATCCCACTTTTCCTTGAATATTCCTGGGATTCTCTGGGAATTCCATCCCAAACCCTGAAAATCCCTCCCCAAATCCCCCTTTCCCCACTCCCAACCCCTCCCCAATCCCAAATTCCCCTACCTGATCCGGAATATTGGAACAGATTCTGCTGGATCCCCGCCGCTCCCATCCCGGCTGCGGCTCCGAACTGCGCTCCCATCATCCCGCGATTCCCCAGCGCTCCGCGATTCCCCAACGCCGCCGCCGCCTCTCCGGAGAATCCGGATCCGCCGGCATTCCCGGCGTTCGTACCGTAACTGGGGGGGTACGGGAACTGCTGGGGCGGGGCTGGAGCCAACCTGGGGTTTCCCATGGGAATTCCGGCGGCGGAATTCCCGAAATTCTGCTGGCGCATGAGGAGGGCGCGTTGCTGCATCAGCTGCCGCTGCCGGTGCTGTTGGCTGTAGAGCTCGCGCTGCCGCTGCGCCAACATCTGAGCGTTCAGGGGAGGCTGAGGAAGGGGAAAATTCCCGGATTATCCCGGATCCATCCCGAAAAAAATCATCCCTCAAAACCCTCCCTGGAAAAGCCAGGCCCAGATTGGGATGGAAATTGGAATTTTGGGAGTTGTTGGTGAAGGGAAATTGGGATTTTTTGGGTTTTTTTTTTTCGTTGTGGGATTGTTGGCGGTGTTGTCGGCACCCGGAATTCCGTGGGGTTTTTTTGGGATAAAATCCCATTCCATGACTTTTTCCAGCTCTTTTTTCCCTGGAATTCCCTGGTGCTGTCACTGGGATGATCCTGAACACAGAATCCTGGAATTCCGTCCTTTTTTTGGGATAAAATCCCATCCCAAAAATTTTCCAGCTTTTTTTTCACGGAATTTCATCCCTGAGCCCTCATTGGGATGATCCCAACCCCAAAATCCTGATTTTTTTCCCTTTTTTTGGGATAAAATCCCATTCCATGACTTTTTCCAGCTCTTTTTCCCTTGGAATTCCCTGGAGTTGTCACTGGGCTGATCCCAAACTCAAAATCCTGGAATTCCATCCTTTTTTTTGGGATAAAATCCCATCCCAAAAATTTTCCCACCAGTTTTTTATGGGATCCTCATTGGGCTGATCCCAAGCTCAAAATCCTGAATTTTCTCCCTTTTTTTGGGATAAAATCCCATCCCATGATTTTTCCCAGCTCTTTTTTCCATGGCATTTCCTGGAGCTGTCACCAGGATGATCCTGAACACAGAATCCTGGAATTCCGTCCTTTTTTTTGGGATAAAATCCCATCCCAAAAATTTTCCCGCTCTTTTTTCATGGAACTTCATTCCTGTGCCCTCACTGGGAAAATCCCGAACTCAAAATCCCGGAATTTTCTCCTTTTTTTGGGGATAAAATCCCATTCCATGACTTTTTCCAGCTCTTTTTTCCATGGAATTCTTCAGGGCTGTCACCAGGATGATCTTGAGCTCAAAATCCTGGAATTCCACTTTTTTTTTAGGAAAAAAATCCCATCCCAAAAATTTTCCCCCCAGTTTTTTATGGGATCCTCATTGGGATGATCCCAACCTCAAAATCCTGGAATTTTCTCCTTTTTTTGGGGATAAAAATCCCATTCCATGACTTTTTCCAGCTCTTTTTTCCCATGGAATTCTTCAGGGCTATCACCAGGATGATCCCAAACACAAAATCCCAGAATTCTGTGGGGTTTTTTGGGATAAAATCCCATTCCATGACTTTTCCAGCTCTTTTTTCCCTGGAATTCCCTGGTGCTGTCACCGGGCTGATCCCAAACTCAGAATCCTGGAATTCCATCCTTTTTTTTGGGATAAAATCCCATCCCAAAAATTTTCCCACTTTTTTTTATGGAATCCTCATTGGGATGATCCCAACCTCAAAATCCTGAATTTTCTCCTTTTTTTGGGAAAAAAAATCCCATTCCAAAAAATTTCCCAGCTTTTTTTCCATGGAATCTCCTCCCTGTGCCCTCATTGGGATGATCCTGAGCTCAAAATCCCGGAATTTTCTCCTTTTTTTGGGATAAAATCCCATTCCGTGACTTTTTCCAGCTCTTTTTCCCTTGGAATTCCCTGGAGCTGTCACTGGGCTGATCCCAACCTCAAAATCCTGGAATTCCATCCTTTTTTTTCAGGAAAAATCCCATTCCAGGAGTTTTCCCGCTCTTTTTCCATGGAATCTCCTTCCTGTGCCCTCATTGGGCTGATCCCAAACTCAAAATCCTGGAATTCCACTTTTTTTTGGGGATAAAATGCAATCCCAAAAATTTTCCCGCTTTTTTTTATGGAATCTTCATTGGACTGATCCCAACCTCAAAATCCTGGAATTCCGTCCTTTTTTTGGGATAAAATCTCATCCCAAAAATTTTCCCAGCTTTTTTTCCATGGAATTTCATTCCTGTGCCCTCATTGGGATGATCCCAACCTCAAAATCCTGAATTTTCTCCCTTTTTTTGGGATAAAATCCCATTCCATGACTTTTTCCAGCTCTTTTTCCCTTGGAATTCCCTGGTGCTATCACTGGGCTGATCCCAACCTCAAAATCCTGGAATTCCACTTTTTTTTTTGGGAAAAATCCTATTCCAGGAGTTTTCCTGCTCTTTTTCCATGGAATCTCCTTCCTGTGCCCTCATTGGGATAATCCCAAGCTCAAAATCCTGGAATTTTGTATTTTTGGGGGATAAAAATCCCATTCCATGATTTTTTCAGGGTCTTTTTTCCTTGGAATTCCCTGGTGCTGTCACTGGGCTGATCCTGAACTGAAAATCCTGGAATTTTCCCCCTTTTTTTGGGATAAAATCCCATCCCAAAAATTTTCCCGCTTTTTTTTATGGAATTCTCATTGGGATGATCCCAACCTCAAAATCCTGAATTTTCTCCCTTTTTTTGGGAATAAAATCCCATTCCATGACTTTTTCCAGCTCTTTTTTCCATGGAATTCCCTGGTGCTGTCACTGGGCTGATCCCAACCTCAATATCCTGGAATTTTCTCCTTTTTTGGGATAAAATCCCATTTCAAAAATTTTCCCAGCTCTTTTTCCATGGAATTCTCTGGAAATTCACTGGGATGAGCTCAAAATCCCGGAATTCCGCCCTTCCCGCTCCGAGATATTGGAAAAAAAACAAAATCCACAAAAAATGGGAATAAAATCTCTGGAATTCCTTTGGAATTCTCGATTTTCCTCAATCCCGTTGTGATTTTTAAAGGATTTCTCATTCCCAATGATTTTCCCACCCAAATTCCTGAATATTCCCTAAAAAAAAAATCAAGGATTTGTGGATTAAACAGGAAAAAATGGTGGAAAATTATGGAAAAAAAATCCCAGGAATTCTCCTCTGGGAATCTCATCCTGGGAGATGGAAAATTCTGGAAAAATCATCCCAAAAAAATTCCAGGGAAAAAAATCAGGAATTATCTCCAGTTAAGGAGGAAAAAGAGCTGGAAAATCATGGAAAAATCACTCAAAAAATCCGGGGAAAAAAATGGGAATTTTCTCTCATTGAGAAGGAAAAATTGCTGGAAAATTCTGGAAGAACCACTCCAAAAAATCCAGGAAAAAAAACAAGGAAAAAACAGGAAAAAAACAGGAAAAAAATTCAGGAATTCTCTCCCATTAAAAAGGAAAAAGAGCTGGAAAATCATGGGAAAAAAATCCCAAAAAACAGGGAATTAACCAGGAAAAAAAAACAGGAAAAGCTGGAAAATCATGGAAAAATAATCCTAAAAAATCCAGGAAAAAAATCTGGGAATTTTCTCCCATTAAAAAGGAAAAAGAGCTGGAAAATCATGGAAAAAAAATCCCTAAAAAAACAGGGAATAAACCAGGAAAAAAAAAAAACCAGGAAAAGCTGGAAAATCATGGAAAAATAATCCTAAAAAATCCAGGAAAAAAATCAGGAATTCCAGAAAAAATTCTGGGAAAAAAAACAGAAAAAAAGAGCTGGAAAATCTTGGAAAAAAATCCCAAAAAAACAGGGAATTAACCAGGAAAAAAAAACAGGAAAAGCTGGAAAATTATGGAAAAATCATCCTAAAAAATCCAGGAAAAAATCTGGGAATTTTCTCCCATTAAAAAGGAAGAAGAGCTGGAAAATCATGGAAAAAAATCCCTAAAAAAACAGGGAATTAACCAGGAAAAAAAAACAGGAAAAGCTGGAAAATTATGGAAAAATCATCCTAAAAAATCTGGGAAAAAAATCAGGAATTCCAGAAAAAATTCCGGGAAAAAAATCAGAAAAAAAGAGCTGGAAAATCTTGGAAAAAAATCCAAAAAAAAACCAGGAATTCTCTCCTGCTAAAAAGGAAAGAAAATCAGAAAATCAAGGAGAAAACAACAAAAAAATCCAGGAAAAAATCAGAAAAAAGGGAAAAAAAATCAGGAAAAAAAACCAGGAATTCCCTCCCGTGAAAAAGGGAAAAAGAGCTGGAAAAATCATGGAAAAATCCAGGAAAAAAACTGGGAAAAAAGTCTGGGAATTCTCTCCCATTAAGAATGGTCATGGAAAAACTCCCACAAAAATCCAGGAAAAAAAACAGGGAAAAAACCAGGAATTTTCTTCCATTAAAAAGGAAAAAAGTTGGAAAATCCAGGAAAAATCACCCAAAAAATTCCAGAAAAAATCCAGGAATTTTCTCCTGTTAAGAAGGAAAAAGAGCTGGAAAATCATGGAAAAATCTGGGAAAAAAACTGGGAATTTTGTCCCATTAAAGAGGACAAATCACTGGAAAATCATGGGAAAACCACCTAAAAAAATCCAGGATAAAAACTGGGAATTCTTTGCCAATAACAGGGAAAAAAGGATGGAAAATTATGGGAAAAAAAGCTAAAAAATTGGGGAAAAAAACAGGGAAAAAGGGGGAAAAAATCCGGGAATTTCCTCCCATTAAGAAGGAAAAATCATTGGAAAATCATGGGAAAACCACCTCAAAAATCTGGGAAAATAAACCAGGAATTTCCTGATGTTAATGGGGAAAAAGAGATGGAAAATTATGGAAAAACTGCCCAAAAAAAATGGGAAAAATCAGGAAAAATGGGGGAAAAAATGAGGAAAAAAACCTGGAATTTTCTCCCATTAAGGAGGAAAAAAAGCTGGAAAATCATGGAAAAACCACCTCAAAAATCCGGGAAAAAACCTGGGAATTCTCTCCAATTAAGAGGGAATAAGACCTGGAAAATAATGGGAAAAGTGCCCAAAAAAACAGGAAAAAAATTGGGAAAAAAAAGGGAAAAAAACAGGAAAAAACCTGGGAATTCTCTCCCATCACGGAGGAAAAAAAGCTGGAAAATCAGGGAAAAAACACCCAAAAAATGGGGAAAAGTCAGGAAAAAATGGGAAAAAAACGGGAAAAAAACCTGGAAAAAAAGGGAAAAGACCAGGAAAAAACCTGGGAATTCTCTCCCATTAAGGAGGAAAAGAAACCAGAAAATCAGGGAAAAACCACCCAAAAAACCAGGAAAAAATCAGGAAAAAATCAGAAAAAAACCAGGAATTCTCTCCCATTAAGGAGGGAAAAAAGCTGGAAAATCAGGGAAAAACCACCCAAAAAAATGGAAAAAAATCAGGAAAAAATGGGAAAAAAACAGGAAAAAAACCAGGAAAAAAAAGGGAAAGAAACAGGAAAAAACCTGGGAATTCGCTCCAATTAAGGAGGAAAAAAAGCTGGAAAATCACAGAAAAAACACCCAAAAAACCAGGGAAAAAATCAAGAAAAACTGGGAAAAAAAACCAGGAAAAAACCCAGGAATTGTTTCCCATTAGGAAGGAGAAAAAGCCGGAAAATCATGGAAAAACCACCCAAAAAAACAGGAAAAAATCAGGAAAAAATGGGAAAAAAATGGGAAAAAACCGAGGAACTCTCTCCCAATAAGGAGGAAAAAAATCAGAAAAATCATGGAAAAAACACCTCAAAAATTCGGGAGAAAAACCTGGGAATTCTCTCTCATTAAGGAGGAAAATAAATGGGAAAATCACAGAAAAACCTCCCAAAAAATACAGAAAAATCAGGAAAAAATGGGAAAAAAATCAGGAAAAAATGGGAAAAAAAAACCCCAGAAAAAAACAGGAATTCTGTCCAATTAAGGAGGAAAAAAAGCTGTAAAATCAGGGAAAAATCACCCAAAAAACACAGTAAAGAATCAGGAAAAAAGAGGAAAAAAACCAGGAAAAAACCTGGGAATTTTCTCCCATCATGGAGAAAAAAAAGCTGGAAAATCACGGAAAAAATACCCAAAAAAACCAGGGAAAAATCAGGAAAAAATGGGAAAAAACCAGGAAAAACCCAGGAATTCTCTCCTATTAAGGAGAAAAAAAGCTGGAAAACCACGGAAAAAACACCCAAAAAAATGGAAAAAATCAGGAAAAAATGGGAAAAAAACGGGAAAAAACCCAGGAATTTTCTCCCATTAAGGAGGAAAAAAAGTGGGAAAATCATGGTAAAACCACTCAAAAAATAGAGAAAAATCAGGGAAAAATGGGGGAAAAATCAGGAAAAAATGGGAAAAAAATCAGGAAAAAATGGGAAAAAAACCCAGAAAAAAACAGGAATTCTGTCCAATTAAGGAGAGAAAAAAGCCAGAAAATCAGGGAAAAACCACCTCAAAAATTCAGGAAAAAATCCCTGGGAATTCCCTTCCATGAAGAGCATCCAGGAATCTCCATCCCGGATTTTTCCCTATGGAATTGCATCCCAAATCCCGCTTTACCTGCGGCGCCAGCTGCTGCTGCTGCATCCCAAAAAAAAGGGGGAAAAAATCAGAAAAAAATCTGGGAATTCTCTCTCCAATTAAGGAGAAAAAAAGCCGGAAAATCAGGGAAAAACCACTCAAAAAAACCAGGAAAAAAATCATGAAAAAATGGGAAAAAAACAGGAAAATACCCAGGAATTCTCTCCCATTAGGGAGGAAAAAAAGCTGGAAAATCAGGGAAAAAACACCTCAAAAATTTGGGAAAAAAAACCTGGGAATTCTCTCCCATTAGGGAGAAAAAAAGATCCAGATAATCATGGGAAAACCACTCAAAAAAACAGGAAAAAAATCTGGGAAAAAATGGGAAAAAAACAGAAAAAAACCCAAAAAAATCCCTCGTATTATGTAAAAAAAACCTGGAAAAATTCTGGGAAAAATTCCCAGAAATTCACTCCCATTAAGAGCATCCAGGAAGCTCCATCCCGGATTTTTCCCTATGGAATTCCATCCCAAATCCCGCTTTACCTGCGGCGCCAGCTGCTGCTGCTGCATCCCAAAAAAAAAGGGGAAAAAATGAGAAAAAAATCTGGGAATTCTCCCTCACTGAGGTGGAAAAAAAGCTGGAAAACCATGCAAAAAACACCCAAAAAAATGGAAAAAAATCATGAAAAAATGGGAAAAAACCAGGAAAATACCCAGGAATTCTCTCCCATTAGGGAGGAAAAAAAGCTGGAAAATCAGGGAAAAAACACCTCAAAAATTTGGGAAAAAAAACCCTGGGAATTCTCTCCCATTAAGGAGGAAAAAAAGTGGGAAAATCATGGTAAAACCACTCAAAAAATAGAGAAAACTCAGGGAAAAATGGGAAAAAAATCAGGAAAAAATGGGAAAAAAATCAGGAAAAAATGGGAAAAAAACTCAGAAAAAAACAGGAATTTTCTCCCATTAAGGAGAGAAAAAAGCCAGAAAATCAGGGAAAAACCACCTCAAAAATTCTGGGAAAAATCCCTGGGAATTCCCTTCCATTAAGAGCATCCAGGAATCTCCATCCCGGATTTTTCCCTATGGAATTGCATCCCAAATCCCGCTTTACCTGCGGCGCCAGCTGCTGCTGCTGCATCCCCGGCCTCATGTTGATCCCCACGGGAGCTCCGAACTGGTTGAGCAGCGCCTGCCGGTTCTGATGGATCAGCTGGAAAATCCGGGAATCCCCAATTCCCGTCAAAACCAAGACAAAAAACCGGGAATGTTTTATTTTTCCAGGATTTTGGGGTTTTTTTGGGAATTTTTTTGTTTACCTGTTGTTGGCCCTGGAGGCGCTGCTGGAGCTGCAGGCGGAGCTGGTTGGGAGCGCTGGGAGGGCGGCTCAGAGGCTGCCGGGCCGGAATTCCCATGGAATTATTCGGGAATGTTCCACGGGCGGGAGGAGGAGGAGGAGGAGGAGGAGGAGGAGGAGGAGGAGGAGGGACGGCGACGGATCCGAAGGGCGGCGCTTTCTGCCGGAGCATTCCCGGGAAATTCCCGGGAATGTTGGCGCTGGGAGAGGCCGAGGAGGAGGAGGAGGAGGAGGAGGAGGAGGAGGAGGAGGATGAGGAAGGTGGGAAAGTTTGGGAGAACATTCCCGGTTTTTGCTCCAGGAGCAGCGGGGGGGGCGTGGATTGGTGGGGTTGGAATCGCTCCGTCAGCGCTTCCAGGCCGCCGCCCTGCCGGGAAAAAGGCGGGAATGAGATCCCGGAATTCCGGGAGAATCCCGGCCCCAAATCCCAAATACCTGAGGGTCCAAAAGCCCCTAAAATTCCCAAAATGTCTTTGGATCCCATCCCAAAAAATCTCTGAAATCCCATCCCCAAATCCCTTTGAAATCCCAAAATTCCTTTGGATGCCATCCCAAAATTCCTTTGGATCCCAAAATTCCTTTGGATCCCAAAATTCCTTTGGATCCCAAAATTCCTTTGGATCCCAGAATTCCTTTGGATGCCATCCCAAAATTTCTTCTGATCCCAAAATTAATTTGAAATCTCATCCCAAAATTCCTTCACATCCTGAAATCCCTTTGGATCCCAAAATTTCTTCAGATCCCATCCCAAAATTCCTTCGGATCCCAAAATTCCTTTGGATCCCAAAATCACTTTGGATCCCAAAATCTGTTTGAAATCCCATCCCGAAATTCCTTTGAAATCCCAAAATTCCTTTGAAATCTCATCCCAAAATTCCTTTGGATTCTAAAATTCCTTCAGATCCCATCTCAAAATTCCTTTGAATCCTAAAATCTCTTTGAAATCCCAAAATCCCTTTGGATCCCATCCCAAAATTCCTTCAGATCCCAAAATTCCTTGGGATCCCAAAATCTCTTTGAAATCCCAAATTCTCTTTGAAATCCCATCCCAAAATTCCTTTGAAATCCCAAAATTCCTTTGAAACCTCATCCCAAAATTCCTTTGGATCCCAGAATTTCTTTGAAATCCCATCCCAAAATTTCCTTGGATCCCAAAATTCCTTCGGATCCCAAAATCCCTTGGAAATCCCAAAATCCCTTGGAAATCCCATCCCAAAATTCCTTCAGATCCCAAAATCCCTTTGGATGCCATCCCAAAAATCCTTCAGATCCCAAGATCTCTTTGAAATCTCATCCCAAAATTCCTTGGGATCCCAAAATCTCTTTGAAATCCCAAAATCTGTTTGAAATCCCATCCCGAAATTCCTTTGAAATCCCAAAATTCCTTTGAAATCTCATCCCAAAATTCCTTCAGATCCCAAAATTTCTCTGGATCCCAGAATCTCTTTGAAATCCCATCCCAAAATTTCCTTGGATCCCAAAATTCCTTCAGAAATCCCAAAATCCCTTTGGATCCCATCCCAAAATTCCTTCAGATCCCGAAATTTCTTCAGACCCCAAAATCTCTGTGAAATCCCATCCCAAAATTCCTTCCAATCCCAAAATCTCTGTGAAATCCCATCTCAAAATTCCTTTGGATCCCAAAATTTCCTCGGATCCCAAAATCCCTTCGGATCCCAAAATCCTTTGGAAATCTAATCCCAAAATCCCTTTGGATTCTCCCATTTTTTCTGCTTTTTCTCCCCATTTTTTCCCCATTTCCCCTCTTTTTTCCTGGGATTTTCCCGGGATTTTCCCGTCGGGAATTCCCATCCCAGCTGCCCGAGTTTGTCGATGCCGAGCGCTCGGTTCCTTCTCTCCTTTTCCCTCTTTTCCCCAATTTCCCTTCTCTTCCCTGATTTTTCCTTTTCCTCCCTTTTTCCCATTTATTTCCCATTTTCCCCCATTTATTTCCCTGGGTTTTTCCCTTTTTTTTCCCCACTTTTTTCCTCTCTTTTTTTTTACATTTTTTTCCTATTTTTCCCCCTTATTTTTCCCCTGTTTTTCTCAACTTTCCTTCTATTTTTCCCTTTTTTCCTATTTTTTCCCCTGTTTTTCCCATGTTTTTTTCCCATTTTTTCCCACATTTCTCCCCCTCATTTCCCTGGTTTCTTCCTCTTTTTTTCCCCCCTTTTTTCCCATTTTTTCCTTATTTCTCCCTCATTTTTCCCATTTTTTTCCCATGTTTTTTCCCATTTCTTCCCACCACTTTTTTTCCCATTTTCCCCATTTTTCCCCCATTTTTTCCTTGTTCTTTTCCTCCATTTTTCCTAGTTTTTCCCCTTATTTTCCCCGTTTTTCCCTGTTTTCTGCCCATTTTTCCTCCATTTCCCCCCTTTTCTTTCTTTCCTTATTTTTCCCCATTTTTCCTCATCTTCATTTTTTTTCTTATTTTTTCCCAATTTTCCCCCATTTTTTCCCATTTTTTCCCTTACTTTTCCCCTCATTTTCCCCATTTTTTTTCCCTGATTTTTACCGTAATTCTCTCATTTTTTCCTTATTTTTCCCTCATTTTTACCCAGTTTTTTCCCTGATTTTTCCTTTTTTTTCCCTGATTTTTCCCATTTTTTCCCCATGTTTTTTCTCATTTCCTTCCACCATTTCTTTCCCAATTTCTCCCGTTTTTCCCCATTTTCCCCCCAATTTTTCTTGTTTTTTTCCTCCATTTTTCCTACTTTTTTCCCCACATTTTCCCTATTATTTTCCCTATTTTTCTTCCATTTTTCCCCCTTTTTTTTTCTCTTTTTTCTTTATTTTTTCCCCATTTTTCCTCATCTTCCCCTCATTTCTTTTCTTATTTTTTCCCAATTTTTCCCCGTTTTTTCCCTCATTTTTCCCATTTTTTTCCCCTGATTTTTACCAGAATTTTCCCATCTCTTTCCTCCATTTCCCCTGATTTTTCCCCCCATTTTTCCCACTTTTCCCATTGTTTTTTCCCCCGGATTTTCCCATTCCCACCTGGCCGAGTTTGTCGATGCCGAGGGCTCGGTCGAGCTCCCCCGGCTCCGTCTCGTCCTTCCCGCTCAGGAAATTCCTTTGCCTCCCTTTTTCCCATTTATTTCCCATTTTCCCCATTTATTTCCCTGGGCTTTTTCCTCTTTTTTTTCACCATTTTTCCTCCTTTTTTTCCCCCACATTTTTCCCTTTTTTCCCTTATTTTTTTCCCTTATTTTTCCCCATTTTTTTCTCTTATTTCCCCTTTATCTTCCCCCCTTTTCCCCATGTCTTTTTCCCATTTATTTCCCATTTTCCCCCCTCATTTCCCTCTTTTTTCCTCTTTTTTCCCCCTTTTTTCTAATTTTTTTCCTTGTTTTTCCCCCTGATTTTTCCCCATTTTTTCTCATATTTTTCTCCATTTTTCCCCATTTTTTCCCCATTTTTTCCTCTTATTTCCCTGGGTTTTTTCCTCTTTTTTTTCACCATTTTTCCTCTTTTTTTTCCCCACATTTTTCCCTTTTTTCCCTTATTTTTTTCTCTTATTTTCCCCCATTTTTTCCCATTTTTTCTCTAATTTTCCCCTTACTTTCCCCCTGTTTTTCCCCCATTTTTCCCATGTTTTCTTCCCATTTCTTTCCCATTTTCCCCCTTCATTTCCCTGGTTTTTTTCTCTTTTTTCCTCTTCCTTTCCCCATTTTTTCCCATTTTTTTTCTTATTTTTCCCTCATTTTTTCCCATTTTTTTCCTGGTTTTTTCCCCGTTTTTTCCCCGTTTTTTTCCCTGATTTTTCCCATTTTTCCATTATTTTTTTCCCATTGTTTTCCCCCCGGATTTTCCCGTTCCCACCTGGCCGAGTTTGTCGATGCCGAGGGCTCGGTCGAGCTCCCCCGGCTCCGTCTCGTCCTTCCCGCTCAGGAAATTCCTTTCCCTCCCTTTTTCCCATTTATTTCCCATTTTTCCCCATTTATTTCCCTGGGGTTTTTCCTCTTGTTTTCACTTTTTCCCCCCCTCTTTTTTCCCATATTTTTCCCCATTTTTTCCCATTTTTTCCCCATTTTTTTCTCTTATTTCCCCTTTATCTTCCCCCATTTTTCCCATGTCTTTTTCCCATTTATTTCCCATTTTCTCCCCTCATTTCCCTCTCTTTTCCTCTTTTTTCCCTCTTTTTTCTCATTTTTTTCCGTATTTTTCCCTCATTTTTCCCTTTTTTTTCCTCTGATTTTTCCTGTTTTTCCCTGTTTTTCCTCCATTTTTCCCATGTTTTCTTCCCATTTATTTTCCATTTCCCCCCCTCATTTCCCTGTTTTTTTCCTCTTTTTTTCTCTTCCTTTCCCCCAATTTTTCCCATTTTTTTTCTTATTTTTCCCTCATTTTTTCCCGTTTTTTTTCCTGGTTTTTTCCCCATTTTTTCCCCGTTTTTTCCCCCATTTTTTTCCCACTTTTCCCATGGTTTTCCCCCCCGGATTTTCCCGTTCCCACCTGGACGAGTTTGTTGATGCCGAGGGCTCGGTCCAGCTCGGCCAGCTCGGTCTCGTCCTTCCCGCTCAGGAAATTCCTTTGCCTCCCTTTTTCCCATTTATTTCCCATTTTCCCTCTTTATTTCCCTGTGTTTTTTCCTCTTTTTTTCATTATTTTCCCCCTTTTTTTTTTTCCATTTTTTTCCTCATTTTTCCCCATTTTTTTGCCCTGATTTTTCCCATTTTTTCCCTTATTTTCTCCCTGCTTTTCCCTGTTTTTCCCCCATTTTTCCCATGGTTTTTTCCCATTTATTTCCCATTTTTCCCCCTCATTTCCCTGGGTTTTTTTTCCTTTTTTTTCCCCCTTTTTTCCCGTTTTTTCCTTATTTTTCCCTCATTTTTCCGGTTTTTTTTTCCTGTTTTTTTCCCTGATTTTTCCCACTTTTCCATTATTTTTTTCCCATGGTTTTCCCCCCCGGATTTTCCCGTTCCCACCTGGACGAGTTTGTCGATGCCGAGGGCTCGGTCCAGCTCGGCCAGCTCGGTCTCGTCCTTCCCGCTCAGGAAATTCACCAACTGCTCCAGCAGCGCCTTCTCGTCGCTGCGGCCCTCGGCCGTGGTGGGCGGGCACAGCAGCTCGTCCAGGGGACACGGCCTGCGGGGAAAAACGGGAATTCTGACACGGAAAAATGGGAATTCTCAGCGGGAAAATCCGGGAATTCCCACCCGGGAATCCGGAATTCCCAACCTGGAATCCTGGGAAAAAATCCCGCGGGAAATCTGAGCTGGAATTGCCAGAAGTGGCTCGGGAAGAGGAAAAAAAAATGGGAATTTCTGCCTGGGAAAAACCGGGAATTCCTCCATGGAAAAATGGGAATTCTCAGCGGGAAAATCTGGGAATTCCCACCTGGAAATCCTGGGAAAAATTCCCAGTGGGAAATCTGAGCTGGAATCCACAAAGGGAACTGGGAAATGGCTCGGGAAGAGGAAAAAAAAATGGGAATTTCTGCCTGGGAAAAATGGGAATTCCTCCATGGAAAAACGAGAATTCTCACCAGGAAAATCTGGAAATTCCCACCTGGAAATCCTGGGAAAAAATCCCAGCGGGAAATCGGAGCTGGAACACACAAAGGGAACTGGGAAATGGCTCGGGAAGAGGAAAAAAAAATGGGAATTTCTGCCAGGGAGAAATGGGGATTCCAACACTGGAAAAATGGGAATTTTCACCGGGAAACACCAGGAATTCTCGGCGGGAAAATCCGGGAATTCGCACCCTGAAACTCAAAAATCCGTGGGAAAATGGGAATTTCCTGGCAGGAATTCCGAGCTGGAAAGGTTTCGGATGGGGGGGGCACAGCAGCTCGTCCAGGGGACACGGCCTGGGGGGGAAAAACGGGAATTCTGACACGGAAAAATGGGAATTCTCAGCGGGAAAATCCGGGAATTCCCACCCGGGAATCCGGAATTCCCAACCTGGAATCCTGGGAAAAAATCCCACGGGAAATCAGAGCTGGAATCGCCAGAAGTGGCTCGGGAAGAGGAAAAAAATGGGAATTTCTGCCAGGGAAAAATGGGAATTCCAACACTGGAAAAATGGGAATTCTCAGCGGGAAAATCTGGGAATTCCCACCCAGGAATCCGGGGATTCCCAACCCGAAATGTGGGGAAAAAATCCCAGCGGGAAATCCGAGCTGGAATTGCCAGAAGTGGCTCGGGAAGAGGAAAAAAAAATGGGAATTTCTGCCAGGGAAAAATGGGAATTCCTCCATGGAAAAATGGGAATTCTTGCCTGGAAAAAGCCAGAATTCCCACCCGGGAATCCTGGGAAAAAATCCCACGGGAAATCCAAGCTGGAATCAGCACAGGGAACTCGAGAGTGGCTCAGGAAGAGGGAAAAAAATGCGAATTTTTGCCTGGGAAAAATGGGAATTCCTCCATGGAAAAATGGGAATTCTTGCCTGGAAAATCTGGGAATTCCCACCTGGAAATCCTGGGAAAAAATCCCATGGGAAATCAGAGCTGGAACACACAAAGGGAACTGGGAAATGGCTCGGGAAGAGGAAAAAAAATGGGAATTTCTGCCAGGGAAAAATGGGAGTTCTGGCACGGAAAAATGGGAATTTTCAGCAGGAAAATCCGGGAATTCCCAACCTGGAATCCTGGGAAAAAATCCCGCGGGAAATCCGAGCTGGAATCGCCAGAAGTGGCTCAGGAAGAGGAAAAAAATGGGAATTTCTGCCTGGGAAAACTGGGAATTCCTCCATGGAAAAATGGGAATTCTTGCCTGGAAAACCCAGAATTCCCACCCGGGAATCCTGGGAAAAAAAATCCTGTGGGAAATCCGAGCTGGAATCCACAAAGGGAACTGGGAAATGGCTCGGGAAGAGGAAAGAAAATGGGAATTTCTGCCAGGGAAAAATGGGAATTCTCACTGGGAAACACCAGGAATTCTCAGCAGGAAAATCCAGGAATTCCCACCCTGAAACTCAAAAATCCGTGGGAAAATGGGAATTTCCTGGCAGGAATTTCAAGCTGGAAAGGTTTGGGATGGGGGCGGGCACAGCAGCTCGTCCAGGGGACACGGCCTGCGGGAAAAACGGGAATTCTGACACGGAAAAATGGGAATTCTCAGCGGGAAAACCTGGGAATTCACACCGAGGAATCCGGAATTCCCAACCAGGAATCCTGGGAAAAAATCCCGCGGGAAATCCAAGCTGAAATCACCAGAAATGGCGCAGGAAGAGGAAAAAAAATGGGAATTTCTGCCTGGGAAAAGCGGGAATTCCTCCATGGAAAAATGGGAATTCTTGACGGGAAAAAAAGGGAATTCCCACCTGGAAATCCTGGGGAAAAATCCCACGGGAAATCTGAGCTGGAATCGCCAGAAGTGACTCAGGAAGAGGAAAAAAATGGGAATTTTTGCCTGGAAACCCTGGAATTTCCAGCTGGAAATGCGGGAATCCAGGAAAAATTGGAATCTGGGAATTCTGACCTGGAAAAACTGGGAATTTCCAGCTGGAAATGCAAGAATTCGCACCCAGAAATTTGGGAATCTGGGAAAAAATCCTGCGGGAAATCTGAGCCAAAATCAGCAGAGGGAAGTCGGAAATGGCTCAGGAAGAGGAAAGAAAATGGGAATTTCTGCCTGGGAAAAATGGGAATTCCTCCATGGAAAAATGGGAATTCTCAGCGGGAAAATTCGGGAATTCCCACCCAGAAATCCTGGGAAAAAATCCCATGGGAAATCCGAGCTGAAATCGCCAAAAGTGGCACAGGAAAAGGGGAAAAAAATGGGAATTTCCACCCGGAAACTCTGGAATTTCCAGCTGGAAATGCGGGAATCCAGGAAAAATGGGAATCTGGGAATTCTGACCTGGAAAAACTGGGAATTTCCAGCTGGAAACCCAGGAATTTACACCCGGGAATTTGGGAATCCAGGAAAAATCCCAGCGCGAAATCCGAGCTGGAATCCACAAAGGGAACTCAGAAATGGTTCAGGAAGAGGAAAAAAAAATGGGAATTTCCACCTGGGAAAAATGGGAATTCCCTGTTTTTTCCAATGGTAAAAATTCCAATGGAAAAAATTCCCAAAGGAAAATTCCAAGGGGAGAATTCCAACTGAAAGAATTCCAAGGGGAAATTCCAAGGGGAAAGTTTGTATGAAAAAATTCCGATGGAAAGAATTCCAAGGGGAGAATTCCAATGGGAAAATTCCAATGGAAAAAATTCCCAAAGGAAAATTTCAAAGGGAAAATTTCCAACTAAAATTCCAAGAGAAAAAATTCCAATGGAAAAATCCCAATGGAAAAAATTCCAAAGGGGGAAATTCCAATGGAAAGAATTCCCAAGGGAAAAAATTCCAGTGGAAAAATTCCAAGGGGAAAAATTCCAAAATGGGAAATTCCTAAAGGAAAAAAATTCTAAAGGAAAAATTCCAAAGGGAAAATTCCAAAGGGAAAATTCCAAAGGGAGAATTCCAAGAGAAAATTCCAATAGAAAAAATTCCAAGGAAAGAATTCCAAAAGGGAGAAAATTCCAATGGAAAAAATTCCCAAAGGAAAATTTCCGAGGGGAAAAATTCCAAGGAGAAAATTTCCAATGAAAAATTCCAAGAGAAAGAATTCCAAGGGAAAAAATTCCAATGGAAAAAAATTCCAAGGGGAGAATTCCAATGGGAAAATTCCAAAGGAAAAAGTTCCAAAGGAAGAAATTCCAAAGGGGGAAATTCTTAAAGGGAAAATTCCAATGGAAAAAATTCCCAAAGGAAAATTCCAATGGAAAAATCCCAATGGAAAAAATTCCCAAAGGAAAATTCCCAATGGAAAAATTTCAAAGGAAAAAATTCCAAGGGGAAAAATTCCAAGGGGGAAATTCCAAGGGGAAAATTCCAAAGTGGAAAATTCCAAGGGAAAAAAATTCCCAAAGGAAAATTCAAAGGGAAAATTTCCAATGAAAAATTCCAATGGAAAGAATTCCAAGGGGAGAATTCCAATGAAAAAATTCCAATGGAAAAAATTCCAAAGGGGAGAATTCCAACAGGAAAATTCCAATGGGAAAAATTCCAATGGGAAAATTCCAAAGGAAAAAGTTCCAAAGGAAGAAATTCCAAAGGGGGAAATTCCTAAAGGGAAAATTCCAATGGAAAGAATTCCAAGAGGAAAATTCCCAATGGAAAAAATTTTGAAGGAAAAAATTCCAAGGGGAAAAAATTCCAAGGGGGAAATTCCAAGGGGAGAATTCCAATGGGAAATTCCAAAGGGAAAAATTCCAAAGTGGAAAATTCCAAGGGAAAAAAATTCCCACAGGAAAATTCAAAGGGAAAAATTCCAATGGAAAAAATTCCAAAGGGAAACTTTCCAAGGGAAAATTTCCATGGGGAGAATTCCAAAGAGAAATTTCCAACGAAAAAATTCCAATGAAAAAAAATTCCCGAAGTAAAATTCCAAGAGGAAAAAATCCCAATGGAAAAGATTCCGAAGGGGGAAATTCCAATGGAAAGAATTCCCAAAGTAAAATTCCCAAAGTAAAATCCCAAAGGGGAAAATTCCAGTGGAAGAATTCCAAAGGAAAAAATTCCAATGGGAAATTCCAACTGGAAAATTCCAATGGAAAAAAAATTCCCAAAGGAAAATTCCCAAGGGAAAAATTCCAATGGAAAAAATTCCAAAGGGGAAAAATTCCAGTGATAAAATTTCGAAGGAAAAAATTCCAAAGGGAAAATTCCAAAGGGGGAAAAATTCCAATGGAAAAAATTCCCAAAGGAAAATCCCAATGGAAAAATTCCAATGGAAAAAATTCCAAGGGGAGAATTCCAAAGGAAAAAGTTCCAAAGGAAGAAATTCCAAAGGGGGAAATTCCTAAAGGGAAAATTCCAATGGAAAAAAATTCCCAAAGGGAAAATTCCAAAGGGAAAATTCCAATGGGAAAAAATTCCAAAGGAAGAAATTCCAAAGAGGGAAAATTCCAAGGGGGAAATTCCAAGGGGAGAATTCCAATGGGAAATTCCAAAGGGGGGAAAATCCCAATGGAAAAAAATCCAAAGGGGGAAAATCCTAAAAGGAAAAAATTCCAAAGGGAAAATTTTCAAGGGGAAAATTCTGAAGGGAAAATTCCAAAGGGGAAAAATTCCAATGGAAAAAATTCTAATGGAAAAAATTCCCAAAGGGAAAAAATCCCAACATAAAAAATTCCAAGGGGGAAATTCCAAGGGGAGAATTTCAATGGGAAATTCCAAAGGAAAAAATTCCAATGGAAAAAAAATTCCCAAAGGAAAATTCCCAAGGGAAAAATTCTAATGGAAAAAATTCCCAAAGGGGAAAAATTCCAACATAAAAAATTCCAAAGGGAAAATTTCCAAGGGGAGAATTCCAAAGGAAAATTCTAATGGAAAAAAATTCCCAAAGGAAAATTCCCAAGGGAAAAATTCTAAAGGGGGAAATTCCTGAAGGAAAAATTCCAATGGAAAAAATTCCAATATAAAAAATTCCAAAGGGGAAAAATCCCAACATTAAAAACTCCAATGGAAAAAATTCCAAAGCATAAAAAAAAGCCGGGAAAGATCCTCGGGATGGGAACTCTCCGGATTTTTCCCGGATTTTGACTCACTCGTCCTTGGGCAGGGCCCCGCGGGGCAGCGCCGACATTCCCGGATCCGCCCACGGCTCCGGAATTCCCGAAATTCCCGGAATTCCCGCGATTCCCAACCCGGCCTCGGCCACGCCCAGCTCCAGCTCCGGAATTCCTGGAAAAACAAAAAAAATGGGAAAAGGGAAAAGGGAAAAGGTCAGAATTCCCAAAAATCCTCGGGATTCCCGGGGGGATGGAATCGGGAAATTCTTGGGATTCAAAAAATTTGGGAATTTGGGGTTTTCTGGGAGAGTTTTGGTTGGAATTCCCAAATTTTAGGGGGTTTCTGGTTCAAATTCTCAAATTTTGGGGTTTTTTTTTGGGCCAAAATTCCCAAATTTGGGGGGGTTTTGGGTAAATTCCCAAATTTGGGGAGTTTTTGGCCAGAACTCCAAAATTTTTGCATTTTTTTTGGCCAAAATTCCCAAATTTTCGGGGTTTTTTTTCCAAAATTCCCAAATTTTGGGGTTTTTTCCAAAATTCCCAAATTTTGGTTTTTTTGGCCAAAATTCCCAAATTTTGGGGGGCTTTTTTTAGCAGAATTCCCAAATTTTGGGGTTTTTTTTGCCAAAATTCCCGAATTTTGGTTTTCTTTTGCCAAAATTCACAAATTCTAGAGTTTTTTCAGTCAGAATTTCCAAATTTTGGGGTTTTTTTTCCCAAAATTCCCAAATTTTGGGGGTTTTTTGGCAAAATTCCCGAATTTTGGGGGTTTTTCATCAGAGTTCCCAAATTTTTGGGGGCTTTTGGGTTTGAATTCCCAAATTTTGAAGTTTTCTTTCCCAAAATTCCCGAATTTGGGGGTTTTTTCTCCAAGGTTTTCATTGGAATTCCATCCCAAATCCGGAATTTCCTGGAATTCCTGGCCAAAAATCCGGGAATTCGCAGGAAAATCCCAGGAATTCCAGGGATTTTTCCCAGAATTCCCATTTTTCCATGGATGGGTTGGGAAGGGGGGCGGGAATTCCAAAATCTGGGAATTCCGGATGGGAAAATCCCAATTGGGAATTCCCGAATTTCCAGAGGAGGAAAAGGTCCCAAATTCCAGGAAATTCCCGGAATTCCGAGGGAACGGTGACGTCATCGATCCCCGACCCCCCGGAGCCGCCGGAATTCCCGAAGTTCCGGAATTTTCCCGGCCTGGATTCCGTGGATTGAGGCCTCTGGAATTTCCTTTTCCTGGGAATTGGGAAAAGCCGGAATCTCCTTTTTATTTTTTTGGGAAAAGGGAAAAATTCCAGACTGGAAAATTCCAAAGGGAAAAAATTCCAAAGAAAAAAATCCAAGGGGAAAATTCCAATGGAAAAAATTCCAATGGAAAAAAGTTCCAAAACAGGGAAAATTCCAAGGAAAAAATTCCAAAGGGAAAATTCCAATGGAAAAAATTCCAAAAGGGGAAAAATTCCAAGAGAAAAATTCTAAAGGGAGAAGATTCCAAAGTGGGGAAAATTCCAAAGGGGGGAAAATTCCAAGAGGAAAATTCCAGTGGGAAAATTCCAAGGGGGAAAAATTCCGATGGAAAAAATTCCAAAGGGGAGAAAATCCCAAAAGAAAAAAATTCCAAGGAAAAAATTCTCATGAAAAAAATCGAAGAGGAAAATTCCAAAGGGAGAAAATTCCAATGGGAAAAATTCCAAGAGGAAAATTCCAGTGGGAAAATTCCAAAAGAAGAAATTCCAATGGAAAAAATTCCAATGGAAAAAATTCCAATAGGGGGGAAATTCCAGCGGGAAAATTCCAAGGGAAAAAAATTCCAAGGGAAAAATTCCAGCTGGGAATTCCAATATTTTTTTTTTCCTTGGAATTCCCAGGGAAAAGCTTCCCAGAAAATCCACGGCCGCCCCATCCCTGGAATTTTTCCATGGAAAACTCGGAATCTTGGAATATTCCCAGGGTTGTCCCTTCCCACCCAAACCACCCCAGAATTCCCTGAATCCCAAATTCCTCCGGAAAAAAAATTCCCAAAGAAAACCCAAGCTCGGCTTTTTCCCGGAATTCCCATCCCAAAAAAAAACCCGGGGGTGAGGATTGGATTCCCAGAATTCCCAGAATTCCCAGAATTCCTGGAATTCCCGGGATTCCCGGGGGGTTTCCGTACCCGTGGGGGCTCTGCTCCCTCCGGATATTCCGGAATTCCC
Organism: Poecile atricapillus; assembly: GCF_030490865.1. NCBI lineage: Eukaryota > Metazoa > Chordata > Aves > Passeriformes > Paridae > Poecile > Poecile atricapillus. Next base: position 1,959,338 of record NC_081251.1, read on the forward strand.
GGATTCGTTCCTTTCCGGGCCGCAGATCCCGGGAATCGGCGCCGCTTTTTCCAAGGAAGGCAGGAGCTGATCCAGCTGCTCCAGCTCGGCCGAGAACTGCGGGAAAGAAAAGGGAAAATCCGGGAATCAGATGGGAAAAATCCGGGAATTAATTGGGAAAAGTCCTGGAATTAACCGGGAAAAATCCTGGGATCAGCCTGAAAAATTCCAGGATTCGGCTGAGAAAAATCCTGGATTCATCCAGAAAAAAATCTGGGATTCAACCAGGAAAAATCTTGGAATCAGCCAGAAAAAACAGGAAAAGTCCTGGATTCAGAAAGGAAAAATCCAAATCCCCCCATGGATTCCCCACAATTCCCAGAATTTCCAAAAAAAAAAATCCCCCCATGGATTCCCAGAATTCCCAAATAAAATCCCCATGGATTCCCAGAATTCCCAATAAAATCCCCCCATGGATTCCTCAGAATTCCCAATAAAACTCCCCCACGGAGTCCCAGAATTCCCAAATAAATCCCTCCCAGGGATTCTCCACAATTCCCAATAAAATCCCCCCATGGTTCCCAGAATTTCCAAAAAATCTCCTCCATGGATTCTCCAGAATTCCCAGAATTCTGAAATAAAACCCCCCACAATTCCCAGAATTCCCAATAAATCCTCCCATGGATTCCCCACAATTCCCAAAAAAATCCCCCCACAATTCCCAGAATTCCCAATAAAATCCTCCCATGGGTTCCCCACAATTCCCAAAAAAATTCTCCCATGGTTCCCAGAATTCCGAAATAAATCCCCATGGATTCCCCACGATTCCCAATAAAATCCCCCCACAATTCCCAGAATTCCCAATAAAATCCCCATGGATTCCCCAGAATTCCCAAATAAATCCCCCCACAATTCCCAGAATTCCCAAATAAAATCCCCCATGGATTCCCAACAATTCCCAATAAAATCCCCCCACAATTCCCGGAATTCCCAAATAAAATCCCCACAGATTCCCCACAATTCCCAGAATTCCCCCCCAAAAAAATTCCCATGGATTCCCCACAATTCCCAGAATTTCCAAAAAAAAAAAAATCCCCCCATGGATTCCCCAGAATTCCCAAATAAATCCCCCCACAATTCCCACAATTCCCAAAAAAACCCCACCATGGATTCTCCAGAATTCCCAATAAAATCCCCCCACAATTCCCAGAATTCCCAATAAAATCCCCACGGATTCCCCTGAATTCCCAATAAAATCCCCCCATGGATTCTCCACAATTCCCAAAAAATTCCCAGCCATGGTTCCCAGAATTCCCAATAAAACCCCACCATGGATTCCCCACAATTCCCAATAAAATCCTCCCACAATTCCCAAAATTCCCAATAAAATCCCCCCACAATTCCCACAATTCCCAAAAAAAAAAAAACCAAACCATGGATCCCCCTCAATTCCCAAAATTCCCAGAATTCCCAAATAAAATCCCCATGGATTCCCCACAATTCCCTGAATTCCCAATAAAATCCCCCCATGGATTCCCAGAATTCCCAGAATTCCAAAAAAAAAAAAAAAGAAACAAACCACGGATTCCCCAGAATTCCCAAATAAATCCCCCCATGGATTCCCCAGAATTCCCAATAAAATCCCAATGGATTCCCCAGAATTCCCAATAAAACCCCACCATGGATTCTCCACAATTCCCAATAAAATCCCCCCACAATTCCTTGAATTCCCAATAAAATCCCCCCACAATTCCCTGAATTCCCAATAAAATCCCCCCATGGATTCCCATCATTCCCAGAATTCCCAAAATAAAAAAAAAACAAACCACGGATTCCCCAGCATTCCCAATAAAATCCCCTCCATGGATTCCCCAGAATTCCCAATAAAATCCCCCCCAGGGATTCTCCACAATTCCCAAATAAATCCCCCATGGATTCCTCACAATTCCCAAATAAATCCCGCCAAAATTCCCAAATAAAATCCCCCCACAATTCCCAGAATTCCCAAATAAAATCCCTTCACAATTCCCAGAATTCCCAATAAAATTTCCCACAATTCCCAGAATTCCCAATAAAACGCCCACGGATTCCCCACAATTCCCACAATTCCCAGAATTCCCAATAAAACCCCCACGGATTCCCCACCTGTCCCTGCGGCTCCGCTTTCCCCTCTTCTCCCGCAGGAATTTTGGCAACGGCCTCGGAATTTTCCCCTTTCTCCATCTTGACCTTGACGTCGTCCAGGCTGATCCCGGCTCCCGCTTCCTTCTCGTCCTTATCCAGGAGGTACCGGAGCAGCTGATGATCCTTGGATTCCTTTTTCTCCCCGTTCCCGTTGCTCTCCTTCCTCTCCTCGCTATTCCCGCCGGGAGAATCCGTGGCGTTTCCCTCCTGGAGCAGGCGGTGCAGGATTTTGTGGCGCTCCGTCAGCGAGCTGTGCGACGCCGGACACGAATTCCCCGATCCCAAAGATTCCTTGGGAATTTCGGGATGCTCCGGGCGGTGCCGCAGCTGCTGCTCGGCGGTGCTGGCCAGGAGCTGCACCAGCCGCTGGCTCGTGCCTTGGGGAGGACATTTGGGATCGTTCCCGTCCGATCCCGAAAGAATTCCCGGAATTCCGGCGTCCGGCGTTTTCTCGGGATCGTTCCCGTCCTTGGATTCGTTTTTCCCTCCCAAACGTCCCGGGGAGTTTTGGGAGCCGGCTTGCCTCGGGAACGCCGACGGATCGGGAAGAGCGGAGTTGGGAGGAAAAGGTCGGGAATTGCCGGCGGATGACGACGAGGATGAGGATGAGGAAGGAGGCGGGAAAGAATTCCCGGCGGATCCTCGGGATCTGGGAGCGGCTGCGGGGCTGCCGCGGTGCCGGGGGGACAGGAATTGCGGCGCCGGAATGGCGGGGCTGTTCATGGGGGAGCCGCCGTGGGATAAAGGGTGGGAATTCCCGGGGCTTTGGCTTAAGGCGGATCCCGGAGCGTTCCCGAAATTCCCGGAGCCGGGATTGTTGGGATGAGGAGCGGAGCCGTTGGATGGAGGGAGGGAAGGAACGTTGGGATTCAGGCGCGGCAGAGCCTCCGCCGGAGACAGAATTCCGTGATCCCTGCGGAAAAAACGCGGGAAAAGCGGAGTTTGCCCCGGATTTGGAGGTTCCGGAAGCGGGAGGATCCCAAAAATTCCCTGCTTGGAATTCTGATCCCAGTCCTGATCCTGATCCAAAACCCAATCCCAATCCAAATCCAATCCCAACCCCAACCCCAACCCCAGTCCCAATCCCGATCCCAATCCCAGTTCCAATCCCAATCCCAGTTCCAATCCCAATCCCAGTTCCAATCCCAATCCCATCCCAACCTCAATCCAATCCCAATCCCAATCCAATCCCAGTCCCATTCCAAATCCCAATCTCAATCCCGAACCAATCCCATCCCATTCCCAATCCCAATCCCAATCCCAACCCCATCCATTCCCACTCCAATCCCAACCCCAATCCCATCCCAGTTCCAATCCCAGTCCTGATCCCAATCTCATCCCAATCCCAATCCCAATCCTGATCCAATCCCAATCCAATCCCAATCCTGATCCAATACCAATCCAATCCCAATCCTGATCCAATACCAATTCCAATCCCAATCCCAGTCCCACTCCCAATCCTGATTCCAATCCCAATTCCAATCCCAATCCCCAATTCCAATCCCAATTCCAATCCCATCCCAACCCCATCCCCATCCCAATCCAATCCCAATCCTAATCCAAATCCAACCCCAATCCCATCCCAATCCCAATCCCAATCCCATTCCTGATCCCAATCCCATTCCCAATCCCATCCCAATCCCAATCCCATCCCATTCCCAATCCCAATCCCATCCCAATCCCAATCCCAATCCCATTCCTAATCCCAATCCCAATCCAAATCCCATTCCTGATCCCAATCCCAATCTAATTCCAATCCCAATCCCATTCCCAATCCCAATCCCAATCCCAGTCCCAATCTCATCCCAATCCAATCCCAATCCCAATCCTAATCCCATCCCAATCCTAATCCTTTCCCAATCCCAATCCCATCCCAATCCCAATCCAGCCCCAAATCCCCACTAAACCCCAGAATTCCACCAACAAAAACCCCCCAAACCCCAGAGCTCCGCGCTCCCTCCCGGCTGCCCGGGGGCGGGAATTCCGGGCTGGAATTCCAGGAATTCCAGGAATTTTTTGGGAATGGCGCACCTGTCGATGACGTGGATGCCCATGATGAAGGGCTGCAGCTCCGGGCTCGAGGGGTAGCAGAGCTTGCACTTGGTGTGGGCGCTCAGCACCGAGCCGTCGCTCAGAGTGAAGCGGTACGAGGGGCTGAAAGCGGCGCCCCGCGTCATCACTGAGGGGAAAACACACAGAATTCCAGGGAAAACGGGGAAAAATCTGGGAATATTCCAGGAAAATCCCGAGAAAATCCCCAGAAAATCCCAAAAATCATGGTAGGATGAAGGGGGAGTCGGCACGGAGCCGGCGCTGGGCGGGAAGGGGATGAGGGGCTGAAAGCGGCGCCCCGCGTCATCACTGAGGGGAAAACACACAGAATTCCAGGGAAAATGGGGAAAAAACTGGGAATATCCAGAGAAAATCCCGAGAAAATCCCACTCGGATCCCAAAAATCACGGTAGGACGAAGGGGGAGTCGGCACGGAGCCGGCGCTGGGCGGGAAGGGGACGAGGGGCTCAAAGCCGAGCCCAAGCTCATCACTGAGGGGAAAACAGGAAGAATTCCAGGGAAAACTGGGAAAAAACTGGGAATATCCTGAGAAAATCTCGAGAAAATCCTGAAAAAATCCTGGGAAAATCCTAAGAAAATCTCAAGAACATCCTGAAAAAATCCTCAGAAAATCCCTAAAAAAAAACCCCATGAAAAATCCTCCAGGGAAAAGGAGCTCAAGGCCGCGCTTTCATCATTGAGGGGAAAACACCTGAATCCTGGGAAAATTCTGGGAAAAACATGGAAAAATCCTGGAAAAATCCCAAGAAAATCCTGATCCAATCCCAAAATTCCCATTTCAAGGGAAATCTGATCCCAAAAAGCCACACAGGAGCCAGGGAGGGTCAGCACGGAACCGGCGCTGGGCAGGAAGGGGATGAGGGGCTGAAGACCGGGCCCTGCGTCATCACTGAGGGGAAAACACACAGAATTCCAGGGAAAACGGGGAAAAATCTGGGAATATTCCAGGAAAATCCCGAGAAAATCCCACTCGGATCCCAAAAATCACAGTAGGATGAAGGGGGAGTCGGCACCGAGCCGGCGCTGGGCGGGAAGGGAATGAGGGGCTGAAAGCGGCGCCCCGCGTCATCACTGAGGGGAAAACACACAGAATTCCAGGAAAACTGGGAAAAATCTGGGAATATTCCAGGGAAATCCCGAGAAAATCCCACTCAGATCCCAAAAATCATGGTAGGATGAAGGGGGAGTCGGCACCGAGCCAGCGCTGGGCGGGAAGGGGATGAGGGGCTCAAAGCCAAGCCCAAGGTCATCACTGAGGGGAAAACACACAGAATTCCAGGGAAAACGGGGAAAAATCTGGGAAAAACATGGAAAAATCCTGGAAAAATCCCAAGAAAATCCTGATCCAATCCCAAAATCCCCATTTCAAGGGAAATTAATCCCAAAAATCACAATGGGACAAAGAGGAGTCGGCACCGAGCCAGCGCTGGGCGGGAAGGGGATGAGGGGCTCAAAGCCAAGCCCAAGGTCATCACTGAGGGGAAACACACAGAATTCCAGGGAAAACTGGGAAAAAACTGGGAATATCCTGAGAAAATCCCGAGAAAATCTCAAGAACATCCTGAAAAAATTCTCAGAAAATCTCTAAAAAAACCCATGAAAAATCCTCCAGGGAAAAGGAGCTCAAGGCCGCGCTTTCATCACTGAGGGGAAAACACCTGAATCCTGGGAAAATTCTGGGAAAAACATGGAAAAATCCTGGAAAAATCCCAAGAAAATCCTGATCCAATCCCAAAATCCCCATTTCAAGAGAAATCTGATCCCAAAAATCACAATGGGACAAAGAGGAGTCGGCACCGAGCCGGCGCTGGGCGGGAAAGGGATGAGGGGCTCAAAGCCGAGCCCAAGCTCATCACTGAGGGGAAAACACACAGAATTCCAGGGAAAACGGGGAAAAATCTGGGAAAACCTGGGAAAATCTCGAGAAAATCCTGAAAAAATCCTGGGAAAATCCCAAGAAAATCCTGAAAAAATCCTGGGAAAATCCCAAGAAAATCCTGAAAAACTCCTGGGAAAATCCCAAGAAAATGCTAAAAATCCTCAGCACGGAGCCGGCGCTGGGCGGGAAGGGGACGAGGAGCTCGAGGTGGTGCCGGGGTCATCACTGAGGTGAAAAACCCAGAATTCCAGGAAAAACCTGGAAAAACCCAACAAAATCCCAAGAAAACCTCCAAAAAAACCCCCCAAAAAAACCCCCACTAAAATCACCGCGAGGTCGCTCCGGCGCCGAACCCGCACTATAAAAAACCCCCTAAAATCCCAGAAAAAAAAATTGGAAAAATTCCCAAAAAATTCCCAAGGAATTGCCATTCCCGGATTACCTTCCTGGAAGAGCTGCTTGGCGTAGGAGGGCTCGCGGCCCTGGGGCTGGAAGAAGGCGTAGATGCATTTCCGGACCAGATCCTCCCAGCCCGTCCGGCCGGCGGCGCGCAGGGAGCTGGTGTCGATGGAGATGATTTTTCCTGGGAAAAACCGAGCCCCGGGAAAAATAAAAAAAAAAAAAAAAAGGGATTTGGGAAATTGGGGAAGTTGGGAATGGTGGGTGGGGAAGGGAGGGGGAGGTGTTTGGGCTGAAGGGTTTGGGGATTGAGGGTGGTCAGGATGGATCCTGAGGGGTTTTTATGGAATTCTGGGAAGGGAGACCCTTCCTGGAGTCCCCAATTCCCAGGGAATTCCCAAAATTCCTTCCCTTGGGATGGGGCTGGATCCAACCCCAGGCTGGGAATGGAGGGAATTCCCTGGGAAAAGGGAGCTTGGGCTGAGATCTTTGGAAAGAATTCCCAAAGAATCCCTGGGAACACCCAAGGAACTCTGGGATCCCCCCGGCGATTCCAGCTCCGTGAATCCCACCCCAAACCATCCCGGAATTCCACAATTCCCGCCCGTCCTTCCCACAAATCCCCAACCTCCAGACCCCCCAAAATCCCGGGATTTGGGTTGGAATTCCCGGGAATTTACCCGTGGTGTCCTGCTTGGTGACGAAGGACTCGACCGGGGCTTGCGGGGCCGGGCGCGGCAGCCGCCGGGCGATGCAGATCAGACACGACTGGAAATCTGGGAAAAACAGCGGGAAAAACGTCGGGAATGCCGGAAACCTTCCGGGAATTCCAGCTTTGAATCCCAATCTCGCTCCTGGAATTGATTCCCTGCCCTGGGAGCGTTTTCTGGAAGGAATGTTCTTCCTCCCTGATGAGGGAACGGGATTGAATTCCCTGAAATTCCCTGAAATTCCTTGAAATTCCCTGGGAAAGGCTTGGGAGGGTCGATTGTGGGGATTTCCGGGATGTTGGGATAACGGGATTGGTGGGATTTGTCCCTTCCGGGCAGGATCTCCTGCGGGAATTGTGGGATTCATCCCAGGAACGCCGTGGGAAAAGCCGGATGGGGCAGGGAAAGGGGCTCGGAGTGGGAGAGGGATGATGGATCCGGCTCCGCCTGAATCCCAATTCCAGTCCCAATCTTAATCCCAGTCCCAATCCCAATCCCAATCCCATTCCCAATCCCAATCCCATTCCCAATCCCAATCCCAGTCCCAATCCCATTCCCAATCCCAATCCCAGTCCCAATCCCAGTCCCATTCCCAATCCTATTCCACATCCTAATCCCAGTCCTAATCCCAATCCCAACCCCAATCCCAGTCCCAGTCCCAATCCCAATCCCAGTCCCAATCCCAATCCCAGTCTGAATCCCAATCCCAGTCTCAGCCTCAACCTCATCCCAATCCCAACCTCCTCCATTCTCATCCCATTCTCCAAATTCAAATCCCAAATTCCCAACCGATCCCAATTCCCAAATCCAATCCAAATCATCCCATCCCAAATTCCCATCCCAATCCCAATTACAATCCTCAATCCCATTCCCAATCCCAACCTCATCCCAATCCCAAATCCCAATCCCAGTTCCAATCCCAATCCCAATCCCAGTCCCAATCCCAGTCCCAATCCCAATCCCAACCTCATCCATTCCCATCCCAATCCCAATTAGAATCCTCAATCCTATTCCAATCCCAACCTCATCCCAATCCCAATCCCAGTTCCAATCCCAATCCCAGTCCCAATCCCAACCTCATCCACTCCCATTCCCATTCCATTCCAATCCCAGATTCCCATCCCAATCCCAATCCAATCCCATCTCAATCCAAATCCCAATCCCAATCCCAATCCCAGTCCCAAATTCCCACCTTCCCCCTCCTCCTGGAGTCTCCGTGGCTGGCAGCCGGTGAAGCACCACATCCCATCCCACATTCCTACATTCGCATGGGATCATTCCCATGGGTTATTCCCAGGATCATTCCCACATTCCCATGGGTTATTCCCAGAATCATTCCCACAGGTTATTCCCGGGATCATTCCCACATTCCCATGGGATAATTCCCGTGGGTTATTCCCAGGATAATTCCCACATTCCAATGAGTTATTCCTGGGATCATTCCCACATACCCAGGATAATTCCCATGGGTTATTCCTGGGATCATTCCTACATTTTCCCGTGGGTTATTCCCACATTCCCATGGTTTATTCCCAGATTATCCCATGGTTTATTCCCATGGTTTATTCCTCCTGCAGTCTCCGTGGCTGGCAGCCGGTGAAGCACCGCATCCCATCCCACATTCCCAGGATCATTCCCAAAGTCCCATGGGATCATTCCCGGGATCATTCCCAGATTTTCCCGTGGTTTATTCCCAGATTTTCCCGTGGTTTATTCCCACATTCCTGTGGTTTATTCCCACCTTCCCCCTCCTCCTGGAGTCTCTGTGGCTGGCAGATGGTGAAGCGCCGCATCCCATCCCACATTCCCACATTCCCAAGGGATAATTCCCATGGGTTATTCCCATGGGACCATTCCCGTGGTTTATTCCCACATTCCCGTGGTTTATTCCCGGGATCATTCCCAGATTTTCCCGTGGTTTATTCCCACATTCCCATACAATAATTCCTGTGGGTTATTCCCAGGATCGTTCCCACATTTTCCCATGGGTTATTCCCACCTTCCCATGGGATAATTCCCGTGGTTTATTCCCACATCCCCATGGTTTATTCCCAGATTTTCCCATGATTTATTCCCAGATTCCCATGGTTTATTCCCACCTTCCCCCTCCTCCTGCAGCCTCCATGGCTGGCAGCCGGTGAAGCACCGCATCCCATATTCCCACATTCCCACATACCCATGGGATCATTCCCAGGATCATTCCCAGATTCCTGTGGGTTATTCCCAGGACCATTCCCAGATTTTCCCGTGGGTTATGCCCACATTCCCGTGGTTTATTCCCACATTCCCATAGGATAATTCCTGTGGGTCATTCCCAGGATCATTCCCAGATTTTCCCGTGGGTTATTCCCAAATTCCTGTGGTTTATTCCCACATTCCCGTGGTTTATTCCCGGGATCATTCCTACATTTTCCCGTGGTTTATTCCCAGATTCCCGTGGTTTATTCCCACCTTCCCCCTCCTCCTGCAGTCTCCGTGGCTGGCAGCCGGTGAAGCACTGCATGACCTCGTAGCGCGGTCGCATTTCGGCGCCGTCGGCTCCCGGCTCTTCCGGCGGCCGCAGCAACATCCGGCACTGGAAACTGCGGCTGCGGCGCGGAGACTCCTGCGGCCACGGAACGCCGTTCACTGGGAAGGAAAACGGGAATCAGCACGGAAATCCCGGGAATTCTCATCCCGAGGGGAGCGGGAATCCAGGGGGGGTTGGAGGGAGGGGTTGGGGAGTTTTGGAGATGGCCGAGATTCCCAAAGATTCCTGGGGTTTTGGGATAATCCAAGTGAAATCCCAAAGATTCCTGGGGTTTTGGGATAATCCAAGTGAAATCCCAAAGATTCCTGGGGTTTTGGGATAATCCAAGTGAAATCCCAAAAATTGTTGGGGTTTTGGGATAATCCAACTGGAATTCCCAGAGATTCCTGGGATTTTGGGATAATCTGCCTGGAATTCCCAAAGATTTAAGAGAAATCCAAGTGAATTCCCAAAGATTCCTGTGATTAAAGGATAATCTGCTTGGAATTCCCAAAGATTTCTGGGATTTAGGGATAATCCAACTGGAATTCCCAAAGATTGTTGGGGTTTTGAGATAATCTACCTGGAATTCCCAAAAATTTAAGGAAATCCAAGTGAATTCCCAGAGATTCCTGGAGTTTTGGGATAATCTGCCCAGAATTCCCAAAGATTTAAGGGAAATCCAAGTGAATTCCCAAAGTTTTCTGGGATTTAAGGATAATCTGCCCAGAATTGCCAAAGATTCCTGGGATTTAGGGATAATCCAACTGGAATTCCCAAAGATTTTTGGGGTTTTGGGATAATCCAACCGGAATTCCCAAAGATTTAAGACAAATTCAAGTGAATTCCCAAAGATTGCTCGGATTTAAGGGAAATCCAACCAGAATTCCCAAAGATCTCTGGGATTTTGGGATAATCTGCCCAGAATTCCCAAAGATTTAAGGGAAATCCAACTGGAATTCCCAAAGATTGGTGGAGTTTTGGGAAAATCCAAGTGAAATCCCAAAGATTCCTGGGATTTAAAAGAAATCCAACTCTCTTAACTCTTAAATCCAACCAAAATCTCAAAGATCTTTGGGATTTTGGGATAATCTGCCCAGAATTCCCAAAATTCCTGGGATTTAAAAGAAATCCAACCAGAATTCCCAAAGATCTGTGGGATCTTGGGATAATCTGCCCGGAATTCCCAAAGATTCCTGGGGTTTTGGGATAATCCAACTGGAATTCCCAAAAATTTAAGGGAAATCAAAATGAATTCCCGAAGATTTCTGGGATTTAAGAGAAATTCAACTAAAATCCCAAAGATTGCTCAGATTTAAGGGAAATCCAAATGAATTCCCAGAGATTCCTGGAGTTTTGGGATAATCTGCCCGGAATTCCCAAAGATTTAAGGGAAATCCAAGTGAATTCCCAAAGTTTTCTTGGATTTAAGGATAATCTGCCCAGAATTCCCAAAGATTTTTGGGGTTTTGGGATAATCCAACCGGAATTCCCAAAGATTTAAGAGAAATTCAAGTGAATTTCCAAAGATTGCTCGGATTTAAGGGAAATCCAACCAGAATTCCCAAAGATCTCTGGGATTTAGGGGTAATCCAAGTAAAATCCCAACAATCTTTGGGGTTTTGGGATAATCCAAGTGAAATCCCAAAAATCGCTGGGGTTTTGGGATAATCCAACTGAATTCCCAAAGATTTTTGGGGATTTCTGGGGTTTAAGGATAATCTGCCCAGAATTCCCAAAGATTTATGGGAAAACCAACCAAAATTCCTAAAGATTCCTGCAATTTAGGGACAATTCAACCAGAATTCCCAATAATTGTTGGGATTTTGGGATAATCTGCCCAGAATTCCCAAGGATTGTTGGGATTAAGGGAAATCCAAGTGAATTCCCAAAGATCTCTTGGATTTAAGAACAATCCAACCGGAATTCCCTGGAATTCCCAAAGAATCCTGGGATTTAAGAGAAATCCAAGTGAATTCCCGAAGATCGCTGGGGTTTAGGGATAATCCAACTGGGATCCCCAAAAATCTCTGGAATTCCTGGAGCAGAATCCACTCAGAATTCCCAAAAATCCAGGCAGAATTCCCAAAAATATTCAGGATTTTAGAAGCACAATCCAGGTGGAATTCCCAAAAATCTTTGGGATTTCAGGAGCAGAATCCACCCGGAATTCCCAGGGATTCTCTGTTTTCCCTGGATTTTCTCTGGATTTTCCCTGGATTTTGGGGCATTTTTCCCTTTCCCTCATCAAAATAATCCAAGGAAATGAATCCCAAATAAAAAAGAAGGGATTGGGAAGGAATTCCTGGGAATTTGTTCATGGAAAATCAGGGAAATTTTTAAAGAACTAGGAATTGATAAAATTAATAAATAAAAATTACAAAACTTAAATCAAAATGAAAATAAAATATGAAACTGAGATAAAATGAAGATTAAAATAAATTCTAAAATTAAAATTAAAAATAAAGTTAAAAATAAAATTAAACCAAATTTAAAATAGATTTTAAAATGTAATTTGAAATAAAATTTTAAAATAAAATTTAAAATAAAAAATTAGAATAAATCTTAAAATAAATATAGGAATAAAAAAAAGGATGGTTTGAAATAAAACCGAAATTAAGATTAAAAACAAAAGTAAAATAGAAATAAAACAAAAAATAACAGTAACAATAAAAATAAAATTACCAAAAAAAGAAATAAGATTTAAAACAAAAACAAAATCTTAAAAAATAAAATAAAATAAAAATATAAAATTTGAAATGGAAATAAAAATAAAATTCAAAATAAAAACCCATTCCCTCATTCCCAGCCTCATTCCCGGCTCCATTCCCGACCCCATTCCTGCATTCCTGGCCCCGTTCCCAGCTCCATTCCCGCATTCCCGGCCCCGTTGCCGGGTTTTCCTGCATTCCCAGCCCCATTCCTGCATTCCTGGCCCCGTTCCCAGCTCCATTCCCGCATTCCCGGCTCCATTGCCGGGTTTTCCCAGCCTCATTCCAAAACGGGGCATTTCCTGTCCCATTCTCTCATTCCCAGTTCCATTCCCAGCCCCATTCCTGGCTCCATTCCCTCATTCCCGATTCCATTCCCTCATTCCCAGTTCCATTCCCTCATTCCCGGCTCCATTCCCTCATTCCCGGCTCCATTCCTGCATTCCCAGCTCCATTCCCTCATTCCCGATTCCATTCCCTCATTCCCAGCTCCATTCCCTCATTCCCAATTCCATTCCCTCATTCCCGGCTCCATTCCCTCATTCCCAGCTCCATTCCCAGCTCCATTCCCGGCTCCATTTCTGCATTCCCAGCTCCATTCCCAGCTCCATTTCCAGCTCCATTCCCACATTCCCAGCTCCATTCCTGCATTCCCTCATTCCCATTCCCATTCCTACATTCCCAGCTCCCCATTTCTGCATTCCTGGCCCCATTCCCACATTTCCTGACTCCATTTCTGCATTCCCAACCTCATTTTTGGAGCCATTCCCGCCTCCATTCCCAGCTCCATTCCCACATTCCCAGCTCCATTCCCAGCTCCATTCCCAGCTCCATTCCCAGCCCCATTTCTGCATTCCCGGCTCCATTTCCAGCCCCATTCCTGGCTCCATTCCCTCATTCCCAGCTCCACTCCCGGCTCCATTCCCTCATTCCCAGCTCCATTCCCAGCCCCATTTCTGCATTCCTGGCTCCATTTCCAGCCCCATTCCCACATTCCCAGCTCCACTCCTGGCTCCATTCCCTCATTCCCAGCTCCATTCCCGGCTCCATTCCAGACTCCATTCCCAGCTCCATTCCCTCATTCCCGGCTCCATTCCCGGCTCCATTCCAGACTCCATTCCCAGCCTCATTCCCAGCTCCATTCCCAGCTCCATTCCCAGCTCCATTCCCTCATTCCCAACCCCATCCCCATCCCCATTCCCTCATTCCCATCCCCATTCCCTCACTCCCATCCCCATTCCCTCATTCCCATCCCCATTCCCTCATTCCCATCCCCATTCCCTCATTCCCATCCCCATTCCCACATTCCCATTCCCATTCCTGCGTTCCCAGCTCCCCATTCCTGCATTCCCGGCCCCATTCCTGGGTTTTTCCACATTCCTGGCTCCATTCCCACATTCCCAGCCCCATTCCCAACCTCATCCCCGCATTCCCAGCTCCATTCCCAGCTCCGTTCCTGGCTCCGTTCCCTCATTCCTGGTTCCCCATTTCTGCATTCCCAGCCTCATTCCCGGCCCCATTCCTGTCTCCATTCCCTCATTCCCATTCCCTCATTCCCAGCCCCATTCCCGGCTCCATTCCTGCATTCCTGGCTCCATTCCCACATTCCGGGTTCCATTCCTGGCTCCATTCCCTCATTCCCGGCTCCATTCCCAGCCTCATTCCCACATTCCCAGCTCCATTCCTGGCTCCATTCCCTCATTCCCAGCTCCATTCCTGTCTCCATTCCTGCATTCCCATTCCCATTCCCTCATTCCCATCCCCATTCCCCCATCCCCATTCCCCCATTCCCATTCCCATTCCTGCATTCCCAGCCCCATTCCCAGGTTTTTCTACATTCCCACATTCCCAGATTCCCATTCCCATTCCCATTCCCATTCCCGGCCCCATTCCTGGGTTTTCCCTCATCCCGGCATTCCCCCATTCCATTCCTGCATTCCTGGCTCCATTCCTGGGTTTTCCCGGCCCCATTCCCGGGTTTTCCTGCATTCCCACATTCCCATTCCCATTCCTGCATTCCCGGCTCCATTCCCAGGTTTTCCCTCATCCCGGCATTCCCCCATTTTCATTTCTGCATTCCCGGCTCCATTCCCGTGTTTTTCCAGCCCCATTCCCGGGTTTTCCCGGCCCCATTCCCAGGTTTTCCCAGCCCCATTCCTGCATTCCCGGCCCCATTCCCGGGTTTTCCCTCATCCCGGCATTCCCCCATTCCCAGCCCCATTCCCGGGTATTCCCGGCCCCATTCCCGGGTTTTCCCATTCCCATTCCCGGGTATTCCCGGCCCCATTCCCGGGTTTTCCCATTCCCATTCCCGGGTTTTCCCGGCCCCATTCCCGGGTTTTCCCGGTCCCATTCCCGGCTTTTCCCCCATCCCGGCATTCCCCCATTCCCATTCCCATTCCCAGGTTTTCCCGGCTCCATTCCCAGGTTTTCCCGGCCCCATTCCCGGGTTTTCCCGGCCGCATTCCCGGGTTTTCCCTCATCCCGGCATTCCCCCATTCCCATTCCCGGCTTTTCCCAGCCCCATTCCCGACTTTTCCCCCATCCCGGCATTCCCGCCGTACCCAGGGATTTGGGGAGAAGGTTCCGGACGAACTCTGCGTGGTCTCCCACGTGCAGGACGCTGTAAACGCTGGAGTTCATCAGCTCCTCCTGCGCATATCCCAAATATCCCGACACGTTCTCCGACACAAACACGATCCGGCCCTCCCGGTTCACCACGAAGAAAAAACCGTCCAGGGCCTGGGAAAAACGGGAAAGAATTCCAAGGTTTTATCAGGAAAAACAGGGAAAAATTCCAAAGTTTTAGCTCCAAAAATTCCAAGGTTTTAGCCTAAAAAATAGGAGAGAAATCCAAGGTTTTAGCCCAAAAAATTCCAAGGTTTTATCCCAAGAAATGGGAAAAAATTCCAAGGTTTTATCCCAAAGAATTCTTAAGTTTTATCCTAAAAAAGCAAAAAAAATTTCCAAGGTTTTATCCCCAAAAATTCCAAGCTTTCATCCCAAAAAATAGGAAAGAATTCCAAGGTTTTAGCCCCAAAAATTGGGAAAAAATTCCAAGGTTTTATCCAAAGAAATTCCAAGGTCTTATCCCAAAAAACAGGAAAAAATTCCAAGGTTTTATGGGGAAAAACAAGGAAAAATTCCAAGATTTTATGAAAAAAAAATGGGAAAAAATTCCAAGTTTTTATCCAAAAAAAATGGGAAGGAATTCCATGGTTTTATCCCCAAAAAATTCCAAGGTTTTATCCCAAAGAATGGGGAATTCCAAGGATTTATCCCAAATATCCCAACACGTTCTCCGACACAAACACGATCCGGCCCTCCCGGTTCACCACGAAGAAAAACCCGTCCAGGGCCTGGGAAAAACGGGAAAAAATTCCAAGGTTTTATCCCAAGAAACGGGAAAAATTCCGAGGTTTTAGCCTAAAAAATAGGAGAGAAATCCAAGGTTTTAGCCCAAAAAATTCCAAGGCTTTATGGGAAAAATAGGGAAGAATTCCAAGGCTTATCCCCAGAAATTCCAAGGTCTTAGCCCAAAAAATTCCAAGGTTTTATCCCAAAAAACAAGAAAAAATTCCAAGGCTTTATCCCCAAAAAGTCCCAGATTTCATCCCAAAAAATGGGAAAGAATTCCAGGGTTTTAATCCAAAAAATTCCAAGGTTTTATGGGGAAAACCAAGGAAGAATTCCAAGCTTTTATCCCCAAAAATTCCAAGGTTTCATCCCAAAAATGAGAAAGAATTCCAAGGTTTTAGCCCCAAAAAATGAGAAAAAAAATCCAATGTTTTGTCCCAAAGAACGGGAAAAAATTCCAAGGTTTTAGCCAAAAAAATTCCAAGGTTTTATGGGGAAAAACAGGGAAGAATTCCAAGGTTTTATCCCCAGAAATTCCAAGATTCTTTCCCAAAAAATTCCAAGGTTTTATCCCAAAGAATTCTTAAGTTTTATCCTAAAAAGCAAGCAAAAACTGCAAGGTTTTATCCCCAAAAATTCCAAGGTTTCATCCCAAAAAACAGGAAAGAATTCCAAGGTTTTAGCCCCAAAAATTGGGAAAAAATTCCAAGGTCTTAGCCCAAAAACTTCCAAGGTTTTATCCCAAAAAACAGGAAAAAATTCCAAGGTTTTATGGGGAAAAACAGGGAAAAATTCCAATGTTTTGTCCCAAAGAATGGGAAAAAATTCCAAGTTTTTATCCCCAAAAATTCCAAGGTTTTATGGGGAAAAATGGGAAAAAATTCCAAGGTCCTATCATGAAAAATCACAAAGTTTTACCCCAAAAATTCCAAGGTTTTATCCCAAAGAATTCCAAGGTTTTATCTCAAAGAACAGGAAAGAATTCCAAGGTTTTTGCCAAATAAACAGGAAAAAATTTCCAAGGATTGATCCCAAATAATGTGAAAAAATTCCGAGACTTTATCCAAAAAAATTCCAAGGTTTTACCAAAAAAACAAGAAAAAATTCCAAGGTTTATCTTGAAAATTCCAAAATTTTATCCCAAAAAACTCCAAGGTTTTATCCCCAAAAATTCCAAGATTTTATTCCAAAAAAATGGAAAGAAAATTCCAAGGATTTATCCCAAAAAACAGGAAAAAATTCCAAGGTTTTATCCCAAAAAATTGGGAAAAAATTCCAAGGTTTTATCTCCAAAAATTCCAAGGTTTTATGGGGAAAAGCCGGAAAAAATTCCAAGGTTTTATCCCAAAAACCAGGAAACAATTCCAAGGTTTTATACCCCAAAATTCCAAGGTTTTATCCCAAAGAATGAGAAAAAAATCCAAGGTTTTAACCCAAAAACCAGGAAAGAATTCCAAGGTTTTATCTCCAAAAATTGGGAAAAAATTCCAAGGTCTTAGCCCAAAAACTTCCAAGGTTTTGTCCCAAAAAACGGGAAAAAATTCCAAGGTTTTATGGGGAAAACCAGGTAAAAATCCCAAGGTTTTATCCCAAAAAACGGGAAAAAATTCCAAGATGTTATCCCAAAAAATGGGAAAGAATTCCAAACTTTTATCCCAAAAAATGGGAAAGAATTCCAAGGTTTTATCCCAAAAAATTCCAAGATTTTATTCCAAAATACTGGAAGAAAAATTCCAAGGATTTCTCCCAAAAAATGGGAAAGAATTCCAAGCTTTTATCCCAAAGAATGAGACAAAAATCCAAGGTTTTAACCCAAAAAAAGGGAAAGAATTCCAAGGTTTTATCTCCAAAAATTCCAAGGTTTTATGGGGAAAAGCCGGAAAAAATTCCAAGGTTTTATCCCAAAAATCAGGAAACAATTCCAAGGTTTTATCCCCAAAAATTCCAAGATTTTATTCCAAAATACTGGAAAAAAAATTCCAAGGATTTATCCCAAAAAATGGGAAAGAATTCCACGCTTTTATCCCAAAAAATGGGAAAAAAAAATCCAAGCTTTTATTCCAAAGAATGAGAAAAAAATCCAAGTTTTTAACCCAAAAACCAGGAAAAAATTCCAAGGTTTTATCCCAAAAAATTGGGAAAAAATTCCAAGGAAAAAGCGGGAAAAGCAGGAAAAGCGGGAATTTCCCCTTTCCACGCCGGAACCGTCGAAAACCCCGGGACGGAATCGCCAAATCCGGACTCGAATCCGGGGAAAAACCCGGAAAGCTCAAAAAAAAAAACCCTGGAATTTGTCTCATTCCCGCTTTTCTCGTGCCGGAATTCCCGGATTTTCTCTCATTCCCGCTTTTCCCGTGCCGGAATTCCCGGATTTTCTCTCATTCCCGGATTTTCCCACCTCGAGCAGGAGCGGCCCCAGGGATTCCTTCTCGATGACGCCGCCCTGGCTGCTGGAGGAGACGTCGGATTTCTGCACGTCGTCATCCGTGGATTTCTCTGGAAAAACACCGGAAAAACGGGAATTGTCAACTTGGGAATGCGGGGGAAAAATGGGATGGGCTTTTGGAGGGAAATTCCCGTTTTTTTCCCAGTTCTTTCCATTTTTTTCCCTTTTTTTCCCGTTTTTTTCCCTTTTTTTTCCCTGTTTTTTTCCCCTTTTTTTTCCTTTTTTTTTTGGTTTTTTCCCTGTTTTTTTCTAGTTTTTCCCAATTTTCCCTTTTTTTCCCATTTTTTCCCCGTTTTTTCCCATTTTTTCCCCATTTTTTTCCTTTTTTTTCCCATTGTTTTTTCCCGTTTTTTCCCCATTTTTTCCCCCATTTTTTCCCTGTTTTTTTCCCCATTTTTTCCCATTTTTTCCCGTTTTTTTCCCCATTTTTCCCCTGTTTTTCCCCTTTTTTTTCCCCACTTTTTTCCCATTTTTTCCCATTTTTTCCCCATTTTTTCCTGTTTTCTACCATTGTTTTTTCCCCTTTTTTCCCCAGTTTTTCCCATTTTTTCCCATTTTTTTACCCTATTTTTCCTCATTTTTTCCTTTTTTTTCCTGCTTTTTCTCCCATTTTTTCCCCATTTTTCCCCATTTTTTCCCGTTTTTTCCCATTTTTTTCCCATTTTCTTCCCCATTTTTCCCCCGTTTTTTCCCATTTTTTTCCCCGTTTTTTTCCCCATTTTTTTCCTGTTTTTTCTCCCATTTTTTTTCCCATTTTTCCCCATTTTTTCCCTGTTTTTCCCCATTATTTTCCCATTTTTTCCCCCATTTTTCCCCATTTTTTCCTTTTTTTTTTCCTGTTTTTTCTCCTATTTTATTCAAGTTTTTCCCCATTTTTTCCTATTTTTTCCCATTTTTCCCCGTTTTTTCCCATTTTTTTCCCATTTTTCCCCCATTTTTCCCCTTTTTTTCCCTGCATTTTTTCCCCCATTTTTTCCTTTTTTTTTCCTGTTTTTTCTCCCATTTTTTTCAAGTTTTTCCCCATTTTTTTCCTGTTTTTCCCCCATTTTTCCCCATTTTTCCCCATTTTTTTCCCGTTGTTTTCCCCCCATTTTTTCCCATTTTTCCCCATTTTTTTCCCGTTGTTTTTCCCCCATTTTTCCCCATTTCCCCCATTTTTCCCCGTTGTTTTTTCCCATTGTTTTTCCCCCATTTTCCCCATTTTTCCCACGTTTTCCCGTTGTTCCCACCCTGTTCCAGCCGTTTCATCTGCTGGATCTGATCCACGGTTTTTTTCAGGATCTGGCACTGGTCGGGTTTGACGCTGAGCGAGTCGATGTCGCCGAGGTTCGCCGACAGCAGCTCCGCCAGCTCCGCCAGGTACCGCTGCTCCTGCTCGCGCCGCCGCTTCTCAGCGCTGCCAAAAACAACAACATTCCCACTTTTCCACGACTTTTCCCACTTTTCCAGGACTTTCTCCTGTTTTGTTTCCAATTTTTCCCGCTTTTTTCCCGCTTTTTTCCCCATTTTTCTCTGTTTTTCCCCCGCTATTTCCCCACCAGGTCCCGCTGCTCCTCCTCCCACTGACACTTCTCAGCACTGTCAAAAACACCAACATTCCCACTTTTCCAGGACTTCTCCCAGTTTCCCAGGACTTTTCCCAGTTTTCCAGAATTTTTCCCCATTTTTCCCGCTTTTTTTCCCCATTTTTTCCCCGTTTTTCTCTGTTTTTTGCCGCTATTTTCCCACCAGGTCCCGCTGCTCCTGCTCCAACCACCGCTTCTCCACGCTGCCAAAAACAACAACATTCCCACTTTTCCAGGACTTTTCCCAGTTTTCCAGGATTTTTCCTGGTTTTTCCAGGATTTTTCCCGGTTTTTCCCGCTTTTTTTCCCATTTTTTCCCCGTTTTTCTCTGTTTTTTGCCGTTCTTTTCCCACCAGGTCCCACTCCTGCTCCTGCTCCCGCCGACGCTTCTCCACGCTGCCAAAAACAACAACATTCCCACTTTTCCACGACTTTTCCCAGTTTTCCAGGATTTTTCCCGCTTTTTCCATCATTTTTCCCAGTTTTCCCGCTTTTTTCCCCATTTTTTCCCCGTTTTTCTCTGTTTTTTGCCGCCATTTCCCCACCAGGTCCCGCTGCTCCTGCTCCCACCACCGCTTCTCTGCGCTGCCAGAAACACCGGGATTCCCAATTTCCCGGGATTTTTCCCAGTTTTCCCAGGACTTTTCCCAATTTTCTCAGATTTTTCCTGGTTTTTTCCCACTTTTTCCCACTTTTTTCCCCGTTTTTCTCTGATTTTCGCCGCTATTTCCCCACCAGCTCCCGCTGCTCCTGCTCCCGCCGACGCTTCTCCGCGCTGCCAAAAACACCAACATTCCCACTTTTCCAGGATTTTTCCCCAGTTTTCTGGGATTTCTCCCACTTTTCCAGGACTTTTCCCAATTTCCCAGGATTTTTCCTGGTTTTTCTCACTTTTTCCTGCTTTTTCTCCATTTTTTCCCATTTTTGTCCCAATTTTTGCCACTACTTCCCCCCCAGGTCCCACTGCTCCCACTCCCACCGCCGCTTCTCCGCGCTGCCAAAAACACCTGAATTCCCAATTTCCCGGGATTTTTCCCAGTTTTCCCAGGACTTTTCCCAATTTTCTGGGATTTTTCCTGGTTTTTTCCCGTTTTCCTGCTTTTTTTCCCATTTTTTTCCCATTTTTGTCTCAATTTTTGCCACTATTTCCCTGCCAGGTCCCGCTGCTCCTGCTCCCGCCGACGCTTCTCTGCGCTGCCAAAAACAACAACATTCCCACTTTTCTGGGATTTTTCCCAGTTTTCTGGGACTTTTCCCAATTTTCTGGGATTTTTCCTGGTTTTTCCCAACTTTTCCCACTTTTTTCCCCATTTTTTCCCATTTTTCCCTGGTTTTTTTGCCGCTATTTCCCCCCCCAGTCCCGCTGCTCCTGCTCCCGCTGCCGCTTCTCCACGCTGCCAAAAACACCAACATTCCCACTTTTCCAGGACTTTTCCCAGTTTTTCCCACTTTTCCAGGACTTTTCCCAATTTTCCTGGATTTTTCCTGGTTTTTCTCACTTTTTCCTGCTTTTTCTCCATTTTTTCCCATTTTTGTCCCAATTTTTGCCGCTATTTCCCCCCCCAGTCCCGCTGCTCCTGCACACGCCAACGCTTCTCCGCGCTGCCAAAAACACCGGAATTCCCAATTTCCCAGGATTTTTCCCAGTTTTCCAGGACTTTTCCCAGTTTTCCATTATTTTTCCCAATTTTTCCCGCTTTTTTCCCCATTTTTTTCCCATTTTTCTCTGTTTTTCCCCCGCTATTTCCCCCCCCGGTCCCGCTGTTCCTGCTCCCGCCGCCCCTTCTCTGTGCTGACAAAAACACCAACATTCCCACTTTTCCAGGACTTTTCCCAATTTCCCAGGATTTTTCCTGGTTTTTCTCACTTTTTCCTGCTTTTTCCCCATTTTTTCCCATTTTTGTCCCAATTTTTGCCGCTACTTCCCCCCCCAGTCCCGCTGCTCCTGCACACGCCAACGCTTCTCCGCGCTGCCAAAAACACCTGAATTCCCAATTTCCCGGGGTTTTTCCCAGTTTTCCCAGGACTTTTCCCAATTTTCTGGGATTTTTCCTGGTTTTTTCCCGTTTTCCTGCTTTTTTTCCCATTTTTTTCCCATTTTTGTCTCAATTTTTGCCACTATTTCCCTGCCAGGTAGCGCAGCTCCTGCTCCCGCCGACGCTTCTCTGCGCTGCCAAAAACAACAACATTCCCACTTTTCTGGGATTTTTCCCAGTTTTCTGGGACTTTTCCCAATTTTCTGGGATTTTTCCTGGTTTTTCCCAACTTTTCCCACTTTTTTCCCCATTTTTTCCCATTTTTCCCTGGTTTTTTTGCCGCTATTTCCCCCCCCAGTCCCGCTGCTCCTGCTCCCGCTGCCGCTTCTCCACGCTGCCAAAAACACCAACATTCCCACTTTTCCAGGATTTTTTCCCAATTTCCCCGTATTTTTCCCAATTTCCCGGGATTTTTCCCACTTTTCCAGGATTTTTCCCAGTTTTTCCCAGTTTTCCCTGTTTTTTTCACACTTTCCCCCATTTTTCCACCTTTTTCCCTGCTTTTCCCCTTTTTTCCCTTCATCTTCTTCCCGATTTTCCCACCAATTTTTCCCGCTTTTTTCCCACTTTTTTCCACACTTTTCCCACTTTTTCCCACCATTATCCCACTTTTTCCCACTTTTCCATTTTTTCTTGCTTTTTTCCCACTTTTTCCCACTTTATCCCACTTTTCCCTCATTTTTCCCTGTTTTTTCCCACTTTTTCCTGCAATTTTCCCACTTTTCCCCACTTTTCCCTGTTTTTTCCCACAATTATCCCAGTTTTTCCCTGTTTTTTCCACTTTTCCCACTTTTCCCTGGTTTTCCCCATTTTTCCCTGGTTTTTTCCCACAATTATCCCATTTTTCCCACTTTTTCCCACTTTTCCCAGTTTTTTCTTCCTTCTTTCCCATTTTTCCCCACCATTATCCCACTTTTTCATTTTTTCCCACTTTATCCCACTTTTCCCTCATTTTTCCCTGGTTTTTCTTGTTCCTTTCCCACTTTCCCCACAATAATCCCAGTTTTTCCTGGGTTTTTCCCACTTTTCCCCACTTTTCCCTGTTTTTTCTCGCTTCTTTCCCACTTTTCCCTGGTTTTTCCCACTTTTTCCCACAATTATCCCACATTTTCCCACTTTTTCATTTTTTCTTCTTTCCCACTTTTCCCTCATTTTTCCCTGTTTTTCCTTGCTTCTTTCCCACTTTTCCCTGTTTTTTCCCACTTTTCCCCACCATTATCCCACTTTTCCCTGTTTTTTTTCCCACCATTATCCCACTTTTCCCCACTTTTCCATTTTTTCTTGCTTCTTTCCCACTTTTTCCCACTTTTCCCTGTTTTTTTCCCTGGTTTTTTCCCATAATTATCCTGTTTTTCCCCACTTTTTCCCACTTTTCCCTGGTTTTTCTTGCTTCTTTCCCACTTTTTCCCACCATTATCCGACTTTTTCCATTTTTTCCCCACTTTTTCCTGCAATTTTCCCACTTTTTCCCACCATTATCCCACTTTTTCCCACTTTCTCCCACTTTTCCCACTTTATCCCACTTTTCCCTCATTTTTCCCTGGTTTTTCTTGCTTCTTTCCCACTTTTTCCCACAATTATCCCAGTTTTTCCCTGTTTTTTCCCACTTTTTCCCACTTTTTCCCACTTCTCCCTGTTTTTCCTTGCTTCTTTCCCATTTTTCCCCACTTTTCCCCCATTTTTCCCACTTTTTCCCACTTTTCCCTGTTTTTTCTTGCTTCTTTCCCACTTTACCCCATCATTATCCCACTTTTCCATTTTTCCTTGCTTCTTTCCCACTTTTTCCCACTTTTTCCTGTTTTCTCCCACTTTTCCCTGGTTTTTCCCACTTTTTCCTGCAATTTTCCCACTTTTCCCTGTTTTTTCCCACTTTTTCCTGCAATTTTCCCACTTTTCCCCTCCATCCCACAATTCCCACCCCCCGGCTCAATCCCAAAATTCCCCAGCGGGAAAATTCCCAACTCCCCACAAACCCCAAAACTCCAAAATTCCCAGAAAAAAAAAAAACACAACAAAAAAAACCTCCCGGAATTCCCTCAAAAATAAAAAAAAACAAAAAAAAAAAAGTGGGAAAAGCACAAAAAATTCCCGGAAAAAAGGCTCTGGAATTCCGAGGGATCCGGGAATTCCGGTACCTCTGGCCGGGGTCGCAGGGGGATCCTTTGCGCTTCCGGGATTCGGGAAGGGCCGGATCCGCGGAGCCGTCGCCGAGGCCGCTCATGGTGGGAATCCTACGGAAAACCTGGAAAATAAAAAAAAATGGGAAAAAAAAAATTTGGGAATTCTTGGTTTTTTTCCCCCCAAGAGGGGAAAATGCGGGAATTTGGGATTTGGGGTTTTTTTCTTTTTTTTACCGGGGTTTTTTTGGGAATTGCTGAGATTTTGGGGGTTTCTGGGATTCCTGATATTGCCGGGGATTTGGGATTTCCAGGAATTCCCAGGGATTTGGGATTCTCAGGATTCCTGGAAATTTGGGATTCCCAGGAATTCCCGGGGATTTGGGATTCCCAGGGATTTGGGATTCCCGGGATTCCTGGAAATTTGGGATTCCCAGGAATTCCTGGGGATTTGCAATTCCCATGGATTTCAGGGATTTTTAGATTCCTGATATTCCCATGAATTTGAGATTCCCAGAAATTCCCAGGAATTTGAGATTCCCAGGATTTCCCAGGGATTTGGGATTCCCAGAATTCCTGGAAATTTGGGATTCCCAGGGGTTTTGGATTCCCAGGGATCTCTGGGGATTTCTGGGGATTTAGGATTCCCAGGGATTTGGGATTCCCAGAAATTCCCAGAGAATTGGGATTCCCAGGGATTTGGGATTCCCAGAAATTCCCAGAAAATTTGGATTCCCAGAGATTTGAAATTCCCAGGGTTCCTGGAAATTTGGGATTCCCAGGGATTCCCAGGGATTTTGGATTCCTGATATTCCCATGGGTTTGGGATTCCCAGGAATTCCCGGGGATTTGAGATTCCCAGGGATTTTCAATTCCCAACAATTCCAAGGATTTTTGAATCCTGGGATTCCCGAGGATTTGGGATTCCAGGGATTCCCAGGGATTTAGGATTCCTGATATTCCCATGAATTTGGGATTCCCAGAATTCCTGGGGATTCAGAACTCCCAGGGATTTTCAATTCCCAAGAACTCCAAGGATTTTCAATTCCTGGGAATTTCCAGTACAGAATTCCCAGGAATTCCCAGGACAGGAATTCCAGGATGGAATTCCCGGGATGGAATTCCCAGGATGGAATTCCCGGGACAGAATTCCCAGGATGGAATTTCCAGGATGGAATTCCCAGGTTGGAATTCCCGGGAATTCCAGGGCGGAGCCGTTCCCGGGTCTCCGAAGGCAGCCGGGAAGAGCTGGAGCCGGCACCGAGGGGAGAAACGGACACGGAACCAACCGGAACCAACCGGAACCGAACGGAACCAACCGGAACCAACCGGAACCGACCGGAACCAACCGGAACCGACCGGAACCGAACGGAACCGAACGGAACCGAACGGAACCGGACACGGAACCGAACGGAACCAACCGGAACCGAATGGAACCGAACCCAATCCATCGGAACCCAACAGAACCGAACCCAACGGAACCAGACTTAACCCAGAACCCAACGGAACCAAACCCAATGGAACGAAGCCCAACAGAACCCAACAGAACCAAACAGAACCAAACAGAATCAAACCCAACCCAAAAGAACCCAACGGAACTGAACCCAACGGAACCCAACAGAACTCAATGGAACCGAAGCCAACCCAACAGAACCCAACAGAACCAAATGGGACCAAACCAAACCCAACAGAACCAAACCCAACCCAACCAGTGAGGATGAACCCAACCCAACAGAACCCAACAGAACCCAACAGGACCAAACAGAACCCGACAGAACCGAACCCAATGGAATGAAGCCCAACAGAACCCAACAGAATCAAACCCAACCCAAAAGAACCCAACGGAACCAAATGGGACCAAACAGAACCCAACAGGACCCAATTGAACCAAATCCAACCCAACAGAACCCAACGGAACCAAAACAAACCCAACAGAACCAAACCCAACCCAATGGAACCCAATGGGACCAAACCAAACCCAACAGAACCAGTGGGGATGAACCCAACCCAACAGAACCCAACGGAACCAAACCCAACCCAAGGGAACCGAACCTGATGGAACAAAGCCCAACAGAACCAAACAGAACCAAACAGAACCAAACAGAACCAAACAGAATCAAACCCAACCCAGAAGAACCCAATGGAACCAAACCCAACTCAGTGGAACCCAATGGAACAGAACAGAACCAAACCCAACCCAACAGAACCCAACAGAACCAAACAGGACCCAACAGGACCCAACAGAACCCAACAGAACCCAACAGAACCAAACAGAACCCAACTGAATCCAACCCAACCCAACCAGTGGGGATGAACCCTTCCCAACAGAACCCAACAGAACCAAACCCAACCCAACAGAACCCAACTAAAACCAAACCAAACAGAACCTAAGGGAACCAAACCCAACTAAACCCAACGGAACCAAACGGAGCCAAACCCAACCCAACAGAACCCAACAGAACCCAACAGAACCGAACCAGATCAAGCCCAACTGAACCCAATGGACCAAACCCAACCCAACAGAACCAAACCAAACCCAACCCAAGAGAACCCAAGAAAACCGAACAGAACCGAACAGAACCAAACAGAACCAAACAGAACCGAAGCCAACCAGTGGTGATGAACCAAATCAAACCCAACCCAACGGAACCTGAGAGAACCCAACAGAACCGAACCAAACAGAACCCAATGGGACCAAACCCAACCCAAAGGAACCGAACCCAACAGAACCATACAGAACCCAACAGAACCGAACCCAAGCAAATAGAACCCAATGGGATTAAACCCAACAGAACCAAATGGGACCAAACCAAACCCAACAGAACCGAACCAAACCCAACCCAACCCAACAGAACCAAAACAAACCCAATGGAACCCAGCCCAACTCGATGGAACAAAGCCCAACAGAACCAAACAGAACCAAACAGAACCAGGCAAAATCAAACCCAACCCAGAAAAACACAATGGAACCGAATCCAATCAAACCCAACAGAACCAAACCCAACCCAAACGAACCCAACAGAACCCAACGGAACCAAACCCAGCCCAACAGAATTGAACCCAAGCAAACCCAACCCGAATGAACCCAATGGAACCAAACAGAACCCAACAGAACCAAACCCGGTGGAACCCAGCCCAACAGAACCCAACCAAACCCAACAGAACCCAACAGAACCCAATGGAACCGAACCCAACTCAGTGGAACCCGATGGAACAAAACAGAACCAAACCCAACCCAACAGAACCCAACCCAACGGAACCAAACCCAACAGAACCGAACCAAACAGAACCGACCCCAACCAAACCCAACCGAACGGGACCCAACGGAACCAAAACCAACCAAACCAAACCCAGCACAATCAAACAGAACCAAGCAGAACCCAACCCAACCCAAATGAACCCAACAGAACCCAACGGAACCAAATGGGACCAAACCAAACCAAACAGAACCCAACAGAACCCAACAGAACTGAGCCAAACCCAATGGAACCCAATGGGACCAAACCAAACCCAACAGAACCCAATTGAAGCAAATCCAACCCAACAGAACCAAACGGAACCAAACCCAACCCAACAGAATCAAACAGAACCCAACGGAACCAAAACAAACCAAATGGAACCCAACCAAACCAAACCGAACCGAACCGAACCCAACAGAACCGAACAAAACCAAACCAAACCCAGCCCCACCAGTGGGGATGAACCCAACCCAAGAGAACCGAACAGAACCAAACAGAACCAAACAGAACCCAACAGAACCGAACCAAACCCAGCCCCACCAGTGGGGATGAACCAAATCAAACCCAACCCAACAGAACCCGAGAGAACCCAACAGAACCGAACCCAACAGAACCCAATGGGACCAAACCCAACCCAACAGAATCCAAGGGAACCAAATCCAGTCAAACCCAACAGAACCAAAACAAATCCAACCCAACAGAACCCAATGGGACCAAACCCAACCCAAAGGAACCAAACCAAACCCAACAGAACCCAATGGGACCAAACCAAACCCAACAGAACCGAACCCAACGAAACCAAACAGAACCCAATGGGACCCAACCCAACAGAACCAAATGGGACCCAAGGGAACCAAACCCAACCCAATCCAACCCAACAAAACCAAACCGAACCAAACAGAACCAAACCCAACCCAACAGAGCCCAACAGAACCAAACCCAACAGAAGCCAAGGGAACCAAACCCAACCCAATAGAACCCAACACAACCAAACCAAACCAAACCAAACCCAACAGAACCAAACCCAACCCAACCCAACCAGTGGGGATTAACCCAACCCAACAGAACCAAACAGAACCCAACAGAACCCAAACAAACCACATGGAACCCAACAGAACCAGGGAAACCCAATGGGACCAAACCAAACCAAACCCAACTGAACCCAACGGGACCAAAACGAACCCAACAGAACCCAATTGAACCAAATGGAACCGAACAGAACTCAACAGAACCCAACAGAACCAAACCCAACCCAACCAGTGGGGATGAACCCAACCCAACAGAACCCAACAGGACCCAACAGAACCCAATGGAACCCAATGGGACCAAATCCAACCCAACGGAGCCAAACCCTAAGAGAACCCAAGAGAACCCAAGAGAACCCAAGAGAACCAAACCCAACGGAACCAAATGGGACCAAACCAAACAGAACCAAAACAAACCCAATGGAACCCAGCCCAACCAAACCGAACCGAACCCAACAGAACCCAACAGAACCCAAGGGAACCAAACCCAACAGAACCAAATGGGACCAAACCAAACCCAACAGAATCAAACCAAACCAAATGGAACCGAGCCCAACAGAACAGAACCAAACCAAACCAAACCCAAGAGAACCCAAGAGAACCCAACAGAACCCAACAGAACCAAACCCAACGGAACCAAATGGGACCAAACCAAACCAAACAGAACCAAACCCAACCAAACCAAACCCAACAGAACCCAACAGAACCGACCGGAACCCAACGGAACCGACCGGAACCAAACCCCAGGGACCCCCAGGGACCCCCCCAGGCCGGGGATCGGAACCGGGCGGAGCCGGAAAAGAGAGAAAATGAAAAATACAAATAAAAGAGAATAAAAGTTAAAATGGGCTGAAATCTAAAATAAAATAAACGGAAATAAATGAAGTACAATAAAGTACAATGAAATACAGTAAAGTACAACAAAAATGAAATAAAAATTAAAATACGATAAAACAAAATAAAATAGAATAAAATAAAAATAAAGTAAAATAAAATAAAAATTAATTTAAATTTAGATAAAATAAAAATGAAGTAAAATGAAAATAAACGTAAAGTCAAATCAAATAAAAATAAAAAAATAAAATAAAATCAACTGAAATTAAAACAAAATTAAATAAAAATAAAAAATATAATAAAATTAAAATAAAATAAAAACTAAAATATAATAAAATAAAAAATAATAAATAATTTTAAAAAATAAAAAATTAAATAAAAATAAAAATAAAGTGAAATCAAATAAACTTCAAATTAAACAAAGCAAAAAATAAATTGAAACAAAATAAATGAAATAAAATAAAAAATAAACCGCACAATCAAATAAAACAAAATGAAATAAAGAAATAAAATAAAATAAAATGTAAATAAAATTAAAAAAAACAAAAATGAAACTGAGAGAAAATTAAATAAAATAAAATAAAATTAAATTAAATTAAATTAAATTTTACTAAATTTGACTGAATTAAATTGAATTAAATTCCCAGGAAGAGAAAATGAAATGAAATGAAATGAAATGAAATGAAATGAAATGAAATGAAATGAAATGAAATGAAATGAAATGAAATGATATGAAATGAAATAGAATAAAATAAAAGTTGAATTTCATAAAATTGAAATAAAATAAAGTAATGGAAAAAAAAAAAAAAGGAAAGAAAATTGAATTAAATTACATTAAATTAAAGCAAAACAAAACAAAACAAAGTAAAATTGAAATAAAATTAAAAGAAAAAATATAAAATAAAATAAAGTAAAATAAAATAAAATTAAATTAAATTAAACTAAATTAAATTAAATTTGACTGAATTAAATTGAATTAAATTCCCAGGGAAATGAAATGAAATGAAATGAAATAAAATAAAATAAAATGAAATAAAATAATAAAAAAAAATTGGCTAAATTAAATCAAATTAAATCGAATTAAATCGAAATAAAATAAAATAAAATAAAACAAACTGAAAAAAACAAAATTTGACTGAATTAAATTGAATTAAATTGAATTAAATTGAATTAAATTCCCAGGAAAATAAAATGAAATGAAATTAAATAAAATGAAATTAAATGAAATTAAATGAAATTAAAATAAAATAAAAATAAAATAAAATAAAATTTGGCTAAATTAAATTAAATCGAATTAAACTGAAATAAAATAAAATAAAATAAAATAAAATAAAATAAAATAAAATAAAATAAAATAAAATAAAATAAAATAAAATTTGGCTAAATTAAATTGAATTAAATTGAATTAAATTGAATTAAATTGAATTAAATTGAATTAAATTCCCATGGAATTTCCAGCATTCCCAGCTCCTCCCGGAATTTTCCAGCCTCAAATTCCCAAAGAATCGCCCTCAGCTCCACCATTCCCAAGGAAAATCTGGAATTTTCTGGGAATTTCTTCCCAAATTTTGGTTTTTTCCTGGGAATTTTCCAAGATTTCCCAATTTTCCTTCCATTCCCATCAATTTTTCCATCAAAACCACCGGAATTTCCCATTTTTTCCCATCAAACCATTCCCAATTTTCCACCAAAATTCCCAAATTCCCGCCTCGACTCCCCAAGGCTCAAAATTCCACCAAAAAACTTTGGAATTTCATCCCAAAAGGGAAAAAAAAATGGGAATAATTTGAATTTTCCACTGGGAAAATTCCCAAAAAATGAAGAATTCCAGGATTTTTTTTTGCTGTTTGGAATTCCTGATTTTTTTATCCCAAAATCCCGGGAAAAATTGGGAATTTACCTGGAATTTCCAGCGGTGAGAGACTCATGGGAAATCCAAAAAGTTCGGGAATTCCGGAGCCGGGAATTCCATGGGAATCTCAATTCCCAAATCCTGGAAAAAAGGGAAAAATTTGGGATCATTTGGGGAATTTGGGGAATTTTTCCTCCTGGAATTCCGGGATTTTCGGTCTCAATCCCAAAAAATTCCAAGAAAAAATGGGAATTGAAATTTTTTGGGGAAAAATCCTGGAAAAGCAAAAATTCCTGGAAAAATGGGGGGGGTTTAAAGGAATTTCCTCCTTTTTTCCAGGAAAATCCTGGGAATTCCTCGGTTTTGCCCGAAAATTCCCAAATTTTCTCCGTTTTTCCAGGAAAAATTCCTGGATTTTCTCCATTTTTTCATTAAAATTCCTGCATTTTTCTCCATTTTTCCAGGAAAATTCCAAGATTTTCTCCATTTTTCCATGAAAATTCCTGGATTTTTCTCAATTTTTCCAGGAAAAATTCATGGATTTGTTCCATTTTTCCAGGAAAATTCCTGAATTTTCTCAGTTTTTCCATGAAAAATTCCTGGATTTTCTCCATTTCTCCACAAAAATTCCCAAATTTGCTCCATTTTTTCATTAAAATTCCTGGATTTTTCTGAATTTCTCCAGAAAAAATTAATGGATTTGTTCCATTTCTTCATGAAAACTCCTGAATTTTCTTCATTTTTCCAAGAAAAATCCCGGATTTTCTCCATTTTTCCTGAAAAATTCCTGATTTTTCTCAGTTTTTCCATGAAAAATCCTGGATTTGCTCCATTTTTCCCAAAAAATTCCCGGATTTCTTCCAGTTTTCCAAAAAAAATCCAGGAATTTCCTCCATTTTTCCATGAAAATCCCAGGATTTTCTCCATTTTCCATAAAAATCCTGGAATTTTCCCCATTTTTCCACAAAAAACCTGGAATTTCCTCCATTTCCAACTCAAATTTAGGAATTTTCCCCATTTTTCCACAAAAAACCCTGAATTTTCCTCATTTTTCTTGGGATTTCCTCAATTTTTCCACAAAAATCCTGGAATTTTGTCCATTTCCACCCCAAATTCAGGAATTTTCTCCATTTTTCCATGAAAATCCTGGAATTTCTTTCATTTTTCCACCTCAAATCCTGGAATTTTCCCATTTTTCCATGAAAATCCAGGAAATTCCACCATTTTTCTACTAAAATTCCTGGATTTTCCCCATTTTTCCTGGAATTTCCTCCATTTTTTTCCTAAAAATCCTGGAATTTCACCATTTTCCCAAAAAAAATCCCTGGATTTTCTCAATTTTCCTGGAATTTCCTCCATTTCCACCCCAAATTCAGGAATTTTCCCCATTTTTCCATAAAAATCCAGGATTTTTCTCCACTTTTCCCTAAAAAATCCAGGAATTTTCCCCATTTTTCCTGGGATTTCCTCAATTTTCCATAAAAAACCTGGAATTTTCCCCATTTTTCCATAAAAAAACGGGAATTTCCTCCATTTCCACCCCAAATTCAGGAATTTTCTCAATTTTTCCATAAAAATCTTGGAATTTTCCCCATTTAAAAAAAAAAATCCTGGAATTTCTTCCATTTTTCCATAAAAAACCTGGAATTTCCCCATTTTTTCCTCATTTTTCCTGGGATTTTCCTCATTTTTCCACAAAAATCTTGGAATTTCCTCAATTTCCACCTCAAATTCAGGAATTTTCCCAATTTTCCATGAAAATCTTGGAATTTCTTTCATTTTTCCACAAAAATCCTGGAATTTCCTTCACTTTTCCATGAAAATCCCAGGATTTTCCCCATTTTTCCATAAAAATCCTGGAATTTCCTCATTTTTCCCAATTTTTCCCCCCCCACCCAAAAATCCCCGGGAATTTTCCTCCCAATCCCAAAAAAAAAAAAGAAGGAATTCAAATTCCCACTTTTTCCACCCAAAATTCTTCAGGAATTTCTCAAAGTTTGGGAAAAAAAAAGAGGAAAAATGGGAATTCCGAGAGTTTTTCCCAAAAAAAAGCGGGAAATGGAAAAAAAATTGGAATTAATCGCTAATTATTAATTAATTAATAATTAATAATCGATGGATCCGTGGATTTTGATCCCGATTTTCGGGGGGGGGGGGGGGAAGGGAATTTTTTTTTATTTAAAAATGGGAAAATTCCCAAAAAAATCCAACGGGAAAAGGGGAAAATTTGGGAATTCTGGGAAAATTAAGGAGGGAAAATTTGGGAATTCTGGGAATTTGAGGGAGGGAAAAAGGGAAATTTTGGGAAGTTGAGGGGGAAATTTGGGAATTGTGGGAATTTGAGGCCTGGAAAAGGGGAAAATTTGGGAATTGTGGGAATTTGAGGACAGGGAAAGAGAAAAATTTGGGAATTCTGGGATTCTGAAACCTGGAAAAAGGGAAAATTTGGGAATTGTGGGGATTTGAGGGCAAAGAAGGAAAAAATTTGGGAATTCTGGGAATTCAAGGGCAGGGAAAGGGGAAATTTTGGGAATTCTGGGAAAATTAAGGAGGGAAAATTTGGGAATTCTGGGAATTTGAGGGCTGGAAAAGGGGAAAATTCAGGAATTGTGGGAATTTGAGGGCTGGAAAAAGGGAAATTTTGGGAATTGTGGAAAATTGAGGGTGGAGAAGGGAAAATTTGGGAATTCTGGGAAAATTAAGGAGGGAAAATTTGGGAATTGTGGGAATTTGAGGGCAGGGAAAGAGAAAAATTTGGGAATTCTGGGATTCTGAAACCTGGAAAAAGGGAAAATTTGGGAATTGTGGGAAAATGAGGGCTGGAAAAAGGGAAAATCTGGGAATTCTGGGAATTCAAGGGCAGGGAAAGAGGAAATTTTTGGGAATTCTGGGAATTTGAGGGCTGGAAAAGGGGGAAATTCAGGAATTGTGGGAATTTGAGGCCTGGAAAAAAGGGAAATTTTGGGAATTGTGGGGATTTGAGGGCAGGGAAAGGGAAAATTTGGGAATCCTGGGAAATTTAAAGGAGGAGAAAATTGGGAATTGTGGGGAAATGAGGGGGGGAAGGGAAAAAATTGGGAATTCTGGGAATTTGAGAGCTGGAAAAAGGGAAAATATGGGAATTTTGGGAATTCAAGGGCAGGGAAAGGGGAAAATCCAGGAATTGTGGAAAATTGAGGGGGGAGAAGGGGAAAATTTGGGAATTGTGGGAATTGGAGGGCTGGAAAAAGGGGAAAATTCAGGGAATTGAGGGCAGGGAAAGGGAATTTTTTATGGGAATTCTGCAAAATTGAGGCCTGGAAAAGGGGAAAATTTGGGAATTGTGGGAATTTGAGGACAGGGAAAGGGGAATTTTGGGAATTGTGGGAATTGGAGGGCTGGGAGCCCCCGGGGAGGAGCCGATCCCGATGAACCCGGCTGGGAAACGGAGCCACCGGGGGAGCCGGGAGATCCAGGGGGATCCAGAGGGATCCAAAGGGATCCAAAGGGATCCAGGGGGATCCAAAGGGATCCAGGGGGATCCAGGGGGATCCAGGGGGATCCAAAGTGTTCCAAAGGGACCCAGAGGGATCCAAAAGGATCCAAAGGGACCCAAAGGGACCCTGAGGGATCCAGAGGGATCCAGAAGGCCCCAAAGTGATCCAGAGGGACCCAGAGGGACCCAAAGTGACCCAGGGGGATCCAGGGGGATCCAAAATGATCCAAAGGGATCCAAAGGGATCCAGAGGGATCCAGAGGGACACAAAATGATCCAAAGGGACCCAGAAGGATCCAGAGTGATCCAGAAGGCCCCAAAGTGACCCAGAGGGATCCAGAGGGATCCAAAGGAATCCAGAGGGACCCAGGGGGATCCCGAGGAACCCAAAGGGACCCTGAGGGATCCAAAGGAATCCAGAGAGACCTGGGGGGGTCCAGAGGGATCCAAAGGGACCCAAAGGGATCCAGAGAGATCCAGAGGGACCCAGAGAGATCCAGGGGGACCCAGAGGGACCCAGAGGGATCCAAAGGGATCCAAAGGGACCCAGGGGGATCCAGAGGGACCCAGAGGGATCCAGGGGGATCCAAAAGGATCCAGAAGGATCCAAAGTGTTCCAAAGGGACCCAAAGGAATCCAGAGGGACCCAAAGGGACCCAGAGGGACCCAGGGGGATCCAGAGGGATCCAGAGGGATCCCGAGGCCCCCGGCAGGGAGGAACTGGAGCCTCTCGAGGTTATTTTGGGATCCCCGGCCCCACTCCCTCCAGCCCGGCCGGGGCCGTTTGCAGAGCGGGAATAAAAAAATCTAAAAACGATTGAAAAATGAATCAATGGGTGGATTAAAAACGGAAAGGATCAAAAGCGGGAGCCAGGGGAGGGGAGGAGGAGGAGGAGGAGGAGGAGGAGGAGGAGGAGGAGGAGGAGGAGGAGGAGGAGGAGGAGGAGGAGGAGGAGGAGGGGAGGGAGGAGAGGTCGGAGCGAGTTTTGCCCTGAACTTGGCGGAGCGGCCGGGCCGGGGGCGGCAGCGGGAGCGGGGACCCCGCGGGGGCGGCGGAGCTCGGGAAGGGATCGGAGCTCGGAGCTCGGAGCTCGGAGCTCGGGGAGGGATCGGAGCTCGGAGCTCAGGGAGGGATCGGAGCTCGGAGCTCAGGGAGGGATCGGAGCTCGGAGCTCGGGGAGGGATCGGAGCTCGGAGCTCGGAGCTCGGGGAGGGATCGGAGCTCGGAGCTCGGGGAGGGATCGGAGCTCGGAGCTCGGGGTGGGATCGGAGCTCGGAGCTCGGAGCTCAGGGAGGGATCGGAGCTCGGAGCTCGGAGCTCGGGGAGGGATCGGAGCTCGAAGCTCGGAGCTCGGGGAGGGATCGGAGCTCGGAACTCGGAGCTCGGAGCTGGCAGCTGGGGGAGGGATCGGAGCTCGGGGCTCGGGGAGGGGACGGGGCTGGAGATCGGAGAGAGCACAGGGCCGGAGCTCGGGGAGGGGAGCGCACAGGGCCGGAGCTCGGGGAGGGGAGCGCACAGGGCCGGAGCTCGGAGCTCGGGGAGAGGAGAGGAGCTCGGGGAGGGGACGGGGCTGGAGCTCGGAGAGGGGAGAGCTCAGGGCCGGAGCTCGGAGAGTGGAGAGCACAGGGCCGGAGCTCGGGGGAAAGAGCTTGGAGCTCGGGGAGAGCACAGGGCCGGAGCTCGGGGAGGGGGCCGGAGCTCGGGGAAGGGAGCTCGGCGAGGAGGCCGGAGCTCTGTGAGGGGACAGGGCCGGAGCTCGGGGCCGGAGCTCTGTGAGGGGACAGGGCCGGAGCTCGGGGCCGGAGCTCTGTGAGGGGACAGGGCCGGAGCTCTGTGAGGGGACAGGGCCGGAGCTCGGGGCCGGAGCTCTGTGAGGGGAGCTCGGTGAGGGGCCTGAGCGAGGGGAGGGGATCTCGGTGAGGAGGCCGGAGCTCGGTGAAAGGGCCGGAGCACGGCAAGGGGAGCTCGGGGAGGGGAGCTCAGTGAGGAGGCCGGAGCTCGGAGAAGGGAACTCGGTGAGGAGGCCGGAGCTGTCTGAGGGGACAGGACCGGAGCTCGGGGCCGGAGGTCGGTGAAGGGAGCTCGGTGAGGGGAGCTCGGTGAGGAGGCCGGAGCTCGGGGAAGGGAACTCGGTGAGGAGGCGGGAGCTTGGGGAGGGGAGCTCGGCGAGGGGAGCTCTGTGAGGGGGCCGGAGCTCTGTGAGGGGAGCTCGGCGAGGGGACCTCGGTGAGGAGGCCGGAGCTCAGTGAGGAGGCGCGGAGCTCTGTGAGGGGAGCTCGGTGAGGGGAGCTCTGTGAGGGGGCCGGAGCTCGGCGAGGGGAGCTCTGTGAGGGGAGCTCGATGAGGAGGCCGCAGCTCGGTGAGGGGAGCTCTGTGAGGGGAGCTCGGTGAGGAGGCCGGAGCTCTGTGAGGGGGCGCGGAGCTCTGCGAGGGGAGCTCGGTGAGGGGAGCTCGATGAGGAGGCCGGAGCTCTGTGAGGGGGCCGGAGCTCGGTGAGGGGAGCTCGCTGAGGAGGCCGGAGCTCGGCGAGGGGAGCTCTGTGAGGGGAGCTCGATGAGGAGGCCGCAGCTCTGTGAGGGGGCCGGAGCTCGGAGAGGGGATCTCGGCGAGGAGGCCGGAGCTCGGTGAGGAGGCCGGAGCTCGCTGAGGGGAGCTCGGTGCGTGGGCTGGAGCTCCATGAGGGGGCCGGAGCTCGAGGAGGGAACGCAGCCGGAGCGGGAGCGGGAGCGGGAGGAGGCGCCGCCATGGCCGGGCGAGCTCCGCGCTCGGCCCCGTGACAGCTCCGTGAGGCGCGGGCCCGGCTCCGCCCGCGGGCCCCGCTCGCTGCCGCCGCCGCTGCCGCACTCACCTGCAGCCGAGGCCGCGGCGCTCCGGGCTCCGAGGCCGCTCCGAGGCCGCTCCGAGGCACCGCGGGGCTGGCGGCGGAGCTGCGGCCCCGCTGCCGCTCAGGGCTGGCCCCGGGCCGGCCGGGGCCCCCGGGCTGCGCGGAGGCTGCGGGGCTCCGGCTCGGGCTGGCCGCGATCCGCCCTCCTCCCGGCGGGACGGGGCGGAGCTCGGCATGGAGGGAGGACGGGGAGGGGAGGAAGGAGCCTCCTCCTCCTCCTCCTCCTCCTCCTGCTGCTGCTGCTGCTCTTCCTCCTCCTCCTCCTCCTCCTCCTCCTCCGCTTGCCGAGGCCTCGGAGCTGCTCCGCGCCGCCGCCGCCGCCGCCGCCGCCATCTTCGGCTGCCAGCCCCGGGCTGGGGAACGGGAAAAGAGGGAAAAAAATGGGGAAAAAAATGGGAAAAGGGGAAAAAAAAGGGAAAAGGGAACGGGAAGGGATGGAGGGAAGGGAAGGGAAGGGAAGGGAAGGGAAGGGAAGGGAAGGGAAGGGAAGGGAAAGGAATTTGGGAAGGGAAGGGAAGGGAAGGGAAAGGAATTTGGGAAGGGAAGGGAAGGGAAAGGAATTTGGGAAGGGAAGGGAATTTGGGAAGGGAATTTGGGAAGGGAAGGGATTCCGGGAAGAAATTCCGGGAAATGATTCTGGGAAGGGATTCAGGGAAGGGATTTTGGGATTTAGGGATGGGATTTTGGGATTTTGGGAATTCCCTTTTCCTTCTCCCTGTCCCCATCCCGGGCTCTCTCCCGGCGCTGCCCCGGCCGGGCCCGAGGTGGATCCTGAAATTCTGGGATTTGGGAATGATCCCCCTGGGATTCCTGGAGATTCCAACCCCATCCCGACCCTGACCCTGCCAACTTTCCCTTGGGTGATCCCAGGAATTCTCTGGGAATTCTTTCCCAAATTTCTCCCCCATTCCCAGGGAATTCCCTCCATTCCCAGCCTGGGGTTGGATCCAGCCCCATCCCAAGGGAAGGAATTTTGGGAATTCCCTGGGAATTGGGGACTCCAGGAAGGGTCTCCCTATCCCAGAATTCCATAAAAATCCCTCGGGATGGATCCTGAGCATCCTGGATCCCAGAATGGCTTCAATAATTCCCAAATAATTCCGGAATAATTCCCAGATAATTCCAGAATAATTCCCGAAAAATTCCCAAATAATTCCTGAAAAATTCCTGAATATTTTCCCAGTAATTCCCAAATAATTCCAGAATAATTTAAAAAAAAACCCCAAAAAATTCCTGAATAATTCCCAAATAATTCCCAAATAGTTCCAGAATAATTCCCAAATAATTCCAGAATAATTCACAAATAATTCCTGAATAATTCCCGAATAATTCCAGGTTCATTCCAGATCCAATCCCAGGCTGGGAATGGAGGGAATTCCCTGGGAAAACGGGGAGGGATTTGGGATTTGGGAAGGAATTCCTGGGGTATCCCAAAAAAACCCCAAATCCCAGAAAATCCCCAGATTTCCTTTCCCAAATTCCATAAAAATCCCTCGGGATGGATCCTGAGCCTCCTGGATCCCGGAATTCCTTGGGATGGGATCCACAGATCCAGGTTGGGATTGGTGGGAATGGGATGGGACAGGAAAAAAACGGGAAAAACAATGGGAAAAACAGGAAAAAATGGGGAAAAAAATGGGAAAAACAGCGGGAAAATAACGGGAAAAACAATGGGAAAAAATGGGGAAACAACAGGAAAATAACAGGAAAAAAATGGGAAAAATGGGAAAAACAATGGGAAAAAAGGGAAAAAATGGGAAAACAATGGGAAAAACAAGGGGAAAAAAACAGGAAAAACAATGGGAAAAAAATGGGAAAAACAAGGGGAAGAAAATGGGAAAAGAGATGGAAAAACAAGGGGAAAAAACGGGAAAAACAATGGGGAAAAACGGGAATAAAAACAGTAAAAATTGGGAAAAACAATGGGAAAAATGGGGAAAAATGGGAAAAAACAGGAAAAACAATGGGGAAAAAATGGGAAAAACAATGGGGAAAAAATGGGAAAAACAAGGGGGAAAAATGGGAAAAGAGATGGAAAAACAAGGGGAAAAAATGGGAAAAACAATGGGAAAAAATGGGGAAAAACGGGAATAAAACCAGGAAAAAACAGTAAA
The DNA here is from genome assembly GCF_030490865.1 of Poecile atricapillus. Taxonomy (NCBI): domain Eukaryota; kingdom Metazoa; phylum Chordata; class Aves; order Passeriformes; family Paridae; genus Poecile; species Poecile atricapillus. The sequence goes on from NC_081251.1 coordinate 1,998,727, forward strand.
AAGTGGGAAAAACAATGGGAAAAAAATGGGAAAAATGGGAAAGGAAATTGGGAAAAGAGATGGAAAAGGAGAAGGAATTTAGGGGAGGAAATTTGGGAAGGAAATCTGGGAAGAGATTTAGGAAAAGGGATTTAGGGAATAGATTTGGGAAGGAAATCTGGGAAGGGATCCAGAAAAAAATCTGGGAGGGATTTGGGAAAAGGAGAAGGGATTTGGGAAGGGATTGAGGAAAAGGAATTTAGGGATGGGATTTGGGGAAGGAAATCTGGGAAGGGATTGAGGAAAAGGAGAAGGGATTTGGGAAGGGATTGAGGAAAAGGAATTTAGGGATGGGATTTGGGGAAGGAAATCTGGGAAGGGATTCAGGAAAAGGGATTTGGGAAAAGGGGGATTTGGGAAGGGATTGAGGAAAGGGAAAAGGGATTTGAGAAGGGATTTTGGGAAGGGATTTAGGGAAAGGAAAGGATTTTGGGAAGGGTTTGGAGCACCAGGAATGGCTCCTGATCCCGGGATCACAGGGAATGGGAATGGGAATTGGGAATGGGAATGGGAATTGGGGATTAGGGATTGAGGGAAAGGAAGAGGAGAAGATTGGGGAAGGAAATCTGGGAAGGGATTTGGGAAAAGGAAGAGGAAAAGGGATTTAGGGGTGGGATTTGGGTGGGAAGGAAATCTGGGAAGGGATTGAGGGAATGGAATCCGAGCCAGGGAAGGATCCGGGCCGGAGCAGGAGCCGGGACAGACAGAAATCCGGGACAGACGGAAATCTGGGATAAACGGGAATCCGGGATAAACGAGAATCCGGGATAAACAGGAATCCGGGATAAACGAGAATCCGGGACAGATGGGAATCTGGGATAAACGGGAATCCGGGATAAACGGGAATCTGGGATAAACGGGAATCCGGGACAGACGGGAATCCGGGATAAACAGGAATCCGGGATAAACGGGAATCCGGGATAAACGGGAATCCAGGATAAACGGGAATCCGGGACAGACAGGAATCCGGGATAAACGGGAATCCGGGATAAACGGGAATCCGGGATAAACGGGAATCTGGGATAAACAGGAACCTGGGATAAACGGGAATCTGGGATAAACGGGAATCCAGGATAAACGGGAATCCGGGACAAAGCGGGATCGCGGATGGAGGAGGGAGCAGGGGAGAGATGGGAATTTGGGATGGGAATGTGGGATGGACGGGAATTCAGGATGGACGGGAAGGTGGGATGGGAATTTGGAATGGATGGGAATTTGGGATGGACGGGAATGGGGGATGAGGATCTGGGATGGGAATTCGGGATGCATGGGAATGGGGGATGGGAATTTGGGATGGACGGGAATTTGGGATGGACGGGAATCTGGGCCAGGACGGGATCCGGGAGATCTGGGATGGATCCAGGACAAGCAGAGATCCAGGAGGAGGAGATCCCAGATGGATCCAGATCCGGGACAGGATTCGGGGATGGATCGGGATCCAGAATCTGGGACAGGGATCCAGGATCGGGATCTGGCACAGGGATCGGGATCTGGGACAGGGATCTGGGACAGGGATCAGGATCTGGGACAGGGATCCAGAATCCAGAACAGGGAGCCGGGACAGGATTCCGGGATGGATCTGAGATTCTGGCCTGGGATCTGGGACAGGGATCAGGGATGGATCAGGATCGGGGATGGATCTGGGATCTGAGATCTGGGACAGGGATCAGGATCTGGGGTGGATTTGGGATCCAGAACAGGGATCCAGGACAGGATTCCGGGATGGATCTGGGATGGATCTGGGATCCGAGATCCGGGACAGGGATCTGGGATGGGGATCAGGGATGGATTGGGATCCAGGACAGGGATCAGGGATGGATCCAGGACAGGGATCTGGGGCATGGATCAGGATCGGGGATGGATCTGGGATCCAGGACTGGGATCCAGGATCAGGGATTGATTGGGATCCGGGACAGGGATCCGGGACAGCGATCTGGGACATGGATCAGGGATGAATCCGGGATCAGGGATGGATCTGGGATCCAGGACTGGGATCCAGGATCAGGATCTGGGACATGGATCAGGATCCTGGATCTGGGATCCAGGACTGGGATCCAGGATCAGGGATTGATCCAGGATCAGCGATGGATCTGGGACATGGATCTGGGATCCAGGATCGGGATCCGGGACAGGGATCAGGGATCCAGGACAGGGATCCAGGACAGGGATCCAGGATCCGTGAATCCCCCCAGCGCCGCCCCCGTTGCCGTGGCGATTCTGGAGCTCCCGTTTGGCGGTGCCGGATTCCCAGCGGGAATTCGGGAATAGATCCCCGCGTTTCTTTGGGATCTGGAGGACAAATCCCAGATCCTGGGGGGGTCAGGGCCGGGGGGATTCCCAGATATCCCAAAAGGATCCCGGGAATGCCGAGCCACGGGCGGCACAGCCAAATTCCAGCCCAAATTCTGGGATTTGGGATTGCAAAATTTGGGAAAAGGGGCTGGGATGGGAGGAGGAGCTGGAATTTGGGGATTTCCTCAAAGGGGGAACATGTGGGGTTTGGGGGATCCCGGTGGGAGTGGGGTGGGAATCTCATCCCAGTCCCAAATCCCATCTCAATCCCATCCCAATCCCAAATCCCATCTCAATCCCGAATCCCATCTCAATCCCATCCCAAATCCTTCCCAATCCCAAATCCCATCCCGATCCCAAATCCCATACTAAATCCCATCCCAAATCCCATCCCAATCCCAAATCCCATCCCAATCCCATCCCAAATCCTTCCCAATCCCACCCTAATCCCGTTCCCATGGGATGATCCCATTCCTTTGGGATGATCCCGTTCCCATGGATGATCCCGTTCCCATGGATGATCCCGTTCCCATGGATGATCCCGTTCCCTTGGGATGATCCCGTTCCCATGGATGATCCCATTCCCATGGATGATCCCATTCCCTTGGGATGATCCCGTTCCCATGGGATGATCCCGTTCCCATGGATGATCCCATTCCCTTGGGATGATCCCGTTCCCATGGATGATCCCATTCCCTTGGGATGATCCCATTCCCATGGATGATCCCGTTCCCATGGATGATCCCATTCCCTTGGGATGATCCCATTCCCTTGGGATGATCCCGTTCCCGTGGATGATCCCGTTCCCGTGGATGATCCCATTCCCATGGATGATCCCATTCCCTTGGGATGATCCCGTTCCCATGGGATGATCCCGTTCCCGTGGATGATCCCATTCCCATGGGATGATCCCGTTCCCATGGATGATCCCATTCCCATGGATGATCCCGTTCCCATGGATGATCCCATTCCCATGGATGATCCCATTCCCAGCTGATCCCGTTCCCTTGGGATGATCCCGTTCCCATGGATGATCCCATTCCCTTGGGATGATCCCATTCCCTTGGGATGATCCCGTTCCCATGGGATGATCCCATTCCCATGGATGATCCCGTTCCCATGGATGATCCCGTTCCCTTGGGATGATCCCGTTCCCTTGGGATGATCCCGTTCCCATGGATGATCCCGTTCCCATGGATGATCCCGTTCCCTTGGGATGATCCCATTCCCATGGATGATCCCGTTCCCAGCCGATCCCGTTCCCATGGATGATCCCGTTCCCTTGGATGATCCCGTTCCCATGGATGATCCCGTTCCCATGGATGATCCCATTCCCATGGATGATCCCGTTCCCATGGATGATCCCGTTCCCATGGATGATCCCGTTCCCATGGATGATCCCATTCCCATGGATGATCCCATTCCCATGGATGATCCCGTTCCCTTGGGATGATCCCGTTCCCATGGATGATCCCGTTCCCATGGATGATCCCGTTCCCTTGGGATGATCCCATTCCCATGGATGATCCCGTTCCCTTGGGATGATCCCGTTCCCGTGGATGATCCCGTTCCCTTGGGATGATCCCGTTCCCATGGATGATCCCATTCCCATGGGATGATCCCATTCCCATGGATGATCCCGTTCCCAGCCGATCCCATTCCCATGGATGATCCCGTTCCCAGCCGATCCCATTCCCATGGATGATCCCGTTCCCATGGATGATCCCATTCCCTTGGGATGATCCCGTTCCCATGGATGATCCCGTTCCCTTGGGATGATCCCATTCCCATGGATGATCCCGTTCCCATGGGATGATCCCGTTCCCTTGGGATGATCCCATTCCCATGGATGATCCCGTTCCCATGGATGATCCCGTTCCCATGGATGATCCCATTCCCATGGATGATCCCATTCCCTTGGGATGATCCCGTTCCCTTGGGATGATCCCGTTCCCATGGATGATCCCGTTCCCATGGATGATCCCGTTCCCATGGGATGATCCCGTTCCCATGGGATGATCCCATTCCCATGGATGATCCCATTCCCATGGATGATCCCATTCCCATGGATGATCCCGTTCCCATGGATGATCCCGTTCCCATGGATGATCCCGTTCCCATGGATGATCCCGTTCCCTTGGGATGATCCCGTTCCCTTGGGATGATCCCATTCCCTTGGGATGATCCCGTTCCCATGGATGATCCCATTCCCATGGATGATCCCGTTCCCTTGGGATGATCCCATTCCTTTGGGATGATCCCATTCCTTTGGGATGATCCCATTCCCATGGATGATCCCGTTCCCTTGGGATGATCCCATTCCCATGGATGATCCCATTCCCTTGGGATGATCCCATTCCCATGGATGATCCCGTTCCCATGGATGATCCCGTTCCCATGGATGATCCCGTTCCCTTGGGATGATCCCGTTCCCTTGGGATGATCCCATTCCCTTGGGATGATCCCGTTCCCATGGATGATCCCATTCCCATGGATGATCCCGTTCCCTTGGGATGATCCCGTTCCCATGGATGATCCCGTTCCCATGGATGATCCCGTTCCCATGGATGATCCCGTTCCCATGGATGATCCCGTTCCCATGGATGATCCCATTCCCAGCCGATCCGTTCCCATTCCCGGGTGTGTCCGGGTGTGTCCGGGTGCGGGGTCCGAAGGTCCCGGCCAATCCCGTTCCCGGTTAATGATTTCCCGGGAAATCCTCGGGAATGAGCTCCGGGAATCTGCGGGACTTGGAGAAACCCAAATGGGAAAAACTGAACCCCAAACCCCAAATGGGGAAAAACTGAACCCAAAAAACCCAAATGGGGAAAAACTGAACCCCAAAAACCCCCAAAAATCCCAAATGGGGAAAAACTGAACCCCAAAAACCCCAAAAAAACCCAAATGGGGAAGAACTGAACCCAAAAACCCCAAATGGAGAAAAACTGAACCCAAAATGGGGAAAAACTGAACCCCAAAAACCTCAAATTGGGAAAAACTGAACCCAAAAAACCCAAATGGAGAAAAACTGAACCCAAAATGGGGAAAAACTGAACCCCAAACCCCAAATGGGGAAAAACTGAACCCAAAAACCCCAAATGGGGAAAAACCGAACCCAAAAAATCCCAAATGGGGAAAAACTGAACCCAAAAATCCCAAATGGGGAAAAACATAACCCAAAAAACCCAAATGGGGGAAAAAAACCCCAAAAATCCCAAATGGGGAAAAACTGAACCCAAAAACCCAAAAAAAACCCAAATGGGGAAAAACTGAACCCCTAAAACCCCAAATGGGGAAAAATTGAACCCAAAAAACCCCAAATGGGGCCAAGACTGAACCCCAGAACTCCAAATGGGGCCAGGACAGGAGCCCCAAATGGAGCCAAACCCCAAATGGGGCCAGGGCTGGATCCCAAAGCCCCAAATGGGGCTGGGGCAGGATCCCCAAAACCCCAAATGGGGCAGAATGGGAACCCCAAACCCCAAACGGGGCTGGAACGGCAGCCCCAGAACCCCCAAAACCCCAAATGGGGCTGGAACAAGAACCTTGGAACCCCAAATGGGGCTGGAACGAGAATCCCAAACCCCAAATGGGGCTGGAATGGGAACCTCGGAACCCCAAAACCCCAAATGGGGCCAGAACGAGAACTTTGGAACCCCAAACCTCAAATGGGGCTGGAACGGGAACCCCAGAACCCCCAAACCCCAAATGGGGCTGGGACAGGAACCCCAAACCCCAAATGGGGCTGGGACAGGAACCCCAAACCCCAAATGGGGCTGGGACAGGAACCCCAAACCCCAAATGGGGCTGGGACTGAACCCTGGAACCCTGAACCCCAAATGGGGCCAGAACAGGAACCCCAAATGGGGCTGGAATGGGAACCCCAAATGGGGCCAGGACAGGAACCCCAGAACCCCAAATGGGGCCAGAACGGCAGCCCCAGAACCCCCAAACCCCAAATGGGGCCAGGACAAAAACCCCAAACCCCAAATGGGGCCAGGACAAAAACCCCAAACCCCAAATGGGGCCAGGACAGAAACTTTGGAACCCCAAATGGGGCCAGGGCTGAACCCAGAACCCCAAATGGGCCGGAACAGGAACCCCCAAAACCCCAAATGGGGCAGAATGGGAACCCCAAACCCCAAACGGGGCTGGAACGGCAGCCCCAGAACCCCCAAAACCCCAAATGGGGCTGGAACAAGAACCTTGGAACCCCAAATGGGGCTGGAACAAGAATCCCAAACCCCAAATGGGGCTGGAATGGGAACCTCGGAACCCCAAAACCCCAAATGGGGCCAGAACGAGAACTTTGGAACCCCAAACCTCAAATGGGGCTGGAACGGGAACCCCAGAACCCCCAAACCCCAAATGGGGCTGGGACAGGAACCCCAAACCCCAAATGGGGCAGAACAGGAACCCCAAACCCCAAATGGGGCTGGGACTGAACCCTGGAACCCTGAACCCCAAATGGGGCAGAACCGGAACCCCCCAAACCCCAAATGGGGCTGGGGCTGAACCCTGAACCCCAAATGGGGCAGAACCGGAACCCCCCAAACCCCAAATGGGGCTGGGATGGGAACCCCAAACCCCAAATGGGGCCTGAACCCCAAATGGGGCCGGGGCTGCAGGAATTCCCTTCTCCCCATCCCACTGTTCCAGAATTATCCCCAAAATCCAGTGGGGAAACCCCAAAATTATCCCCAAAATCCAGCAGGGAAATTCCCAAATTATCCCCAAAATCCAGCAGGGAAATCCCAAAATTATCCCCAAAATCCAGCACAAAAATCTGGGATTTATCCCCAAAATCCAGCAGGAAAATTCCCAAATTATTCCCAAAATCCAGAACAGAAATCCAGGAATTATCCCCAAAATCCAGCATAAAAATCTGGGATTAATCCCCAAAATCCAGCAGGAAAATTCCCAAATTATCCCCAAAATCCAGAACAGAAATCCAGGAATTATCCCCAAAATCCAGAAGAGAAATCCCAAAATTATCCCCAAAATCCAACAGGAAAATCCCAAATTATCCCCAAAATCCAGCACAAAAATCTGGGATTTATCCCCAAAACCCAACAGGAAAATTCCCAAATTATTCCCAAAATCCAGAACAAAAAATCCCAAAATTATCCCCAAAATCCAGCACAAAAATCTGGGATTTATCCCCAAAATCCAGCACAAAAATTCCCAAATTATCCCCAAAATCCAGAACAAAAATCTGGGATTTAACCCCGAATTCCAGGAGAGAAATCCCAAAATTATCCCCAAAATCCAACAGGAAAATCCCAAATTATCCCCAAAATCCAGCGGGAAAATTCCCAAATTATCCCCAAAATCCAGCACAAAAATCTGGGATTTCTCCCCAAAATCCAGAACAAAAATCTGGGATTTATTCCCAAAATCCAGCGGGAAAATTCCCAAATCATCCCCAAAATCCAGCAGGAAAATCTGGGATTAATCCCCAAAATCCAGCAGGAAAATTCCCAAATTATTCCCAAAATCCAGCACAAAAATCTGGGATTTATCCCCAAAATCCAGCACAAAAATTCCCAAATTATCCCCAAAATCCAACAGGAAAATCCCAAATTATTCCCAAAATCCAGCAGGAAAATCCAGGAATTATCCCCAAAATCCAACACAAAAATCTGGGATTTATCCCCAAAATCCAACACAAAAATTCCCAAATTATCCCCAAAATCCAGCAGGAAAATCTGGGATTTCTCCCCAAAATCCAGGACAGAAATCCCAGGATGATCCCAAATTTTTTCTCATTAAAAATCCCAATTAAGAATGAAATTAAATTGAAAATTTAAATTTCGATGTAAATATAGAAATATTAAATGTGGATATAAAATTAATTAATAAATTGTATTAATTAATAATAATTAATTAGAATGAAATTTAATAGAAAATTTTAATTTATATGTAAATATATAAATATCAAATGTGAATATAGAACTAATTAATAAATGGCATTAAATAATAATTTATAATAATTAATAATAATTAGAATTAAATTGAATAAAAAGTTTAAATTTCAATGCAAATATATAAATATAAAACGTAAATATAGAATTAATTAATAAATTGTATGGAATAATAAAATAATTTATAATAATTCATCGTTTATAATTAATCATTTCTCATAATTTCAGAGAATGAAATTTAATAGAAAATATAAATTTCGATGTAAAAATAAATATAAATATAAATAGTATTAAATATTATTAATATTATTAAATATAATATAAATATAAATAATAAATACAAAATGTCAATATAGAACTAATAAATAAATTGTATTAATGATTTATAATTAATAATTTCTAATAATTAGAATTACATTAAATAGAAAATTTAAGTTTTGATGTACATATATAAATATAAAATGTGAATATAAAACTAATTAATAAATTGTATTAAAAATTTATAATAATTAATAATTTATAATTAATTTATAATAATTTAAAAGAATGAAATTTAATAGAAAATATAAATTTCGATGTAAATATATAAATGGAAAATGTTAATGTAAAACTAATTAATAAATTCTATTAATAATTTGTAATAATTAATCATTTATAATTAAAGATTTCTAATAATTAGAATGAAATTTAATAGAAAATATCAATTTGGATGTAAATATGTAAATATAAAATGTGAATATTAAACTAATTGATAAACTGTATTAAATAATAATTTATAATAATTAATAATTTATAATTAATCATGTCTAATAATTTAAGAGAATGAAATTTAATAGAAAATATAAATTTCGATGTAAATATATAAATATAAATTGTGAATATAAAACTAGTTAATAAATTGTATTAAATAGTAAATTAAAATACCATTTATAAAAGTAATTAATAAGTTATTAAACTAATAATTAAGTTATTAAACTAATTGTTAAATTGAATTATAAACTAAAATATAGTTTATTTGTTAATACAATTTATAGAATGAAATTTAATAGAAAATTTAAATTTTATGTAAATATAAAATGTGAATATAAAACTAATTAATAAATTGCATGAAATAATAATTTCTAATAAATAATTTATAATTAATAATTTCTAATAATTAGAATGAAATTTAATAGAAAATTTAAATTTTGGTGTAAATATGTAAATATAAAATGTGAATATAGAACTAATTAATAAATTGTATTGAATAATAAGATAATTAATAATAATTAATAATTTATACTTAATTATTTTTAAAAGTTTATAAGAATGAAATTAAATAGAAAATTTAAATTTCAATGTAAATATATAAATCTAAAATGTGAATAAAAAACTAATTAATAAATTGTATTAAATAATAAAATAATTTATAATAATTAATATTTTCTAATAATTAATTATAATAAAATTTAATAGAAAATTTAACTTTCACTGTAAATATAAAATGCGAATATAAAATTAATTAATAAATTGTATTAAATAATAAGATAAATTATAATTAATAATTTATAATTAATAATTTATAATTAATAACTTATAATAATGGATTAGAATGAAATTGAATGTAAAATTTAAATCTCAAGTAAATAAAAAATGCAAATATAAAACCAATTAATAAATTGTATTAAATAATAAATTAAAATATCGTTTATAAAAATAATTATTAAACTAATAATTAAATTATTAAACTAATTAATAAATTGAATTAATTACAAGCTAAAATATAGTTTATTAATTAATACAATTCATAGAAAATAATTTTTTTATAAAATATTTTGCAAATATCGAATTAAATATTAACAATTCTATAAAATCCTATAAAATAGAACAAAATCTAATAATAAAATAATAATAATAAAAGAATAAATAATTCTTTAATAATAATAAATATAAATGTGCATTATAAATAGTATTAAAAATAAAGATAAAAATAAATAAAACTTTGTCTATAATAAAATAATCAATAAATAAAATAGCAATAAAATAATTCTATTAAATAATAATATCAAATTTAGCAAAAATAAAATATATTAATGAATTATTAATGAATTAATGATAAAACTTTGTAAATGTAGAATAGAATATAAACTTTATTTATTTATTAATTTATTAGAATTTATTATTTTATCATTTTAATTCTAAATATTTTTATCACTTAATTCTCGATATCATTTTACCAATTTATCATTTTTATCATTAATAATTTTATTGATTTTTTTAATGATTTATCCTTTAATTCTAAATATTAATTCAAATTCTAATTAAAATCAAATAATAATAAATTTTAATCACAAAAAATCGAAGAAATTGGCCACAAAATAGGATTAAATGTGTGGAATAATAATTAATAAAATAATAATTGTAGGAAATCATAAAAATAATTAGAATATTATTAAAGTAATAATTAATCTAAGAAATAGATAAAAAATAGAATAAATTATGTCGATTAATGAATAATAAAATTATAATTAATCATATAAAATAAACACTAAGAAATAGGTAATAAATTAATTAATTCTAGAAAATAATAGAAATAATTATAATAAGATAATTAATGAACAGTTAATAAAATGGAATAAATTTGATATAATAATAAGTAATAATAAAATAACAAGAATATTTATTAATGAACTGATTATTAATTAATATTAATGAATAGGCAACAAAACCGAATTAATGTTGAATACTAAATAATAAAATAATTAATTTTTAATAAAATAATTAAATTTTAAAAATCATCAAAATAATTGTAAAATTATTAAAATAATTATTAAAATAATTATTAAAATAATTAATCAATAGGTAACAAAATTGAATCAATTATGCAGAATAATTAATAAAGTTATTAGGCCTGTAAAATAATAAAAATTATTATTGAAATTATAATTAATCTAATAAATAGGCAATAAAATGGAATCAATGATGTAGAATAATAATAAAATAATAATTAATAATAATTAATAATAATATACTAATAATAATAATGATAATGATAATAATAATAATAATAATAATAATAATAATAATTTTTTATTAAGTAAAATAGAGTATTACAGGATAAAAAATTCCAGGATTTCAGAGGAATTCCCAGATTTTGGAAGAAATCCAGGATTTTAAAGGAATTCCCGGATTTAGGAGGAATTCCAGGATTTTAACAGAATTCCCAGATTTTGGAAGAATTCCAGGATTTTAAAGGAATTCCCAGATTCCAGAGGAATTCCCAGATTTAGGATAAATGCCAGATTTAGAAGGAATTCCAGGATTTGAACAGAATTCCCGGATTTCAGAAGAATTCCCGGATTTAGGATAAATTCCCAGATTTAGGAGGAATTCCCAGATTTAGGGTAAATCCCAGGATTTGAACAGAATTCCCAGATTTCAGAGGAATTCCCGGATTTCAGCAGAATTCCCAGATTTGGGATAAATTCCTGGATTTATGAGGAATTCCCAGATTTCAGAGGAATTCCCAGATTTAAGATAAAATCCCGGATTTAGGAGGAATTCCCGGATTTCAGAGGAATTCCCAGATTTAGGATAAACCCCAGGATTTGAACAGAATTCCCGGATTTCAGAGGAATTCCCAGATTTCAGAGGAATTCCCAGATTTAGGATAAATCCCAGATTTAGAAGGAATTCCAGGATTTGAACAGAATTCCCGGATTTCAGAAGAATTCCCAGATTTAGGATAAATCCCAGGATTTTGGAAGAATTCCCAGATTTAGGAGGAATTCCAGGATTTAGGAGGAATTCCCAGATTTCCATGGAATTCCCAGATTTCAGCAGAATTCCCAGATTTAGGACAAATTCCCAGATTTAGGACAAATTCCTGGATTTAGAAGGAATTCCCAGATTTCAGAGGAATTCCCAGATTTGGGATAAATTCCTGGATTTATGAGGAATTCCTGGATTTGAACAGAATTCCCGGATTTCAGAGGAATTCCCAGATTTAGGGTAAATTCCTAGATTTATGAGGAATTCCCAGATTTCAGAGGAATTCCCAGATTTAGGATAAATTCACGGATATAGGAGGAATTCCAGGATTTATGAGGAATTCTCAGATTTCCGTGGAATTCCCAGATTTAGAAGGAATTCCAGGATTTGAACAGAATTCCGGGATTTCGGAAGAATTCCAGGATTTAGGAGGAATTCCAGGATTTAGGAAGAATTCCCAGATTTCAGAGGAATTCCCAGATTTAGGAAAAATTCCCAGATTTAGGATAAATTCCTGGATTTATGAGGAATTCCCAGATTTAGGATAAATCCCAGGATTTAGGAGGAATTCCCAGATTTCAGCAGAATTCCCAGATTTCAGAGGAATTCCCAGATTTAGGAAAAATTCCCAGATTTAGAAGGAATTCCAGGATTTGAACAGAATTCTGGGATTTCAGAAGAATTCCAGGATTTAGGAGGAATTCCCGGATTTCAGAGGAATTCCCAGATTTCAGAGGAATTCCCAGATTTAGGACGAATTCCAGGATTTCAGAGGAATTCCCGCATTTCAGAGGAATTCCCGGATTTCAGAGGAATTCCCGCATTTCAGAGGAATTCCCGCATTTCAGAGGAATTCCCGGATTTCAGAGGAATTCCCGCATTTCAGAGGAATTCCCGGATTTCAGAGGAATTCCCGCATTTCAGAGGAATTCCCGCATTTCAGAGGAATTCCCGGATTTCAGAGGAATTCCCACATTTCAGAGGAATTCCCGCATTTCAGAGGAATTCCCGGATTTAGGATAAATTCCCGGATTTCAGAGGAATTCCCGCATTTCAGACCTTTCCCGACGGGCGCCGTTCTCTCTCTCTCTCGTTTCTCCCATCCCGCTGAAAATTCCCGGATTTCCTGAAGAATTCCATGGATCTGTGAAGAGAGGAAGGAGCTCTGCTGGAAATGCCGCGGGATCGGGAAATTCGGGATTGGTTTTCCCGGAATTTTTTCCCAGAATTTTCCCAGGATTTTTTTCTGGAAATTCCCAGAATTTTCCCGGGATTTTTTTCGGGAAATTTTTCCTGGAATTTTTTCCCTTTGATTTTTTTCCACAAGGAGGGAGGGGAACCCAGAGCCCGGGAATGACGGGAATTCGGGAATGACGGGAATTCGGGAATGACAGAAATTTGGGGATGAGGGGAATTATGGGAATGAGGGGAATTATGGGAATGGGGATGAGGGGAATTAGGGAATTATGGGATGGGGAATGGGGGAATTACAGGAATTTGGGAATTATGGAATGACAGAATGATGGGAATGAGGGAATTAAGGGAATTACGGAATGATGGAATTACGGGAATTGGGGAATGGGGAATTATGGGAATTTGGGAATAGGGGAATTATGGAATGAGGGAATTCTGGAATTACAGGAATTAGGGAATTCCGGGAATTTGGGAATGAGGGAATTTTGGGAATTGGGGAATTACGGGAATTGGGGAATGAGGGAATTACGGGAATTGGGGAATGAGGAAATTACAGGAATTTGGGAATGGGGGAATTATGGGAATTACGAAATGAGGGAATTATGGGAATTTGGGAATGGGGGAATTATGGAATGAGGGAATTCTGGAATGACAGGAATTGGGGAATTTTGGGAATGGGGAATGAGGGAATTACAGGAATGGGGGAATTACGGAATTACAGGAATTGGGGAATGAGGGAATTATGGGAATTACGGAATGAGGGAATTATGGGAATTTGGGAATGAGGGAATTCTGGAATGACAGGAATTAGGGAATTTTGGGAATGGGGAATTAGGGAATTACAGGAATTTGGGAATGAGGGAATGATGGGAATTACGGAATGAGGGAATTATGGGAATGGGGAATTAGGGAATTCCGGGAATTCTGGAGTGAGGGAATGACAGGAATGGGGGAATTCTGGGATGAGGGGAGTGGGGGAATGAAAGGATTGAGCAGGATCAGGGGAATGAGGGGAGTGAGAGGGACGGGAGGAAAAACGGGATGGGGGGAATGGAGGGAGGAGGAGAAAGAGGGAATGGAGGGAATCAGGGATGAGGAGAAAGAGGGAATCAGGGAATGGAGGAATCAGGGAATGGAGGGAATGAGGGAAATGAAGGGAATCAGGGAATCAGGGAATGAGGGAAGAAGGGAATCAGGGAATGAGGGAAATGAAGGGAATCAGGGAATGAGGGAATCGAAATGAGAAGAAGGGAATGAAGGGAATCAGGGATGAGGGGAATGAAGGGATGAGGAGAAAGAGGGAATGGGGGAAATGGAATCAGGGAATGAGGGAATGGGGGGAAAAGGGAATCAGGAATGAGGGGGATGAGGGGAAGAAGGGAATGAAGGATGAGGGAATGAGGGAAATGAAGGGAATTGGGAATGAGGGAAGAAGGGAATGAAGGGAATCGGATGAGGGAAGTGAAGGTGAAGAAGGGAATCAATCAGGGATGAGGGGAATGAAGGGAATTGGGGAGTGAAGGGAATTGGGGAGTGAAGGGAATTGGGGAATGAAGGGAATTGGGGAGTGAAGGGAATTGGGGAGTGAAGGGAATTGGGGAATGAAGGGAATTGGGGAGTGAAGGGAATTGGGGAGTGAAGGGAATTGGGGAGTGAAGGGAATTGGGGAGTGAAGGGAATTGGGGAATGAAGGGAATCAGGGGAAGAAGGGAATGAAGGGATGAAGAGAAAGAGGGAATGAGGGAAATGAAGGGAATGGAGGGAATCGGGGATGAGGGAATGAAGGGACAGAGGGGCTGAAGGTTTGAGGAGGATGAGGGGGCTGAGGGGGCTGAAGGGCTGAGGGGGCTCCGGGGCTGGAAGGGCTGAGGGGACCAAAAGTGCTGAAAGGCTGAGAGGGTGAGGGACAGACAGACAGACGGGATGAGGGACAGACAGACAGAGGGGATGGGAGACAGACAGACTGAGGGACAGACAGACGGGATGAGGGACAGACACATAGAGGGGATGAGGGACAGACAGACAGAGCAGCTGAGGGACAGACAGACGGGATGAGGGACAGACAGACAGAGGGACTGAGGGACAGACAGACAGAGCAGCTGAGGGACAGACAGACGGGATGAGGGACAGACAGACAGAGGGACTGAGGGACAGACAGACAGAGCAGCTGAGGGACAGACAGACGGGATGAGGGACAGACAGACAGAGGGGCTGAGGGACAGACAGAGGGGATGAGGGACAGACAGACTGAGGGACAGACAGACAGAGGGGATGAGGGACAGACAGACAGAGGGACTGAGGGACAGAGAAGGACAGAGGGGCTGAGGGACAGACAGAGGGGCTGAAAAGCTGAGAGGACGAAAAATGCTGAAAGGTTGAGGGGCTGAAAATCTGAGCGATTGAGGGGAGGGACTGAGAGGATTGAAAGGCTGAGGGCGCTGAAGAGCCGAGAGCGCTGAAAGAGCGCGGGGGCAGCTCCGGCCCTGAGGGCACGGCAGAGTCACAGAGCCCCTGAGAGCGCTGCAGATCCATTGAGGGGCACTGCAGATCCATTGAGGGGCACTGCAGATCCATTGAGGGGCACTGCAGATCCATTGAGGGGCACTGCAGAGCCACTGAGAGCACTCGGAGCACTGCAGATCCGCTGAGGGGCACTGCAGATCCATTGAGAGCACTGCAGATCCACTGAGAGCACTGCAGATCCATTGAGAGCACTGCAGATCCATTGAGAGCACTGCAGATCCACTGAGAGCACTGCAGATCCGTTGAGGGGCACTGCAGATCCATTGAGGGGCACTGCAGATCCATTGAGGGGCACTGCAGATCCACTGAGAGCACTGCAGATCCACTGAGAGCACTGCAGATCCATTGAGGGGCACTGCAGATCCACTGAGAGCACTGCAGATCCATTGAGAGCACTGCAGATCCATTGAGGGGCACTGCAGATCCACTGAGGGGCACTGCAGATCCACTGAGAGCACTGCAGATCCATTGAGGGGCACTGCAGATCCATTGGGGGGCACTGCAGATCCATTGAGAGCACTGCAGATCCACTGAGAGCACTGCAGATCCATTGAGAGCACTGCAGATCCACTGAGAGCACTGCAGATCCATTGAGAGCACTGCAGATCCACTGAGAGCACTGCAGATCCATTGAGGGGCACTGCAGATCCACTGAGAGCACTGCAGATCCATTGAGAGCACTGCAGATCCATTGGGGGGCACTGCAGATCCACTGAGAGCACTGCAGATCCACTGAGAGCACTGCAGATCCATTGAGGGGCACTGCAGATCCATTGAGAGCACTGCAGATCCATTGAGAGCACTGCAGATCCACTGAGGCACTCAGAGCACTGCAGATCCATTGGGGAGCACTGCAGATCCATTGGGGGGCACTGCAGATCCACTGAGGGGCACTGCAGATCCACTGAGGGGCACTGCAGATCCATTGAGAGCACTGCAGATCCACTGAGAGCACTGCAGATCCACTGAGGGGCACTGCAGATCCATTGAGGCACTCAGAACACTGCAGATCCATTGAGGCACTCAGAACACTGCAGATCCATTGAGGCACTCAGAACACTGCAGATCCATTGAGGCACTCAGAACACTGCAGATCCATTGAGGCACTCAGAACACTGCAGATCCATTGAGGCACTCAGAACACTGCAGACACACTGAGGGCACCAAGAGCGCTGCAGACCTATTGAGAGCACTCAGAGCACTGCAGATCCATTGAGGGGCACTGCAGATCCACTGAGGGCACCGAGAGCGCCGCAGCCGCGCTGAGGGCACTGCACACCCGCGGTCGCTCTGGCCCTGAGGGCACTGAGGCACTCAGAGCACTGCAGACCCGCCGAGGGCGCCGAGGGTGCTGCAGACCCGGGGTCTCTCTGGCCCTGAGGGCACCCACAGCGCTGCAGACCCACTGAGGGCACAGAGGGTGTTGCACACCCGCGGTCTCTCTGGCCCTGAGGGCAATGAGAGCACTGCAAACCCGCTGAGAGCGCCGCAGACCCGCTGAGGGCACTGCAGACCCGCGGTCGCTCTGGCCCTGAGGGCACAGCGGACTCACAGAGCCGCTGAGAGCACTCGGAGCACTGCAGACCCATTGAGGGGCACTGCAGATCCACTGAGGCACTCAGAGCACTGCAGACCCACTGAGGGCACTGAGGGCACCGAGGCTGCTGCAGACCCGCGGCCTCTCTGGCCCTGAGGGCACCGAGAGCACACAGCCCACTGCAGACCTGCTGAGGGCACTGAGAGCACTGCTGAGGCACTGAGGGCACCGAGAGCACACAGCCCACTGCAGACCCGCTGAGGGCACTGAGAGCACTGCTGAGGCACTGAGGGTACTGCAGACACACTGAGGGCACCGAGGGCGCTGCAGACCCAGGGTCTCTCTGGCCCTGAGGGCACCAAGAGAGCCACAGCCCACTGCAGACCTGCTGAGGGCACCGAGGCACTCAGAACACTGCAGACCCGCGGTCTCGCTGGCCCTGAGGGCATTGAGGCACTCAGAGCCCTGCAGACCCACTGAGGGCACCAAGGGTGCTGCAGACCCGCGGCCTCTCTGGCCCTGAGGGCACTGAGAGTGCTGCAGATCCACTGAGAGCACCGAGAACGCTGCACACCCACTGAGGGCACTGAGGCACTCAGAGCACTGCAGACCCGCTGAGGGCGCCGCAGACCCACTGAGGGCACTGAGACACTCAGAGCACTGCACACCCGCTGAGGGCGCTGCACACCCGCGGTCTGTCCAGCCCTGAGGGCACTCAGAACACTGCACACCCGCTGAGGGCACTGAGGCACTCAGAGCACTGCAGACCCGCTGAGGGCACTGAGGCACTCAGAGCACTGCAGACCCGCTGAGGGCACTGAGGCACTCAGAGCACTGCAGACCCGCTGAGGGCACTGAGGCACTCAGAACACTGCAGACCCGCTGAGGGCACTGAGGCACTCAGAACACTGCAGACCCGCTGAGGGCGCTGCACACCTGCAGTCTATCCAGCCCTGAGGGCACTCAGAACGCTGCAGACCCGCTGAGGGCGCTGCACACCCACGGTCTCTCCAGCCCTGAGGGCACTCAGAACACTGCACACCCACTGAGGGCGCTGCACACCCGCGGTCTGTCCAGCCCTGAGGCATTCAGAGCACTGCAGACCCACTGAGGGCGCTGCACACCCGCGGTCCGTCCAGCCCTGAGGGCGCCGAGAGCGCCGCAGCCCCTCTGAGGGCACTGAGGGCCCCGCCCTCCTCTGACGGCGCGCGGGGGGCGGGGCTTTCCCAGCTCCTCCCCTCGTCATTGGCCGGAGCCGCCCCGCCCCCTCCCCTCTCCCCGGCGGGCGGGGCCGTGAACGTGCGGCGCGAGCCGTTCCCGGGAACGTGCGGCGCGAGCCCTTCCCGCCAACGTGCGGCGCGAGCCGTTCCCGCGGGCGGGGGGCGCACGCGCAGCCTCGTGGGGAGCTGCACGTAACCGGGGCGGGCACGCGCCGTTCCCGCCAAGGCCCCGGGGAGCGGGAAAGGGAGCGGGAGAGAGGGAGAGCCCTGAGGGGAGAGCCGGGGAGGGATTGGGAATGGCCGCCGTGATTGATTGGGAATGGTCGCCATGATTGTTTGGGAATGGTCGCCATGATTGGGAATGGCCGCCGTGATTGGGAATGGCCGCCGTGATTGGGAATGGCCGCCGTGATTGGGAATGGCCGCCATGATTGGGAATGGTCGCCATGATTGGGAGATCATGGGGGTGTGAGGGGTGTCCGTGTTTGTGAAGGGAGATCATGGAGGAAGATGAGAGGTGTCCATGAGAGGAGAACATGGAGGAAGATGAGAGGTGTCCATGAGAGGAGAACATAGAGATGAGGGGTCTCCATGAGGGGAGATCATGGAGGAGATGAGAGGCAGCCGTGAGGGGAGATCATGGAGGAGATGTGGGGCAGCCATGAGGGGAGCTCATGGAGGAAGATGACAGCAGCCATGAGGGGAGATCATGGAGGAGATGAGAGGTGTCCATGATGGGAGATCATGGAGGAAGATGAGGAGAGATTATGGAGGAAGATGAGGGGTGTCCATGAGAGGAGAACATGGAGATGAGAGGTGTCCATGAGGGGAGGTCATGGAGGAAGATGAGAGGTGTCCATGAGAGGAGGTCATGGAGGAAGATGAGGAAGATGAGAGGTGTCCATGAGGGGAGATCATGGAGGAGATGAGAGGCAGCCGTGAGGGGAGATCATGGAGGAAGATGAGAGGTGTCCATGAGGGGAGATCATGGAGGAGATGAGGGCTGTCCATGAGGGGAGATCATGGAGGAAGATGAGGAAGATGAGGGGTGTCCATGAGGGGAGATCATGGAGGAAGATCAGGAGCAGCCATGAGGGGAGCTCATGGAGGAAGATGACAGCAGCCATGAGGGGAGATCATGGAGGAGATGAGAGGTGTCCATGAGGGGAGATCATGGAGGAGATGAGGGGTGTCCATGATGGGAGATCATGGAGGAAGATGAGGAAGATGAGAGGTGTCCATGAGGGGAGATCATGGAGGAGATGTGGGGCAGCCATGAGGGGAGCTCATGGAGGAAGAGAGGTGTCCATGAGGGGAGATCATGGAGGAGATGAGAGGTGTCCATGAGGGGAGATCATGGAGGAAGATGAGAGGTGTCCATGAGGGGAGATCATGGAGGAAGATGAGGGGTGTCCATGAGGGGAGATCATGGAGGAGATGAGGGGTGTCCATGAGGGGAGATCATGGAGGAAGATGAGGAAGATGAGAGGTGTCCGTGAGAGGAGATCATGGAGGAGATGAGGGGTGTCCATGAGGGGAGATCATGGAGGAGATGAGGGGTGTCCATGATGGGAGATCATGGAGGAAGATGAGGAAGATGAGAGGTGTCCATGAGGGGAGATCATGGAGGAGATGTGGGGCAGCCATGAGAGGAGATCATGGAGGAGATGAGGGGAGATCATGGAGGAGATGAGAGGCAGCCATGAGGGGAGATCTGGAGGAAGATGAGGGGAGATCATGGAGGAGATGAGGGGCAGCCATGAGAGGAGATCATGGGGGAGATGAGGGGAGATCCTGGAGGAGATGAGGGGCAGCCATGAGGGGAGATCATGGAGGAGATGAGGGGCAGCCATGAGGGGAGATCATGGAGGAAGATGAGGGGCAGCCATGAGGGGAGATCATGGAGGAAGATGAGGGGCACCACGGTGCTGGTTTGGAATATTTTTTCTCCGGTGTGGCAGCAGAACCTTCTTCCTCCCAAGGTGAGATCTCAAGGTGATGCATTTCACAGGCACCTCCTCTGCCTATTTAATAACTCAAATTAAAAATTAAATTAAAATTTTCATTTTAATTTTCATTCCAGCACCTAACGAGCCAACTGAGAAACCAAAACCTGAGGAGCTTGGGAGGAAATTCAGGAGCTTTTCTGGAAAAAGAAGATTTTTTTCTCCTGTTTGAGTGCATTGGAGAAGGTATTTGGTTTAAAAATTAAAAAATAAAAATACAGATTTTTGGGAAATGGCATCAAATTTCATCTTTTAAATCACAACTGGGTTAAAACACCTTTTTTACCTCAAAGGACAAGGGGAGTAAAATCCCACTTTTTGGGGCTTTGTGTAAATTCTTTGGTGGTAAAAATAAACATTTTTTATTTTATTTTTATATTATTTTTATTTTATTTTTATTTTTATTTTTATTTTTATTTTTATATTATTTTTATTTTATTTTTATTTTATTTTTATTTTATTTTCATATTAGGGCCCAGTGTTTGTACAGCAGCTCTGCCTTCAGGGGCTGGAAATGGGAAAAACAGCAAAATGAGGGATTTTTGTCATGGTGACAAAAAGCTGAAGGGGGTGAAGGGAGGGGAAAAACAACAATGCCCTGAAGTGAAATAAACCCCAAAAGGAACATTCCTTGGGAATGGGGGAATGGAATTCCTTGGGAAAGGGGTCACAGGGATCCAAATCCCTTGGGAAAGAGGAGCAGGAAGATCACAAATCCTTGGGAAAGGGATCATTGGGACCCCAGTCCCTTGGGAAAGAAGTGCAGGAAAATCCCAAATCCTTGGGAAAGGGATCACAAAGATCCCAAATCCTTGGGAAGGGGATCACAAAGATCCCAAATCCTTGGGAAAGGGATCGTGACGACCCAAACCCCTTGGGAAAGAGGTGCAGGAAAATCCCAAATCCTTAGGAAAGGGATCATGAGGATCCCAAATCCTTGGGAAAGGGATCACAAGGACCCAAATCCTTGGGAAAGAGGTTCAGGAAGCTCCCAAATCCTTGGGAAAGGGATCATGGCGATCCCAAATCCTTGGGAAAGGGATCACGAGGATCCCAAATCCCTTGGGAAAGAGGAGCAGGAAGATCCAAATCCCTTGGGAAAGGGATCACAGGGACCCCAATCCCTTGGGAAGGAGGTACAGGACGATCCAAATCCCTTGGGAAAGAGGTGCAGGAAGATCCCAAATCATTGGGAAAGAGGTGCAGGAAGATCCCAAATCATTGGGAAAGGGATCACGAGGATCCGAATCCCTTGGGAATGGGGGAATGGGGGAATTCCTTGGGAAGGGGATCACAGGGATCCAAATCCCTTGGGAAAGAGGTGCAGGACAATCCCAAGTCCTTGGGAAAGGGATCACGAGGATCCCAAATCCTTGGGAAAGACGTGCAGGAAGATCCCAAATCCTTTGGAAAGGGATCATGGGGATCCCAAGTCCTTGGGAAAGAGGAGCAGGAAGCTCCCAAATCTTTGGGAAAGGGATCACAGGGATCCAAATCCCTTGGGAAAGACGTGCAGGAGGATCCCAAATCCTTGGGACGGGGATCACGAGGACCCCAATCCCTTGGGAAAGAGGTTCAGGACAATCCCAAGTCCTTGGGAGAGAGGTGCAGGAAGATCCCAAATCCCTTGGGAAAGAGGAGCAGGATGATCCCAAATCCTTGGAAAAGAGGTGCAGAAAGATCGCAAATCCTTGGGAAAGGGATCACAAGGACCCAAATTCTTGGGAAAGGGATCACGGGGATCCCAAATCCTTGGGAAAGAGGTTCAGGAAGCTCCCAAATCCTTGGGAAAGGGATCACAAGGACCCAAATCCCTTGGGAAAGAGGAGCAGGAAGATCCAAATCCTTGGGAAAGGGATCACAAGGACCCAAATCCCCTGGGAAAGAGGTGCAGGAAGATCCAAATCCCTTGGGAAAAGGGTGCAGGACAATCCCAATTCCTTGGGAAAGGGATTATTGGGACCCAAATCCCTTGGGAAGGGGAGGTGCAGGAAGATCCCAAATCCTTGGGAATGGGATCATGGGGACCCCACCTGGAAAGAGGTGGGCAGGGGGACGGGATCCCAAATCCCTTGGGAAGGGATGTGATCGGACTTGGGGAAGGGGGGGGGGGGGGGTTCGCCCTAATCTGGGGAAGGGTTCGTGGGGGGGCAATCCCTGGGGAAAGAGGTTCAGGAAGCTCCCAAATCCTTGGGAAAGGGATCATGGGGATCCCAAATCCTTGGGAAAGGGATCACGAGGATCCCAAATCCCTTGGGAAAGAGGAGCAGGAAGATCCAAATCCTTGGGAAAGGGATCACAGGGACCCCAATCCCTTGGGAAGGAGGTACAGGACGATCCAAATCCCTTGGGAAAGAGGTGCAGGAAGATCCCAAATCATTGGGAAGGGGATCACGAGGATCCAAATCCCTTGGGAATGGGGGAATGGGGGAATTCCTTGGGAAAGGGATCACAGGGATCCAAATCCCTTGGGAAAGAGGTGCAGGAGGATCCCAAATCATTGGGAAAGGGATCATGGGGATCCAAATCCTTGGGAAAGAGGAGCAAGAAGATCCCAAATCCTTGGGAAAGGGATCACGAGGATCCCAATCCCCTGGGAAAGAGGAGCAGGAAGCTCCCAAATCCTTGGGAAAGGGATCACAGGGATCCAAATCCCTTGGGAAAGCGGTGCAGGAGGATCCCAAATCCTTGGGACGGGGATCATGAGGACCCCAATCCCTTGGGAAAGAGGTTCAGGACAATCCCAAGTCCTTGGGAGAGAGGTGCAGGAAGATCCCAAATCCTTGGAAAAGAGGTGCAGGAAGATCCCAAATCCTTGGGAAAAGGATTCTTGGGACCCCAGTCCCTTTGGGAAAGAGGTGCAGGAAGATCCCAAATCCTTGGGAAAGGGATCATTGGGATCCCAATCCCTTGGGAAAGAGGAGCAGGGAAGATCCAAATCCCTTGGGAAGGGGATCATGGGGATCCCAAATCCTTGGGAAAGAGGTTCAGGAAGCTCCCAATTCCTTGGGAAAGGGATCACAAGGACCCAAATCCCTTGGGAAAGGGATCATGAGGACCCAAATCCTTGGGAAAGGGATCATGAGGACCCAAGTCCTTGGGAAAGGGATCACGGGGATCCCAAATCCTTGGGAAAGAGGTTCAGGAAGCTCCCAAATCCTTGGGAAAGGGATCACAAGGACCCAAATCCCCTGGGAAAGAGGTGCAGGAAGATCCAAATCCCTTGGGAAAGAGGTTCAGGAAGCTCCCAAATCCTTGGGAAAGGGATCACAAGGACCCAAATCCTTGGGAAAGAGGTTCAGGAAGCTCCCAAATCCTTGGGAAAGGGATCACAAGGACCCAAATCCCCTGGGAAAGAGGTGCAGGAAGATCCAAATCCCTTGGGAGAGAGGTGCAGGAAGATCCCAAATCCTTGGGAAGGGGATCAAAAGGATCCAAATCCCTTGGGAAAGGGGTGCAGGAGAAGGGGGTGGAAACTCCCGGCCCTGCAGAGACAGAAAAGCCCAAATTTCACCCATCACTAAACCCGGGGCTTTTTGAACCTCAAAAACCACACAGGAAGCGACAAAACAGCGGGAAAAGGAACAGCGGGAAAAGGAACAGCGGGAAAGGAACAGCGGGGAAAGGAACAGAGGGAAAAGGAACAGCGGGAAAAGGACGGGGAGAAGGAGAAGGAGAAGGAGAAGGAGAAGGAGAAGGAGAAGGAGAAGGAGAAGGAGAAGGAGAAGGAGAAGGAGAAGGAGAAGGAGAAGGAGAAGGAGAAGGAGAAGGAGAAGGAGAAGGAGAAGGAGAAGGAGAAGGAGAAGGAGTGGGACGACAACGGGGAGAAGGAGAAGGAGAAGAAGGAGGGGGAGAAGGAAGGAGAGGACAAGGGGGAGGAGAAGGGGGAGAAGGAGAAGAAAAGGAGAAAAGGAGGAGGATGAGGAGGAGAAGAAGGACAAGAGGGGGAGAAGGAGAAGGAAGAGGAGGAGGACGAGGAGAAGGAGGCCCCGCAGCAGCTTGTGTCCCCTTGTGTCCCCTGGTGTCCCCTGGTGTCCCCTGGTGTCCCCTGGTGTCCCCTCCTGCAAATGGAACATCCCAAATGAGACACCCCAAATGGAACATCCCAAATGGGAAATCCCGGGAATGGGAAATCCCAAATGGAACATTCCAAATGGGACATCCGAAATGGAACATCCCAAATGGGAAATCCTAAATGGAACATCCCAAATGGGAAATCCCGGGAATGGAACATCCCAAATGGAACATCCCAAATGGGAAATCCCGGGAACGGCAGATCCCAAGGAATGTCTGGGATTTTCCAGCGGTGGCAAAGCAGAGACGGAGCCGGGATTCAGGAATTGTGACAGCGGCGGGGAGGCCACCGGCATTTCCTGGGAATGGGGATTTCCTGGGAATGGGGGATTCCCTGGGAATGGGGATTCCCTGGGAATGGGGATTCCCTGGGAACGGGGGATTCCCTGGGAATGGGGATTCCCTGGGAATGGGGGATTCCCTTGGAATGGGGATTCCCTGGGAATGGGGATTTCCTGGGAATGGTTGATTCCCTGGGAATGGGGATTCCCTGGGGATGGGGATTGCCTGGGAATGGGGGATTCTTGGGAATGGTTGATTCCCTGGGAATGGGGGATTCCCTGGGAATGGGGATTTCCTGGGAATGGGGGATTCCCTGGGAATGGTTGATTCCCTGGGAATGGGGATTCCCTGGGAATGGGGATTCCCTTGGAATGGGGATTCCCTGGGAACGGGGGATTCCCTGGGAATGGGGGATTCCCTGGGAATGGGGGATTCCCTTGGAATGGGGGATTCCCTGGGAATGAGGGTTCCATGGGAACGGGGGATTCCCTGGGAATGGGGGATTCCCTGGGAATGGGGGATTCTTGGGAATGGGGGATTCCCATGGAATGGGGATTCCCTGGGAATAGGGGATTCTTGGGAATGGGGGATTCTTGGGAATGGGGGATTCCCTTGGAATGGGGATTCCCTGGGAACAGGGGATTCCCTGGGAACGGGGGATTCCCTGGGAATAGGGGATTCCCTGGGAATGGGGATTCCCTGGGAATAGGGGATTTCCTGGGAATGGTTGATTCCATGGGAATAGGGGATTCCCTGGGAACGGGGGATTCCCTGGGAACGGGGGATTCCCTGGGAACGGGGATTCCATTGGAATGGGGATTCCCTGGGAATGAGGGATTCCCTTGGAATGAGGATTCCATTGGAATGAGGGATTCCCTTGGAATGAGGATTCCATTGGAATGAGGGATTCCTGCTTCCTCTTCCTCCTGCCCGCTTCCTGATTTTCCTGATTCCTGATTTTAAAGCATCAGAATTCCTGATAAAAAAAAGGGGGAAATCAAATGTTGGGAGCATCCAAAATCGGGAATCTCAGTCAGGCCTTGGAATTCTTTTCTCATGGAATTTTCCAGGAAATTCCCACACTCGGGAATTCCAAACCTTTTGGAAATTGGGGATCGAAGCAGAGCACGGAAAAACGGGGAGGGGAAAAAGGAGAATTTTTGTTTTCCTCAGATTTTGTGTCTTTCTCCCTGGGATTCAGGGATTTTATTCCGTGTTTTTCTTGGCCCACATGGATCTGGATCCCTTTTTCCTACTTTTATTTCCTCCTTTTTTCTCCTCCTTTTTTTCTTCCCTCTTTTTCCCTCCTTTTTCCTCATTTTTCCCTCCCTCCCCCTCCCCTTTTCCCTCCTTTTTTCCTCCTTTTTCCCCACTTTTCCCCTCCTTTTCCCTCCTCTTTTCCCTCCTTTTTTCCTCTTTTTCCCTCATTTTTCCCTCCCTTCCCCTCCTCTTTTCCCTCCTTTTCCCCTCCTTTCCTCTTTTCCCCCCTTCCCCCCTTATTTTCCTCTCCTTTTCCCACTCCTTTTCCCTCTTTTCCCTCCCTTTCCCCTCCTTTCCCCTCCTTTTTCCTCCATTTCCCTCCTCCCTTTTCCCTCCTTCTTTTCCTTCCCTTTTCCCACCTTTTCCCTCCCTTTTTCCACCTTTTCCCTCAATTTTCCCTTCTTTCCCCTCTCCTTTTCCCTCCTTCTTTTCCCCCTTTTTTCCCCTCCCTTTCCCTTCCTTTTTCCACCTTTTTCCCTCTCCTTTTCCCTCCCTTTTCCCTCCTTTTTTTCTTCCCTTTTCCCTCCCTTTCCCTCATTTTTCCCTCATTTCTCCCTCATTTCTCCCTCCTTTTTCCCTCATTTTTCCCTCATTTTTTCCTCCCTTTCCCCTCCTCCTTTCCCTCCTTTTTTCCTCCTTTTCCTTCAATTTTCCCTCCTTTCCCCTCTCCTTTTCTCTCCTTCTTTTTCCCCTCCTTTTCCCTTCCTTTTCCTCCTTTTTTCCTCCTTTTCCCTCATTTTTCCTTCCCTTTTCCCGCTCCTTTTCCAGCTCCTTTTCCCTCTTTTCCCTCCCTTTTCCCTCTGGAATTCCGCTGTTTCTCCCGGCTGTGGCCGCCAGGCCGCGGTGTCCGCCCGCCTCTCCCTCCTTCCCTTCCTCCTCCTCCTCTTCCCGCTTTTCCCTATCCCAAAAAACCCCCCAATCCCGGAATTTCCTGGGAAAAGATTCCGGGATGGGCCCTTTTGGGAATTCCCAAAATCCAAACCCCATCTTCTCCCATCCCAGGAAATTCCCGAGGGGAGAATTCCCAAAATTCCCTCTTTTCTCCGGGCTGAGCCCCTCCGGCTCCGTGGCCTTTCCCTGTTTTCCGTCCTGGAGAATTCCGTGGGAATGGGGGGACAAAAATTCCGGGATTTGGCCTTGGAAAAGTCCCACGGATCCAACCTATCCCTGTTCCCCTGGAATTCCCAAATCCCACAGATCTGACCTGTCCTGGTCCCTCTGGAATTCCCAAATCCCACAGATCCAACTTGTCCCCATCCCATGTATCCGATCCCTCCGGAATTCCCAAATCCCATGAATTTGACCAGTCCCCAATCCCAGGGATCCAACCTATCCTGGTTCCTTCAGAATTCCCAAATCCCACAGATCCAACCTGTCCCTGATCCCTCTGGAATTCCCAAATCCCACAGATCTGACCTGTCCTGGTCCCTCTGGAATTCCCAAATCCCACAGATCCAACTTGTCCCCATCCTATGTATCCGATCCCTCCGGAATTCCCAAATCTCAGGGATCCGATCCCTCTGGAATTCCCAAATCCCACAGATCCAACCTGTCCTGGTCCCTTCAGAATTCCCAAACCCCAGGGATCCAACCTGTCCCCATCCCATGGATCCAATCCCTCTGGAATTCCCAAATTCCATGGATCCAGCCTGTCCCAATCCCTCTGGAATTCCCAAATCCCACAGATCTGACCTGTCCCAAATCCCATGGATCTGATCTGTCCCTGATCCCTCCGGAATTCCCAAATCCCATGAATTTGACCAGTCCCAAATCCCAGGGATCCAACCTATCCCTGATCCCTCTGGAATTCCCAAATCCCAGGGATCCGACATATCCCAATCCCTCCGGAATTCCCAAACCCCATGGATCTGATCCCTCTGGAATTCCCAAATCCCAGGGATCCAACCTGTCCCTGATCCCTCCGGAATTCCCCAATCCCACCCGCCTCATCCCATGGATCCGAGCTGCAGGAGAATTCCACAGGAAGCAACATCCCAAAACCCCAAATTCCTTGGAATTCCCTCTGGAATTCCCTCTGGAATTAACCCACGCTGGCCCAGAGCCGTTGGATCGGAATTTTCCGCGGATGCCGAGGACGGAACTGGGAAAGGGGAGGGAAAAGGGGGGAAAACCGGGAAAATCCCTTTGAAATCCCAGGGAAGGCCAAATGGACGGAATTCCCAGAATTCCTGAGGGGCTGGGAAGTGCCAGAATTTCACCCCAATCCCAAAACTCCGGGAATTTCACCCCAATCCCAAAACTCCAGGAATTTCACCCCAATTTTGGGAATTTTACCCCAATTTTATGGACTCTCCCTCCAATCCCAAAATTCCAGGAATTTCACCCCAATTTGGGGAATTTCTCCTCAATTTTAGGAATTCCATCCCAATCCCAAAATTATTGGAATTTCATCCCAATCCCAAAACTCTGGGAATTCCATCCCAATCCCAAAATTATTGGAATTTCATCCCAATCCCAAAACTGTAGGAATTTCACCCCAATTTTGGGAATTCCTCCTCAATTTTCCGGGAATTTCACCCCAATCCCAAAACTTCAGGAATTTCACCCCAATCCCAAAACTGTAGGAATTTTACCCCAATTTTAGGAATTTCACCCCAATTTTAGGGAATTTCACCCCATTCCCAAAATCGTTGGAATTTCACCTCAATCCCAGAATTCCAGGAATCTCATCCCAATCCCAAAACTCCATGAATTTCACCCCAATCCCAAAATTATAGGAATTTCTCCCTGATTTTGGGAATTTCATCCCAATTTTAGGAATTTTATCCCAATCCTAAAATTGTTGGAATCTCATCCCAATCCCAAAACTCTGGGAATTTCACCCCAATCCCAAAACTCTGGGAATTCCATCCCAATCCCAAAATTATTGGAATTTCATCCCAATCCCAAAACTCCGGGAATTTCACCCCAATTTTTGGAATTTCTCCTCAATTTTAGGGATTTCACCCCAATCCCAGAATCACAGGAATTTCATCCCAATCCCAAAACTCTGGGAATTCCATCCCAATCCCAAAACTCCATGAATTTCACCCCAATCCCAAAATTAT
The DNA here is from genome assembly GCF_030490865.1 of Poecile atricapillus. Classification (NCBI taxonomy): domain Eukaryota; kingdom Metazoa; phylum Chordata; class Aves; order Passeriformes; family Paridae; genus Poecile; species Poecile atricapillus. Next base: position 2,027,896 of record NC_081251.1, read on the forward strand.
AGGAATTTCTCCCTGATTTTGGGAATTTCATCCCAATTTTAGGAATTTTATCCCAATCCTAAAATTGTTGGAATCTCATCCCAATCCCAAAACTCTGGGAATTCCATCCCAATCCCAAAATTATTGGAATTTCATCCCAATCCCAAAACTCCAGGAATTTCACCCCTATTTTTGGAATTTCTCCTCAATTTTCCGGGAATTTCACCCCAATCCCAAAACTTCAGGAATTTCACCCCAATCCCAAAACTGTAGGAATTTTACCCCAATTTTAGGGAATTTCACCCCATTCCCAAAATCATTGGAATTTCACCTCAATCCCAGAATTCCAGGAATCTCATCCCAATCCCAAAACTCTGGGAATTCCATCCCAATCCCAAAACTCCAGGAATTTCACCCCAATTTTAGGAATCTCACCCCAATCCCAAAACTCTGGGAATTCCATCCCAATCCCAAAACTCTGGGAATTCCATCCCAATCCCAAAACTCTCCCCAATTTTCAGAACCTCACCCCAATCCCAAAAATCCCCTCCCAGCCTCTTTTCCCGATCAATTTTCAATCCCAAAAAAACCCCAAAAACCTGGGAATTCCGCCCCACCTTCCCCTCCCTAAATCCCTCAGAATCCCAAATTTCCAGCCGGAAAATTCCCATTTTTCTCCCTCCAAACCCTTGGATTAATCCCATTTTTTTTCCCCCCCTCGCTCCCTAAATCCCGGAATTTTTTTTTTTTTCCCGGAATTTCCCATTTTTCCCGCCGTTAAATCCCGGGAATTCGGGGACGCAATCAGGTCGTAGAAAGCGTAAACCGATTTATTTTCCCATTCTTTTTTTTTGCTATGTACAAGTTTAATGGAGAAATCTTGGAAACAAAAACAAATCAAAAAAAAAAAAAAAATTCCATAAAAATCGGGATTATCCTGGAATTTTTTTCCCTGTTTTATGTTTTTTTCCGGGTTTTTCCCATCGGGATCATCGCAGCGTTCGGGGGTTTTTTTTTTTTGGGAATTTTTACCGATGGCGGCGGCGGCGGGAACGGGAATTTGGGGATTTTATTTGGGATAAATCGGGGAGGAGGGAACGGTTCGGGTTGGGATTTTCCTCCTTGGGGAAAAACGGGAAAATCCCAATTTTTTTTTTGGGATTTGGGACGCGACGGGCGCGGAGCGAAGGAGTCGAACCCGGAGCGGTTCCAGAAATTCCGAGGAAAACGCTCGGAAAACGGCGACAGCGGAAGGAAAACGAGAGGGGAATTCAAATAAACGAGGATTTCCGGAATTCTGGGAGATTTTGGGATGAAAACCCCGAAATTCGGGAACGAATCCTGCGGGAAACCAAAATCCTCTCGGAGACGCCGAAAAAATTCTTCGGGAATTTGGGATTTTTTGGGGTTTTTTGGCCCAAAAAAAGAACAAAAAATGCACCAAAAATCCAAATTTTTTACTTTTTTTCTGGCAAAAATTCCGGGGTTTTTTTGGATTTTTCCCAAATTTTGCGTTGATTTTTCCGCCTGTTCTGCGCAGATCCCTCCCGGCGCCAAAAAAATTCTCTGGGAATTCAGGACTTTTGGGGGGATTTTTTTTGGCTCAAAAAAAGAACAAAAAATGCTCCAAAAATCCAAATTTTTTTCTCTTTTTTTGGCAAAAATTCCGGGTTTTTTGGGTTTTTTGGGGGTTTTTCCCAAATTTGGCATCGATTTTTCCACGCGCGGATCCCTCCCTGCCCTCCTCGCCTCGGGATGACACCGAAAAAATTCTCTGGGAATTCTGGATATTTTTGGGTTTTTTTTGGCCCAAAAAATGCTCCAAAAATCAAAATTTTTTACATTTTTTTGGCAAAAATTCCGGGGTTTTTTGGGCTTTTTTGGGGGTTTTTCCCAGATTTTGCGTCGATTTTTCCACGTGCGTCGATTTTTCCCTCCCTGCCCTCCTCGCGTCGCGATGATGCCGAAAAAATTCTCTGGGAATTCTGGATATTTTTGAGGTTTTTTTGGCTTAAAAAAAGAACAAAAAATGCCCCAAAAACCCAAATTTTTTTTGGCAAAAATTCCGGGGTTTTTTGGGTTTTTTTTGGGAGTTTTTCCCAAATTTGGTGTCGATTTTTCCCCGCGCGGATCCCTCCCCGCCCTCCTCGCGTCGCGATGACGCCAAAAAAATTCTCTGGGAATTCGGGTTTTTTTTGGCCCAAGAAATGCCCCAAAAATCCAAATTTTTTACATTTTTTGGCAAAAATTCTGGGTTTTTTTGGTTTTTTGGGGTTTTTTTCCCAAATTTGGCGTCGATTTTTCCGCGCGTGGATCCCTCCCTGCCCTCCTCGCATCGTGATGACACCAAAAAAATTCTCTGGGAATTTGGGATTTTTTTTGGGTTTTTTGGCCTAAAAAAAGAACAAAAAATGCCCCAAAAATCCAAATTTTTTTTGGCAAAAATTCCGGGGTTTTTTGGGTTTTTTTGGGAGTTTTTCCCAAACTTGGCGTCGATTTTTCCGCGCGCGGATCCCTCCCCACCCTCCTCGCCTCGGGATGACACCAAAAAAATTCTCTGGGAATTTGGGAATTTTTTGGGGGTTTTTTGGCCTAAAAAAAGAACAAAAAATGCCCCAAAAATCCAATTTTTTCTCTTTTTTGGCAAAAATTCCGGGCTTTTTGCCAAATTTGGCGTCGATTTTTCTGCGTGCGGATCCCTCCCCACCCTCCTCGCGTCGCGATGACACCGAAAAAATTCTCTGGGAATTCGGGATATTTTGGGGGTTTTTTTGGCTCAAAAAAAGAACAAAAAATGCCCCAAAAATCCAAATTTTTTGGGCAAAAATTCCGGGGTTTTGGGGGTTTTTTTGGGAGTTTTTCCCAAATTTGGCATCGATTTTTCCGCGTGTGGATCCCTCCCCACCCTCCTCGCCTCGGGATGACACCAAAAAAATTCTCTGGGAATTCAGGATTTTTTTGGCCCAAGAAATGCCCCAAAAATCCAAATTTTTTACATTTTTTGGCAAAAATTCTGGGGTTTTTTGGGTTTTTTGGGGAGTTTTTCCCAAATTTGGCGTCGATTTTTCCACGTGCGGATCCCTCCCCGCCCTCCTCGCGTCGCGATGACGCCAAAAAAATTCTCTGGGAATTCGGGATATTTTTGGCCCAAAAAATGCTCCAAAAATCAAAATTTTTTACCTTTTTTGGCAAAAATTCTGGGGTTTTTTGGGCTTTTTTGGGAGTTTTTCCCAAATTTGGCGTCGATTTTTCCGCGCGCGAATCCCTCCCCGCCCTCCTCGCGTCGCAATGACACCGAAAAAATTCTCTGGGAATTCGGGATATTTTTGGGGGTTTTTTGGCCCAAAAAAAGAACAAAAAATGCCCCAAAAATCCAAATTTTTTTTGGCAAAAATTCTGGGGTTTTTTTGGGCTTTTTTGGGGGGTTTTCCCAGATTTTGCGTCGATTTTTCCACGTGCGAATCCCTCCCCGCCCTCCTCGCCTCGGGATGACACCAAAAAAATTCTCTGGGAATTTGGGATCTTTTTGGCCCAAAAAATGCTCCAAAAATCCAAATTTTTTTCCTTTTTTTGGCAAAAATTCCGGGGTTTTTTGGGTTTTTTTGGGGGTTTTTCCCAAATTTGGCGTCGATTTTTCCGCGCGCGGATCCCTTCCCGCCCTCCTCGCGTCGCGATGCGTCGGCTCCGGGGTAAAATGAGGATTTGAGAGGGTGAAGAGCAAAAAGAGATTTTTTTTTGTGTGTTTTTGGAGGTTTTTGGTGTTTTTTGGAGGTTTTGGGGGTTTTTTTGGAGGTTTTTTGGAGATTTTGGAGGTTTTTGGAGATTTTGGAGGTTTTTCGAGTCGGAAGCGCTTTGGGGTCCGGCAGAGAGGACGGAGCAGGAGCTGGAATTTAATTTTGCCTGTGCCGGGCTGGGAAGCGGTGCCGGAACGCTACAAAAAAATACAAAAAGAAAATGGGGAAAAGAAAGGGGAAAAAAGGAAAAAAAAAAAAAATGGAATTTTGGGAGGGGAAAAAAGGGAAAAAAAAGGAAATTTTGGGAGGGAAAAATGAAAATAAAAGGAAATTTTGGGAGGGAAAAATGAAAATAAAAGGAAATTTTTTGAGGGAAAAATGAAAATAAAAATAAATTTTGGGAGGGGAAAAAAGGAAAAAAAAAGGAAATTTTGGGAGGGAAAAATGGGGGAAAAAAAGGAAATTTTGGGAGGAAAAAAAGGAAAAAAAAAGGAAATTTTGGGAGGGAAAAAGATTGGGATGGAAGGAAAAATGAGAAAAAATAAAATTTTGGGAGGGAAGAATGAAAAAAAAGGAAATTTTGGGAGGGGAAAAAGGAAGAAAAATGGAATTTTGGGAGGGAAAAATGAAATTAAAAATAAATTTTGGGAGGGAAAAATGGGAAAAAAATGGAATTTTGGGAGGAGAAAAAGAAAAAAAAAGGAATTTTGGGAGGGAAAAATGGGGGGAAAAAAGGAAATTTTGGGAGGGGAAAAAAGGAAAAAAAAAGGAAATTTTGGGAGGGAAAAATGGGGGGAAAAAAGGAAATTTTGGGAGGAAAAAAAGAAAAAAAAAAGGAAATTTTGGGAGGGAAGAATGGAAAAAAAAGGAGATTTTGGGAGGGAAAAATGGGGAAAAAAGAGGAAATTTTGGGAGGGAAAAAAGGAAAAAAATGGAATTTTGGGAGGGAGAAATGAAAAAAAAAAAGGAAATTTTGGGAGGGAAGAATGAAAAAAAAAATTTTGGGAGGGGAAAAAAAGAAAAAAAATGGAATTTTAGGAGGGAAAAATGAAATTAAAAATAAATTTTGGGAGGGAAAAATGGAAAAAAATGGAATTTGGGGAGGGAAAAATGGATAAAAATGGAAATTTTGGGAGGGAAAAATGGAAAAAAATGGAAATTTGGGAGGAGAAAAAGAAAAAAAAAAGGAATTTTGGGAGGAAAAAAAGGAAAAAAAAAAAGGAAATTTTGGGAGGGAAAAAGATTGGGATGGAAGAAAAAATGAGAAAAAATAAAATTTTGGGAGGGAAAAATGAAAATAAAAGGAAATTTTGGGAGGGGAAAAAAGGAAAAAAAAGGGAAATTTTGGGAGGGAAAAATGAAAAAGAAATGGAAAAAAAAGAATTTAAATAGAAAAAATAAAGTGGAAAAGTGAATAAAAATGAGGAATGGAAAGGGAAAATTAAAAAAAAATGGGAAAAAGGGAAAAATTTAAAAAATTAAATTAAATTAAAAAAAGAAAGAGGGAAAAAAGGGGAAAAAAAGGGAGGAAGGGAAAGGGGAAAATTAAAAAAAAATAAATGAAATAAAATAGAGAAATGAAAGGGGAAAAATAAAAATAAAATGAAATTAAATAGAGGAAAAAAAGGGAATTAAAAAGGAGGAAGAAAAGGGGAAAAAATTTTAAAAAATGAAATTGAATGGAGAAAAGAAAAGGAAAAAAGGAAATAAAATGAAGGAATGAAAGGGGAAAAATGAAAATAAAAAGGAAATAAAATAGAGGAATGAAAGGGAATAAAAAGGAAAAAGAAAAGGGGAAAAATGAAAATAAAATTAAATTAAATAGAGAAAATAAAAAGGAAAAAAATGGAATAAAATGGAGGAAGGAAAGGGGGAAAAATTAAAAAATATAGGAAATAAAATGAAGGAATAAAAGGAAAAAAAATTAAAAAACCCAAAATGAGACAAAGAAAAGAAAAGGGAAAAAAATGGGAAGAAAAATTGAGGCATGAAATGGAAAAAATAAAAATAAATAGAAAATAAAACAGAGGAAAATGGGGAAAATTTAAAAGAATAAAAAATAAATGAGAGGAAAGAAAAGGGGGAAAATAGGAAATAAAATAGAGAAAAGAGGGGGGAAATGAAAAGAAATAGAAAATAAAAATAAATTTAAAATAAAATGGGGAAAAAATGGGGGGAAAAAAGGAAATAAAGAGGAAAAAAAATTTTAAAAAAATTTAAAAAAGGGGAAATAAGGAGGAAAAAAAATTTTAAAAAAGGGGGGAAAAAGGGAAAGAAAAGAGGGAAAAATAGGAAATAAAATAGAGGAAAGAGGGGGGAAATGAAAATAAATAGAAAATAAAAGGGGGGAAAGAAAGGGAAAAAATAAAAATAAATACAAAATAAAAATGGGAAAAAAAGGGGAAAAAATGAGGGAAAAAAGGAAATAAAGAGGAAAAAAATTTTAAAAATTTTTTAAAAAGGGGGAAATAAAGTGGAAAAAATAAATTTTAAAAAAGGGAGGTAAAAAGGGAAAAAAAGGGGAAATAAGGATGAAAAGAATTTTTTAAAAAGGGGAAAATGGGGAAAATGGGGAATAAAGATGAAAAAAATAAAATATTTTAAAAAGGGGGGAAAAAGGGAAAAAAGAGGAGACAAAGAGGAAAAAAATTTTAAAAAAGGGGGAAAAATGGGGAAAAAAGGAAATAAAGAGGAAAAAAATTTAAAAAAAATTAAAAAGGGGAAATAAGGAGGAAAAAAATAAATTTTAAAAAGGGAGAGAAAAAGGGGAAAAAAGGGGAAATAAAGAGGAAAAAAATATTTTAAAAGGGGGGGGAAATGGGGAAAAAAAGAAAATAAAGAGGAAAAAAATTTTAAAAAAATTAAATGAAGGGGAAATAAAGAGGAAAAAAATATTTAAAAAGGCAGAAAAAATAGGGAAATAAAGAGGAAAAAAAATTTTTTTAAATGGGGAAAAAAGGGGGAAATGAAGGAAATAAAGAGGAAATAAATTTAAAAAAAAAATTTAAAAAGGGGAAATAAAGAGGAAAAAATATTTAAAAAGGGAGAAAAAAATGGGGAAAAAAAGGAAATAAAGAGGAAAAATATTTAAAAAAAAATTAAAAAAGGGGAAATAAAGAGGAAAAAAAATATTAAAAAAGGGGGGGAAAAGGGGAAATAAAGAGGAAAAAAATTTTTTTAAATGGGGAAAAAAGGGGGAAATGAAGGAAATAAAGAGGAAAAAAATTAAAAAAAAAATTTTAAAAAGGGGAAATAAAGAGAAAAAAAATATTAAAAAAGGGGGGGGGAAGGGGGAAATAAAGAGGAAAAAATATTAAAAAAGGGGGGGAAAATGGGGAAAAAAGGAAATAAAGAGGAAAAAAATTAAAAAAGATTAAATGAAGGGGAAATAAAGAGGAAAAAAATTTTAAAAAAGGGGGGAAATGGGGAAAAAAGGAAATAAAGAGGAAAAAATTAAAAATAATTAAATGAAGGGGAAATAAAGAGGGAAAAAAAATTTTAAAAGGGGGGGGAAAAGGGGGAAATAAAGAGGAAAAAAATATTAAAAAAGGGGGGGAAAATGGGGAAAAAAGGAAATAAAGAGGAAAAAAATTTTAAAAAATTAAAAAAGGGAAATAAAGAGGAAAAAAAATTAAAAAAGGGGGGGGAAATGGGGAAAAAAGGAAATAAAGAGGAAAAAATTAAAAATAATTAAATGAAGGGGAAATAAAGAGGGAAAAAAAATTTTAAAAGGGGGGGGAAAAGGGGGAAATAAAGAGGAAAAAAATATTAAAAAAGGGGGGGAAAATGGGGAAAAAAGGAAATAAAGAGGAAAAAAATTAAAAATTAAAAGAAGGGGAAATAAAGAGGAAAAAAATATTAAAAAATGGGGGGGAAATGGGGAAAAAAGGAAATAAAGAGGAAAAAAATTAAAAATTAAAAGAAGGGGAAATAAAGAGGAAAAAAATATTAAAAAATGGGGGGAAAATGTGGAAAAAAGGAAATAAAGAGGAAAAAAATTTAAAAAAAAATTAAATGAAGGGGAAATAAAGAGGAAAAAAAAATTTTAAAAGGGGGGAAAAAAAAGGGAAATAAAGAGGGGAAAAAAAATGTTTAAAAAAGAAGGAAAAAGGAAAACGAGCTGAGCCAAGAGCGGAGGGAGAGGGAACCTCGATCCCGGGAATCGGGACGGAGGCAAATCCCGGAATTTTGGGAGATGCCACCCGGGGAGGGGCGAAAAAAAATGGGAAAAAAAATGATAAAAAAGAAAGGAAAAATGGGAAAATCCTCCCAAATTTGGAATTTTTTGGGGGGGATTCAGGGGGGTCTCGGCGGCTCCAACGGCCCGGCCCGGAGGAGGGGACGCGGAATTCCGGAATTCCCGAATTTCCTTGGGAATGGCGGAGAGTTCTGGGCAGGAATCGGTCGATTTCTCAATGGAGAAATTCTTTATTTCAATGTTTAATCCAGATTTCTTTTCTATTTCATTTTATTTTTAATTTAATTCACGGTTAAAGTTGATTTTTAATATTTTATTTCCTTTTATTTTAAATATTTTCACTCTTTTTTTTTACCTTTAAATAATTTTTGATCACTCTTTTATTTCTTTTAAATAATTCCCGTCAATTCTTTATTCCTTTAGAATGTTTTTATTTCTTCAGAATATTTTTCAAATCTATTTTTTTTTTTTTAAATTCCTTTTAAATATCTTGGAAATTTAATCTTTATTCCTTTAAAATGTCTCTGAAAATTCTTTATTCCTTTTAAAATATTTTTTGGGGGATTTCTCTTTTATTTTTTTATAATATTTTTAAATTTTATTCTTTATTTTAAATACTTTTCAACTAATTTTTTTTATTTTTTTTTAAATACTTTCCCTTCATCCTTTTGAAATCATTCAATTTTAACTTTAACGTTTTCATTCCTTTTCCCTTTTATTTAAATTTTTATTTCATTTTAATTTTGAAATTTTTAAACTTTAAATCTTTTTTTAAAACCCTTTTTGGTTTGATTTAAAACAAAAAAAAATCAATTTTTTTAAAGACTTTTCCCGGATTTCTTTGGAATTTTGATTGGGTTTTTCCCGTTTTTTTTTTGTTTAATTTGGGGGGGAACCGACCCGTGCTGGACGTGGAGCAGCGACCCCTCGGTCCCTCCTCGCTGGCCGGGGGGTGACCCTGAGGTGACCCCGAGGTGACCTCAAAAGTGACCCCGAGGTGGCCATGAGGTGACCCCAAAGTGACCTCAAAGTGACCCCAGGGTGACCTTAAAATGACCTTGAGGTGACCCCAAGGTGACCTCAAAGGTGACCCCAAGGTGGCCACGAGGTGACCCCAAAGTGACCCCAAGGGTGACACCAAAATGACCTTGAGGGTGACCCTGAGGTGACCCCAAAGTGACCCCAAGGGTGACCCTAAAATGACCTTGAGGGTGACCCCGAGGTGACCTCGAAGTGACCCTGAGGTGACCCTAAAATGACCTTGAGGATGATCTCGAGGTGACCCCAAGGTGACCTCAAAAGTGACCCTGAGGTGACCCCAAGGGTGACCCTAAAATGACCTTGAGGATGACTCCAAGGTGACCTCAAGGGTGACCCCAAGGTGGCCACAAGGTGACCTCAAAGTGACCCCAGGATGGCCCTAAAGTGACCTCAAGGGTGACCTCAAGGTGACTCCAAGGTGAACCTGAGGTGACCCCAGGGTGACCCTAAAATGACCTTGAGGGTGACCCCGAGGTGGCCACAATGGTGACCCAAAGGTGACCTCGAAGATGACCCTGAAGGGGACCCCAAGGGTGGCCATGAGGGGGACACTGAAGGTGACCCCGAGGTGACCCTGAGGTGACACCAAGGTGACCCTGAGGTGACCCCGAGGTGACTGTGAGGTGTCTCCAAGGTGACCCTGAGGTGACACCAAGGTGACCCTGAGGTGACCCCAAGGTGACCGTGAGGTGTCTCCAAGGTGACCCTGAGATGACACCAAGGTGACCCTGAGGTGACCCCAAGGTGACCCTGAGGATGACCCCGAGGTGACCCTGAGGATGACCCCGAGGTGACCCCAAGGTGACCCCAAGGATGACCTCAAGGATGACCTCCAAGACGTCCCCACGGGTGACCCCCCAAGTCTCCCTGGCCGTCCCTTCCCGCGTGGCCCCCGCGTCCCTCCCCGGCCTCGGCGCTGCCGTTCCCGCGCCGTTGCCGCGCGGTTCCTCTCGGTGATGGCCCCCGTGTGGGATGGCACCCATGGGATGTGGCGGGCGGGGTGGAGGGTGGCTCAGATCCCGCTCAGATCTCGTTGTTCCGGCCGGCGCCGCCCGGGCCGTACTCACTGGAGCGCGGCGCCATGCCCAGGTACTGCTTCAGGAACTCGCTAAACCTCTTCTGGTTGTTCCACTTCCGCGCCGACTTGCGCACCCCGATGAAGCCCCCGTACCGCTTCTGCACCCCCTTGGCCGCCCGGCCCGCTCCCAGCCGCCGGGAAATGTCCTCCCGCTCTTCCTCCTCCTCCTCCTCCCGGCGAGGCTGCGGGAAGGCGCCCGGCGCGGCCCTCTCGGCGTCCAGGCGGCGCGGCCGCGGCGCGGCTCGGCCGGCGGTGGCCGCGCACAGCTCCCAGGTGGCCCTGGGCACCGCTTGGCCTTCGCACTCCAGGATGCAGATCTGCGAGGGAAACGTGGATGGGCGTCAGGGGATCGGTGGGGTCGGATCTCCGGGAGATCTCTGATGGCTTCCCAGCCCATCCTGACCCATCCCGGCCCATCCTGGTCCATCCTGGTCCATCCCAGTCCATCCCAGACCATCCCAGTCCATCCCAGACCACGAGGAGATGCCAGCAGTTCCTGGTGAGCCTTCCCCGGCCTCACCCCGGAGGTGTCTCCTCCCAAACCTGGTCACCCAGAGGGGCTGAAGGTGATGGGGATGCTCAGCGTGGCTCTCCAGCCTTGCCCGGACTGGATTTGCTAATCCCTGCCCACATTCCTGGTTTCCCGTGGAATTCCAAGCTCCTGCTCCAGCATTTCCAGCTCTGCTGGGCCCTTCAAGCCAGAAATCATCCGGTGGAGCTGGGAGGGGACGGTGGAGCTGGGATGGGATGGTGGAGCTGGGACGGGACGGTGGAGCTGGGACGGGACGGTGGAGCTGGGACGGGACAGTGGAGCTGGGGCAGGACGGTGGAGCTGGGACAGGACGGTGGAGCTGACAGTGGAGCTGGGAAGGGATGGTGGAGCTGGGAAGGTGGGACAGGATGAAGGTGGGAAGGAACAACGGAGGTGGGATGGGACCGTGAAGGTGGGACGGGACCGTGGAGGTGGGACAGGATGGAGGTGGGACGGGACCGTGGAGGTGGGACTGGACCCTGGAGGTGGGACTGGACCCTGGAGGTGGGACCGGACCCTGGAGGTGGGACCGGACCATGGAGGTGGGACGGGACCTCTGGCCCATTCCCACTGCAGGTCCTGGTGCCTGGAGCTGTCCCTCCCCAGGGACAGAACTTTGCTCTCCTTGCTGCTCTTCCCGAGGTTTCTCCAGCTGGGAATGTTCCTCTGGATGGCAGCAGAGCTCCGTGGGGTCCCACCAGCCCTGCGGCACCCGCTGAGGTCCTCCTGCCCCTTTATCCTGGTCCTCCAGGTTCATCCACCCCAGGATTGTCCTCCAGGATGTCACAGGACACCGGGATGAAGATCAAGGCCACGAGCACCGCTTCTCCTCCAGAAACCCACCCTGGCTGCTCCCGGTGACCTTCCCGTCCCCCACTCCTTTGGAACGGCGCTGTGGGATGAGGATGGGAATTCTCCACACTCCAAATCCTCTCTGAAGATCCACGGGAACCTTCCAGATCCTCCTCCGTCCTTCCTGGAAGTCAGGCAGGACCTCTGGTTCCTCCCACCCCCAGGAACGGCCGTTCCCACCACATCCCTTCGTCACCTCCGTCTCCCACGGGTTCATCCCACCGCGGTTGTGTCTCGTCCCTTTCCCAGCCGGGATTTGGTGCCACCAAACCCATCCAGAAGAAAATCACAGGAGAACCAAACGGGATAAATGCCAGGAGGAACCATGGGTGGAAGGCCCAAAAGAGAAGGATTGTCCTCCTGCAGGTGGAATCATCTCCATCCCGACTTCTCCTTCATGGTGGGGTCGTTCCAAAGCTGAGCCCCAGCTGGGTTCATCGGAGCTGGGTGGGAATTCCCGTTCTCAGACCCTAAAACCCCATTTTTTATCCCTTTTTCCCCTCACACCACCCCGTTCTTCACAAGGGGTTTGTCCTTCCTGCGGCTCTTCCTCAGGAGAACAAATTCCGGATTCATTCCTGGAAATCCACCAAAACCTCCTTTCTTCACCAAAACCTCCTTTCTTCACCAAAACCTCCTTTCTTTGCCCACTAAATCCAAGGAATTCCCACAGGGTGGGTCAGTGGGGATCTGCTCACACCCAAATGAGCTGGAGAACATCTGGGGGAGGTGTCACGGCCACCTGCAGGCCCCAAACCTCTGCAGAACCTCTCTTCACCTTGGGACCATCGCCTTGGCCAGCCCGGAGGTGCCACCAGGCCCGGCGTGGTCCCTCAGGGCCATGGCTCCGTGGGTTCTTCTCAACCCCAAGAGCTCCACGGGTTCTTCTCAACCCCAAGAGCTCCACGGGTTCTTCCCAGTCCTGAGGGTTCCATCAGTCCTTCCCGACCCCAAGAGCTCTGTGGGTTCTTCCCAACCCTGAGAGCTCCACAGGTTCTTCCCAATCCTGAGGGCTCCGTGGGTTCTTTCCAGTCCTGAGGGTTCCATCGGTTCCTCCTATCCCTGAGGGCTCTGTGGGTTCTTCTCAATCCCAAGAGCACCATCGGTTCTTCTCATCCCTGAGGGCTCCATGGGTTCTTCCCAACCCCGAGAGCTCCATGGGTTCTTCCCAGTCCTGAGAGCTCCATGGGTTCTTCCCAACCCCGACGGCTCTGTCGGTTCTTCCTGACCCCAACGGCTCCACCGGTTCTTCCCATCTCGAGGCTTCCATGGGTTCTTCCTAACCCCAAGAGCTCCACGGGTTCTTCCCAATCCTGAGGGCTCCATCTGTTCTTCTCATCCCTGAGAGCTCCATGGGTTCTTCCCGACCCCAACAGCTCTGTCGGGTCTTCCTGACCCCAACGGCTCCACCGGTTCTTCCTGACGTCTCCATGGGTTCTTCCCAACCCCGATGGCTCCATCGGTTCTTCCTGACCCCAAGAGCTCCGTGGGTTCTTCCCATCTCTGAGGGCTCCATCAATTCTTCCCATCCCTGAGGGCTCCATGGGTTCTTCCCAATCCCGAGGTCTCCATGGGTTCTTCCCGAGGTCTCCATGGGTTCTTCCCGATCCCAAGGTCTCCGTCGGTTCTTCCCGACCCGGACGGCTCCTCCGACAGAACCCAGAAGAAGGAGAATTGTCCCCAAACGAGGCGGTGCCGAGGGTTCTGTGGGATGTGGAGACCCCCTGCGCCGAGCCGAGGTCCTCTCCTGGCATCTCCAAGGCTTTGGAAGGGGCTGTGCTGCTGGAAGCGATGGATCCCATGGAGGTGACAGCTCCAAGGCCATCCCGGGCTGTGGTGTCCATTCTCCTGGAAGCGATGGAAGGTGGCACCAAATCCCACCAGGAGGCTCCTTCCAGGCCAAACCGAGCCTCGGGAGACCCCAAATTCCGGTTCCATCTCCTCTGGCTTTGGGATTGGACCTGCCGTGGGATCCGTGGGCCACCAACTGTCCCAGCTCCTCTCCAAGGATCCCCTTGGAGCTCCAGGAGCGGGAAAAGGGGACCCCACAGAGCTTCTGGTGCCTTCAAACCCACATTTTGGGGCCCAGCCAGGGTGGTGGCACCCCAAAACTTGGCGGCAGTGACGTGCCTCGGTGGCACTGGGGTGGCTCCAGCATCTCCTGGAAGTTTCCGGTTCCTCCTGGGAATTTTTTGGGATATTTCCCACCTCAAGCTGTCGGCTCCTCTCGGGAAAGGCGGGGAACGGAATCCAGCGGGATTTATTATCCCAAATAAACGGGGGAGGTGATGGATGATTCCCTGGGAACGCCGGAACACGGCCACGGCTCAGCGGAGGGGAAAAGAAAGGATTCAGGAGCTGGAAAATTCCGGTTTGAGGGCTCTTCCCGTCCCGTGTGGGATGCAAACAGAGACCCGGAGGAGCTGGGGGTTCTCCGAGCTCATCCCACAAAATCCGAGCGGGGTTTTGGAGGCTCCTCAGGGGTTTTGGGGTTGAGATGGGTGAGGCAGTGATGGGGGATGGAGGTTGGGGATGGTTTGGGGTCTTGGGAGCATCCTGGTTTGGGATCTTTGTTCTGATTTGGGACCCTCCTGGTTTGGGATCTTCCCCTCCTTAGGACCATCCTGGTTTGGGATCTTTGTCCTGATTTGGGATCTTCACCTTCCCTTGGGACCATCCTGACTTGGGACTTTCACCCTGACTTGGGAGCATCCTGGTTTGGGATCTTCACCCTGATCTGGGACCTTCACCCTGGTTTGGGACCTTCACCCTGGTTTGGGATCTTCCCCCCCTCAGGACCCTCCTGGTTTGGGATCTTCCCCCCCTCAGGACCATCCTGGTTTGGGATCTTCACCTTCCCTTGGGATCATCCTGGTTTGGGATCTTCACCTTCCCTTGGGATCATCCTGGTTTGGGACCTTCACCCGGATTTGGGATCTTTGTCCTGACATGGGACTGCCCTGATTTGGGACCTTCACCCTGATTTGGGATCTTTGTCTTGAATTGGGACCATCCTGATTTGGGATCTTCACCTCCTCAGGACCATCCTGATTTGGGACCTTCACCCTGACTCGGGACCTTCACCCTGACTCAGGACCTTCACCTTGATTTGAGATCTTCACTCTGATTTGGGATCTTCCCCTCCTCAGGACCATCCTGGTTTGGGATCTTTGTCCTGATTTGGGATCTTCCCCTTCCCTTGGGACCATCCCAGTGCCCATTCAGGACCATCCTGGATATCCCCACCACCCGATTTGGGATCTTCACCTTCCCTTGGGACCGTCCTGGTTTGGGATCTTCCCCTCCTCAGGACGATCCTGATTTGGGACCTTCACCCTGACTTGGGATCTTCACCTTGATTTGAGATCTTCACTGTGATTTGGGACCATCCCCTCCTCAGGACCATCCTGGTTTGGGACCTTCACCCTGATTTTGGATCTTTGTCCTGACATGGGATCTTCACCATCTCTCAGGATGATCCTGATTTGGGATTTTTGTCCTGACATGGGACTGCCCTGATTTGGGATCTTCACCTCCTCAGGACCATCCCGGTTTGGGATCTTCACCCTGATTTTGGATCTTTGTTCTGATTTGGGACTGCCCTGATCTGGGATCTTCACCCTGATTTGGGACCATCCTGATTTGGGATCTTCACCCTGACTTGGGACCTTCACCTTGATTTGAGATCTTCACCGTGATTTGGGACCATCCCCTCCTCAGGACCATCCTGATTTGGGATCTTCACCCTGATTTGGGACTTTCACCCTGACTTGGGACCTTCACCATCTCTCAGGATGATCCTGATTTGGGATCTTCCCCTCCTCAGGACCATCCTGGTTTGGGATCTTCACCTTCCCTTGGGATCATCCTGGCTTGGGACCTTCACCCGGATTTGGGATCTTTGTCCTGACATGGGACTGCCCTGATTTGGGACCTTCACCCTGACTTGGGACCTTCCTGATTTAGGACCTTCACCTTCATTTGGGATCTTCACCCTGGTTTGGGACTGTCCTGATTTGGGACCTTCACCCTGATTTGGGATCTTTGTCTTGAATTGGGATCATCCTGGTTTGGGACCTTCACCCGGATTTGGGATCTTTGTCCTGACATGGGACTGCCTTGATTTGGGACCTTCACCCTGACTTGGGACCTTCCTGATTTAGGACCTTCACCTTCATTTGGGATCTTCACCCTGGTTTGGGACTGTCCTGATTTGGGATCTTCACCTTTCCCTTGGGACCATCCTGATTTGGGATCTTCACCTTCCCTTGGGACCATCCTGATTTGGGACCTTCACCCTGAATTGGGACCATCCTGATTTGGGACCTTCACCCTGATTTGGGACCATCCTGATTTGGGACTTTCACCCTGATTTTGGACCTTCACCCTGATTTTGGACCTTCACCCTGATTTTGGACCTTCACCCTGATTTGGGACCTTCACCCTGATTTGGGACCTTCACCCTCCCTCAGGACCATCCCGGTGCCCCCCAGGGATGCCGGTGACAGCGGTGGCACCGTCCCCTGAGACCCCCAACCCCTCCAGGCCCCACAGAGGGGCGCGGGTGCCCCGGGGCGTTGGGGACAGGGGGCGGTGGCGCTGGTGGCACTCACGAGGACGTCGAAGCTGTCGCGGTAGAGCTGGCGGTCGCAGTGCAGGCAGTCGCCGCGGCAGTCGCCGCGCGCGCGGGCGAAGAGGCACAGCAGCAGCAGGTCCCAGAGCACGGCCCTCATGGTGCCACCGGCGCGGCTGCGGGGACAAAGCCCTCAGGAGCCCGGGAAATCCCACAAAACCACGGGAAAACCCAGAAAATCCCGTAAAAATCCCATAAAAATCCCATAAGAACCTGCAAAATCCCATAGAACCCAGCAAAGCCCCACAAAATCTCATAAGAACCCCACAAAATCCCTCAAAATCCCATAAGAACCCCTCAAAACCCCGCAAAATCCCACAAAATCCCAAGAAACCCTGCAAAACCCCACAAAATCACATAAGAACCCCTCAAAACCCCGCAAAATCCCATAAGAACCCCTCAAAACCCCACAATATCCCACAAAATCCCAAGAAACCCTGCAAAACCCTGCAAAATCCTATAAAACCCTGCAAAATCACACAAAATCTCATAAGAACCCCTCAGAACCCCACAAAATCCCGTAAGAACCCCTCAGAACCCCACAAAATCCCACAAAATCCCATGAAACCCTGCAAAACCCACAAAATCTCATAAGAACCCCTCAAAACCCTGCAAAACCCTTCAAAATCCCATAAAACCCTGCAAAATCCCATAAAATCACATAAGAACCCCTCAAAACCCCGCAAAATTCCACAAAATCCCGTAAGAACCCCTCAAAATCCCATAAAACCCTGCAAAATCCTGCAAAATTCCGTAAAACCTCACGAAATCCCACAAATTTCCATAAAACCCTGCAAAACCTTGCAAAATTCCATAAAACACCGCAAAATCCTATGAAATCCCACAAAATCACATAAAACCCTGTGATACCCCAAAAAATCCTGTGAAATCCTTTAAAACACTGTGAAATCCTGTGAAATACCACAAAAATCCCATAAAACCACCAGAAACCCCTGGAAAATCCCATGAAATCCCACAAAATCCCATAAAACCCCCACAAAACCCCACAAAATCCCATAAAACCCTCACAAAACCCTGCAAAAACCTGTGAAATCCCACAAAATCCCACAAAATCCCACAAAATCTCATAAAACCCCCACTAAATCCTGTGAAATCAAAAAATTCCATAAAAGCCCCACTAAATCCCATAAAACCCCCACAAAACCCCACAAAATCCCATAAAACCTCACAAAACCCTGCAAAATCCTGTGAAATCCCGCAGAAATTTCATAAAACCCCCACAAAATCCCATAAAACCCCCACTAAACCTCACAAAATCCTGTGAAATCCTGCAAAACCCCCACAAAATTCCACAAAACTCCCACAAAATCCCATAAAACCCCACAAAACCCTGCAAAATCCTGTGAAATCCCACAAAATCGCATAAAACCCCCACAAAACCCCCACTAAATCCCATAAAACCCCCAAAAAACCCCCCAAAATCCCATAAAACCCCCACAAAATTCTGTAAAACCTCACAAAACCCTGAAAAATCCTGTGGAATCCCACAGAAAATCCCACAAAACCCCCACTAAATCCCATAAAACCCCCACAAAACCCTGCAAAATCCAGTGAAATCTCACAAAATCCCATAAAACCCCCACAAACCCCCCACAAAGTCCCATAAAACCCCCACTAAACCTCACAAAATCCTGCAAAATCCTGTGAAATCCCATTAAACCCCAACAAAATCCCATAAGACCTCCACTAAACCTCACAAAACCCCCATAAAATCCCACAAAACCCCCACAAAATCCCATAAAAATCCCACAAAACCCCACAAACCCTCACAGCGCCTGCACCGAAACGTTCCCGGCCGCTCCCTGCCCAAATTATCCGGAGGGGAAAGAAAGGATCCGATCCCAAAAGGAGCTGATCCCAAAAGGGGCTGATCCCAAAAGAAAGGAGCTGACCCCGAAAGGAGCTGATCCCAAAAGGAGCCGATCCCAAAAGGAGCCGATCCCAAAAGAAAGGAGCCGATCCCAAAAGAAAGGAGCCGATCCCAAAAGGAGCCGACCCTGAAAGGAGCCGATCCCAAAAGGAGCCGATCCCAAAAGAAAGGAGCTGACCCTGAAAGGAGCTGATCCCAAAAGGAGCTGATCCCAAAAGGAGCCGATCCCAAAGGGAGCTGATCCCAAAAGAAAGGAGCCGATCCCAAAAGAAAGGAGCCGATCCCAAAAGAAAGGAGCCGATCCCAAAAGGAGCTGATCCCAAAAGGAGCTGACCCCAAAAGAAAGGAGCTGACCCCAAAAGGAGCCGATTCCAAAAGGAGCTGACCCTGAAAGAAGCCGATCCCAAAAGGACCCGACCCCAAAAGGAGCTGACCCCAAAAGGAAGGAGCTGATCCCGAAAGGAGCTGATCCCAAAAGAGAGGAGCTGATCCCAAAAGGAGCTGACCCTGAAAGGAGCTGACCCCGAAAGGAGCCGATCCCAAAAGGAGCCGATCCCAAAAGGAGCCGACCCCAAAAGGAGCTGACCCCAAAAGGAAGGAGCTGATCCCAAAAGGAGCTGACCCCAAAAGGAGCTGACCCCAAAAGGAGCCGATCCCAAAAGGAGCCAATCCCAAAAGCTGACCCTGAAAGGAGCCGATCCCAAAAGGAGCCGACCCCAAAAGGAGCTGACCCCAAACGCGGATCCCAAAAGGAGCCGATCCCAAAAGAAAGGAGCCGATCCCAAAAGAAAGGAGCCGATCCCAAAAGGAGCCGACCCTGAAAGGAGCCGATCCCAAAAGGAGCCGATCCCAAAAGAAAGGAGCTGACCCTGAAAGGAGCTGATCCCAAAAGGAGCTGATCCCAAAAGGAGCCGATCCCAAAGGGAGCTGATCCCAAAAGAAAGGAGCCGATCCCAAAAGAAAGGAGCCGATCCCAAAAGAAAGGAGCCGATCCCAAAAGGAGCTGATCCCAAAAGGAGCTGACCCCAAAAGAAAGGAGCTGACCCCAAAAGGAGCCGATTCCAAAAGGAGCTGACCCTGAAAGAAGCCGATCCCAAAAGGACCCGACCCCAAAAGGAGCTGACCCCAAAAGGAAGGAGCTGATCCCGAAAGGAGCTGATCCCAAAAGAGAGGAGCTGATCCCAAAAGGAGCTGACCCTGAAAGGAGCTGACCCCGAAAGGAGCCGATCCCAAAAGGAGCCGATCCCAAAAGGAGCCGACCCCAAAAGGAGCTGACCCCAAAAGGAAGGAGCTGATCCCAAAAGGAGCTGACCCCAAAAGGAGCTGACCCCAAAAGGAGCCGATCCCAAAAGGAGCCAATCCCAAAAGCTGACCCTGAAAGGAGCCGATCCCAAAAGGAGCCGACCCCAAAAGGAGCTGACCCCAAAAGGAGCCGACCCCAAAAGGATGGGGAATCCTTTTGGGATCCGGAACATCCAGGGGAATGTTCCGGGAGGGCTCCTGGCGCGGCTCCCGGGATTATTTCTGGACGTGCCGGGGCAGAACATTCCCAGCTGTTCCCGGGATAATTCCGGACAATTCCCACCCTCCCTCCGGCTCCCGGCTGGGATTGGGGATCCGGCACCCCCTGTCCCCGGCCCGGGGCGGTGCTGCTGGAATCTGAGCTCGATTCCCGGAGAATTCCCAGAGAATTCCCAGAGAATTCCCAGAGAATTCCCAAAGAGTTCCCAAAGAGTTCCCAAAGAGTTCCCAAAGAGTTCCTGCAGAATTCCCACAGAGTTCCCAGAGAATTCCCAGTCCCAGCTGGCTTGGCCAACAGGTTGAGGTGACAATTCAGGGACCAGAGGGGACAGAGGGGACAGAGATGGGGACGTGGCTCCAGATTTAGGTGACAGTTCGGGGACAGAGATGGGGACGTGGCACCGGGATCAGGTGACAATGAGGGACAACAGAGGGGACAGAGGGGACAGGACCAGGATGGGGACATGGCTCCAGATTTAGGTGACAGTTCGGGGACAGGATGGGGATGTGGCACCGGGATCAGGGGACAATTTGGGGACCAGAGAGAGGTGACAGAGGGGACAGGACAGGGATGTGGCACCAGATTCAAGGGACAATGAGGGGACAGAGATGGGGACATGGCACAAGCTGAGGTGACAATTCAGGGACCAGAGATGACAGAGATGGGGACATGGCACCAGGTTCAGGGGACAATTCGGTGACAGAGGGGACAGGACAGGGATGTGGCACCAGATTCAAGGGACAATTCAGGGAGCAGAGGTGACAGAGGTGGGGACATGGCACAGGCTGAGGTGACAATTCAGGGACCAGAGGTGACAGATGTGACAGAGATGGGGACGTGGCGCCAGGATCAGGGGACAATTCAAGGACCAGATGTGACAGAGATGGGGACATGGCACAGGCTGAGGTGACAATTCAAGGACCAGAGGTGACAGATGTGACCGAGATGGGGACACGGCACCACAGGAGAGGACCCCAAATCCCCCATTCCCACTGTCCCCCCGTGTCCCCACGGGTCCCCAGGGTCACCTTTTGTCACCAGCGGGCGTTTGGTGACACTTTTGGGCTGTCACCTGCTGGGGACCCGATGAGAGCCGGGGGAGCCGTGAGGAGCAGCCGGGAGAGTCAGAACCCCCAAAACCCCCCGGAACCGCGAGACCCAAAATCCCGCACCGGGAATGGAGCCGCCACCTCCTGTCCCCGTGTCCCTGTCCCTCTGTCCCTCTGTCCCTGTCCCCATCCCCGTGTCCCTGTCCCCAGGTCCCTCTGTCCCTGTACCCCTGTCCCTGTCCCCATGTCGCTGTCCCTGTGTCCCCATCCCCGTGTCCCTGTCCCTCTGTCCCATGTCCCTGTACCCCTGTCGCTGTCCCCGTGTCCCCATGTCCCTCTGTCCCATGTCCCTGTCCCTCTGTCCCCCTGTCCCTATCCCTGTGTCCCCATCCTCCTGTCCCCCTGTCCCTGACCCCATGTCCCTCTGTCCCCATGTCCCCGTCCCCGTGTCCCCGTCCCCCGTCCCCGTGTCCCTGTACCCCTGTCCCCATGTCCCTCTGTCCCATATCCCTGTCCCTCTGTCCCTCTGCCCATGTCCCTGTCCCCATGTCCCTGTCCCCCTGTCCCCGTCCCCATGTCCCTGTCCCCATGTCCCTCTGTCCCATATCCCTGTCCCTCTGTCCCATCCTCCTGTCCCATGTCCCTGTCCCCCTGTCACTGTCCTGTGTCCCTGTACCCATGCCCCTGTCCCCCTGTCCCTCTGTCCCCATGTCCCTGTCCCCGTGTCCCTGTCCCCCCCGTCCCCATCCTCCCATCCCCATCTCTGTGTCCCTGTCCCCATCCCTGTGTCCCCATGTCCCTGTCCCCCCGTCCCTATCCCTGTCCCCCTGTGTCCCCATCCTCCTGTCCCATGTCCCTGTCCCCCTGTCCCCGTGTCCCTGTCCCCCTGTCCCCCATCCTCCTGTCCCATGTCCCTGTCCCCATCCTGTGTCCCTGTCCCCCTGTCCCCCTGTGTCCCCATCCTCCTGTCCCATGTCCCTGTCCCCATCCTGTGTCCCTGTCCCCCGCCCCTCTGTCCCCATCCCCGTGTCCCTGTCCATGTCCCCCTGCCCCTCTGTCCCCATCCTCCTGTCCCCCTGTCCCTGTCCCCGTGTCCCTGTCCCTCTGTCCCCGTTCCTCTGTTCCCGTCCCTCTGTCCCATGTCCCTGTCCCCCTGTCCCGGTCCTCTGTCCCTGTCCCCATGTCCCTGTCCCTCTGTCCCCATCCATCTCCCCATCCCTGTCCCTCTGTCCCTGTCCCCATGTCCCTGTGTCCCCGTCCCCCTGTCCCCATCCATCTCCCCATCCCTGTCCCCATGTCCCTCGTCCCTCTGTCCCCATGTCCCCCTGTCCCTGTCCCTCTGTCCCCCTGTCCAACGGGATCAGGAAGCTCTGAAACCCCCGGGGGGTCCCGCATCCCCCACCCCAAAATTCAGGCCGATTTTAGGGGTTTTTTTTGGGGGGGTCCCAGCCACAAATCCATAAAAAAAAATTGGGATGAGTTCCCTCCAATCCCCGATATTTGTTTTCTCCATTTTTTCCCATTTCCCCACGGTTTTTTCTCATTATTTCCCATTTTCCCTCAGGTTTTTTTTTTTCCTCATTCTTTTCCCTTTCCCCCCTACTTTTTTCTCTCATTCTTTTCCATTTTCCCAACGTTTTTCTCTCATTCTTTCCCATTTTCCCCTCTCATTATTTCCCTTTTTTTTCCTCTCATTCTTTCCCAATTCCCCCACATTTTTCCTCCCATTCTTTCCCATTTTTCCAACGTTTTCCCCTCATTCTTTCCCATTTTCCCCACATTTTTTCCTCCCATTATTTCCCTTTTCCTCCCATTTTTTTTTCTCTCATTCTTCCCCATTTTCCCAATATTTCCCCTCTCATTATTTCCCTTTTCCCCCCTCATTATTTCCCTTTTCCCCCCTCATTCTTTCCCATTTTTCCCACTTTTTCCTCTCATTATTTCCCATTTTCCCCACTTTTTTCCCTCTCGTTATTTCCCTTTTTTCTCTCATTCTTTCCCATTTTCCCCACATTTTCCCTCTCATTATTTCCCTTTTTCCCCCTCATTTTTTCCCATTTTCCCTCTCATTCTTTCCCTTTTCCCCCCTCATTATTTTCCTTTTTTCCCACTTTTTTCTCTCATTCTTCCCCATATTCCCAACATTTTCCTTCTCATTATTTCCCTTTTTTCCACACATTTTCCCTCTCATTATTTCCCTTTTTCCCCTCATTCTTTCCCATTTTTCCCACTCTTTCCTCTCATTTTTTCCCTTTTCCCCCCACTTTTCCCTCTCATTCTCCCCCATTTCTCCCACATTTTCCCCTCTCATTATTTCCCTTTTCCCCCCACATTTCCCCTTTTTCTTTCCCGTTTCTTTCCCATTTTTCCCCATTCCAAAATCATTTTTTCCCCACCAACAAAACCCAACCCGGGCCCTCTTTCCCAAAGGATTCTCCCACCTCTCCCTGACCACACCACAACCTCCTCGGAGCCCCAAAATCTTCCTTTTCCTCCCCAAAAAACCACCCCCAACCCACCCATCCCCGCTGCCCCGAGGTTAAAAAAAAACCGAATTTTTAATTTATATTTTCTATTTTTTTTTCCACCGGGTTGGAATTACCCTGATTAATTTCAGAGAGAGGAACAATAAATAAGAAATAAAAAAATAAATCAGGTTTTTTTTTTTTGTTCTTTTTTGATGGAAATCCAGCCTGCGCTGGAGATAAGGGCGGGTTTTTTTTTTTTTTATGGGATGAGGTGGAAAAAATCCGGCGGATCCATTGTGGGAGCAGCGGGAATTGGGAATAAACCCCGGGAGAGGAGCTGGGAAGGGGCAGCAGGTGCTGCCTCAGATGGGAATTTTTATCCGCTCCATCGGAGACGATCCCAGCCCTTCTTCCCACGGGATTCTCCCTCCTTTGGGATCGCCACAAACACCCCAAAAATTCCCCACTTTGGGATCATTCCCATCCCAAAATCCCAATTTTTTTACCCGAAGCCAAGGCCTGATCCAGAGGGAAAAATCCGCGGGAAATGAGGGAGAGATTTTCCCACCTCCCCCCTAAAAAAAAATTCAAAATAAAAATCAAATTATTCCCCAAGAATACTAAACCCCTGCCCCGAATCCTGCCGGGATTTTGGGGGGATTTTAGGGAAATCAGAGGGATTTGGGAATACTGGAGGAGGAGGAAAAAAAATAAAAATCAGCGCTGCCTTTTCGCGGTGCCCCTCAATCAGGTAATTGGCCATAATTGGCCAAAATGAGGCGCCGCGGTGTGACTGGAAACGCAGATGGGAGCCTGGAAAAAAAAAAGCTGCTTGGAGGTAAAAAAATAAAATTCCCAAAAAAAAAAAAAACCGGGAATAACATTTTTTTCCCCACAGAAAAAAAAAATGGGAATGAGATTTTCCCTCTCATCCCCATCTCAACCGCTTTTTCCTGATTTTTTTTTTATTATTTTTTTATTTTTAGGGGGGCTCTAAACCGAACAAAGCAATAAAATAAAATAAAAATATTTCAGTCTTTTTTTGGGGGGGTTTTTTTTGGTGATTTGAAGGGAAAAATCCCGGGCAAGTCGCGACTGGAAGGGAGAGGAGTGGGAAAACGGGATGGGGGAAAAATCGCGGCGTGGCTGCCGCCTTCCAAAAAAACCCCCAAAAATCCCAAATGCCGATAAATTCCCGTTTATCCCGGAGGAAAAGCGGGCTCCGGGCAGGCCACGCCGCCTCTTGTTGCATCCCTGCGGCTCCGCTCCCGGGATTTTGGGGCTGGAGAGCGAAACTTTTCCTCCGCCGGGATAAGAGGAGGAAAACCGGGCTGAGGTTTGGAGATCCAGCGGGGAGAGAGAGGGGCTCAGCGGAGGGATGGAGAGGGGGGAAAAAGGAGGGGAAAATGGGAAAATCCCCCAAAAAAGAGGGATTTGGGAAGAGGAAGGGAGGGATTGAGGGATTCCTACCTGCGCTGAGCTGGCGGCTCCTCGGCTCCGCGCCCTGCCCGGCGCTGCCGGAGCCGCCGGGGTTTTATAGCCGGGATCGCGCCCCCCGCCCCGGCCACGTGCGCGCCTGAGCCCACCCACCCCCGGGGCCGCTCCAACCCCCGCCCCCCGCGCCCTCCCCGCCGCCCCAAAATCCCGCAGCGAACCCCGAAACGCACGGCCTGAAGCTTACCGGTGTCCCCAATCCCAAATCCGGTACCCCGCATCCCGAATCCCGCACCCCGCATCTTCCCGGCAGCCCCACATCCCAAATCCCGCACCCCGAATCTTCCCCACATCCCAAATCCCGCACCCCGAATCTTCCCCACAGCCCAGATCCCGCACCCCGAATCCCAAATCCCGCACCCCGAATCTTCCCCACAGCCCAGATCCCGCACCCCGAATCTCAAATCCCTCACCTCGAATCCCAAATCCCGCACCCCACATCCACAATCCCGCACCCCAAATCCACAATCCCTCACCCCGCACCTTCCCCGCATCCCAAATCCCGCACCCCGAATCCTCCCTGTATCCCGAATCCACAATCCCGCACCCCGAATCCCAAATCCCGCACTCCTAATCTTCCCTTCAGCCCCAATCACAAATCCCGCACCCCGCATCCCAAATCCGGCACCCCGAATCCCAAATCCGGCACCCCGAATCTTCCCCACAGCCCAGATCCCGCACCCCGAATCCCAAATCCGGCACCCCGAATCCACAATCCCGCACCTCGAATCCCAAATCCCGCACCTTCCCTTCAGCCCAATCCCAAATCCCGGACCCCGAATCCCAAATCCGGCACCCCAAATCCGTAATCCAGCACCCCACACCTTCCCTGCATCTCAAACCCCGCACCCCGCACCTTCCCTACAGCCCCAATCCCAAATCCCACACCCCGCATCTTCCTGGCATCCCCAATCCCAAATGCCGCACCCCAAATCCACAATCCCTCACTCCGCACCTTCCCCGCATCCCAAATCCCGCACCCCGAATTCTCCCTGTATCCCGAATCCACAATCCCGCACCTCGAATCCCAAATCCCGCACTCCGAATCTTCCCTTCAGCCCCAATCACAAATCCCGCACCCCGCATCCCAAATCCGGCACCCCGAATCCCGAATCCCGCACCCCACATCCTCCCTGCAGCCCCACATCCCAAATCCCGCACCCCGAATCCCAAATCCCACATCCCAAATCCATAATCCAGCACCCCACACCTTCCCTGCATCCCAAACCCCGCACCCCGCATCTTCCCTACAGCCCCAATCCCAAATCCCGCACCCCACATCCATAATCCCTCACCGCGCACCTTCCCTGCAGCTCCAATCCCAAATCCCGCACCCCGAATCCCAAATCCTGCACCCCGAATCTTCCTGGCACCCCGAATCCAAAATCCCTCACCCCAAATCCATAATCCCTCACCCCGCACCTTCCCTGCATCCCCAATCCCAAATCCGGCACCCCGAATCCCAAATCCCTCACCCCGAATCCCAAATCCCGCACCTCGAATCCCGAATCCAGCACCCCACATCCATAATCTCGCACCCCAAATCCATAATCCCTCACCCCGCACCTTCCCCGCATCCCAAATCCTGCACCCCGAATTCTCCCTGTATCCCGAATCCACAATCCCACACCCCGCATCCCAAATCCCGCATTCTGAATCTTCCCTTCAGCCCCAATCACAAATCCCGCACCCCAAATCCCAAATCCGGCACCCCGCATCCACAATCCCTCAGCCTGAATCTTCCCGGCGTCCCCAGTCCCAAATCCCGCACCCTGAATCCACAATCCCGTACCCCAAATCCATAATCCCGCACCCCGCACCTTCCCCACATCCCAAATCCAGCACCCCGAATCCCAAATACTGCACCTTGAATCCCGAGTCCCGCACCCCGCATCCGAAATCCCGCGCCCCACATCCTCCCTGCAGCCCCAATCCCAAATCCCGCACCCCTAATCCACAATCCCTCACCCCACACCTTCCCCGAATCCCAAATCCCGCACCCCAAATCCATAATCCCTCACCTCACATCTCCCCTGCAGCCCCAATCCCAAAATCCTGCCCCTCGAATCCCAAATCAGGCACCCCACATCTGAAATCCCCCACCCCACATCCACAATCCCTCAGCCTGAATCTTCCCGGTGTCCCCAATCCCAAATCCCGCACCCCGAACCCACAATCCCCCATCTTCCCCACATCCATAATCCCGCACCCCAATCCCAAATCCTGCACCCCAAATCCATAATCCAGCACCCCACACCTTCCCTGCATCCCAAATCCCTCACCCCACATCCTCCCTAGAGCCCCAATCCCGCACCCCGAATCCTTTCTGTATCCCGCACTTTGAATCCCAAATCCCTCACCCTGAATCTTCCCTGCAGCCCCAATCCCAAATCCCGCATCCTCCCCGCACCCCGAATCCACAATCCCTCACCCCAAATCCATAATCCCTCACCCCACATCTTCCCTGCGCCCCAAATCCCAAATCCCGCACCCCAAATCCCAAATGCCACATCCCAAATCCATAATCCAGCACCCCACACCTTCCCTGCATCCCAAACCCCGTACCCCGCATCTTCCCTACAGCCCCAATCCCAAATCCCACACCCTGCATCCCAAATCCCGCACCCCGAATCCCAAATCCTGCACCCCAAATCCACAATCCCTCACCCCTCATCTTCCCTGCGTCCCCAATCCCAAATCCTTCACCCCAAATCCACAATCCCGCACCCCACATCTTCCCCACATCCTGAATCCCAAATCCCACATCCCAAATCCAAAATCTCACATCCCTCACCCCACATCCCACATCCTCCCCAAATCTCAAATCCCAAATCCCAAACCCCAAACCCAGCATCCTCCCCACATCCCAAATCCCAAACCCTGCATCCTTCCCAGATCCCAAATCCCAAACCCTGCATCCTTCCCAGATCCCAAATCCCAAATCCCAAACCCTGCATCCTCCCCAAATCCCAAATCCCAAACCCTGCATCCTTCCCAGATCCCAAATCCCAAATCCCAAATCCCAAATCCCAAATCCCAAACCCTGCATCCTCCCCACATCCCAAATCCCAAACCCTGCATCCTTCCCAAATCCCAAATCCCAAATCCCAAATCCCAAACCCAGCATCCTCCCCACATCCCAAATCCCAAACCCTGCATCCTTCCCAAATCCCAAATCCCAAACCCTGCATCCTGCCCAAATCCCAAACCCTGCATCCTGCCCAAATCCCAGATCCCAAATCCTGAATCCCAAATCCCAAATCCCAAATCCCAAACCCAGCATCCTCCCCACATCCCAAATCCCAAACCCTGCATCCTGCCCAAATCCCAAATCCCGAATCCCGAATCCCAAATCCCAAACCCTGCATCCTGCCCAAATCCCAAACCCTGCATCCTGCCCAAATCCCAAACCCTGCATCCTGCCCAAATCCCAAACCCTGCATCCTGCCCAAATCCCAAATCCCGAATCCTGAATCCCAAATCCCAAACCCGGCATCCTGCCCAAATCCCAAATCCCAAATCCCACATCCTGCCCAAATCCCAAACCCTGCATCCTCCTTACATCCCAAATCACAAACCCCACATCCCAAATCCCGCATCCTTCCCAAATCCCAAATCCCAAATATCAAATTCCAAACCCCACATCCCAAATCCCAAATCCCAAATATCAAATTCCAAACCCCAAACCCCAAATCCCAGATCTCAAATCCCAAATCCCACATCCTGCCCAAATCCCAAATCCCAAATCCTGAATCCCAAATCCCAAATCCCAAATCCCAAATCCCACATCCTGCCCAAATCCCAAATCCCAAATCCCAGATCCCAAATCCCAAATCCCAAATGTCAAATTCCAACCCCTGCATCAATTCCAAATCCCAAATCCCAACAGGATGAGACGAGATCCTGAATTTTGGGAATTCTTTGGGAAAATGGGATGAGATCCTGAATTTTGGGAATTTATAGGGAAAATGGGGATGAAATCCTGGAATTTGGGAATTTATAGGGAAAAAAAAAGGGATTTATTTTTTCATTTTAAAAATCAGATTTTTTAATAAAAATGTGGCTCCGCTCTCTCCTGGAATATTCAGGAATATCCAGAATTCCCTGGATTTTAAGAGGTTTTGTTCTTTCCTGGGATAATTTCCCAAACTTTCAAGGTTGGAAAATTTGGGTGGAAAATAAAATTTTAATTATTATTTTTAAATGGTTTTTTTTGGTGTTTCTGTCCCAAATCCAGGTCTGAGAATCAGGAAAATTCAGGAAAATTCCGGAAAATTCCGGAAAATTCCAGGAAAATTTCAGGTAAATTCCAGGAAAATTCCAGGAAAATTTCAGAAAAATTTAGGAAAATTCAGGAAAACTCAGAAAAATCCAGGAAATTTCAGGAAATTCAGGGAAAATTAAGAAAATATCAGGAAAATTCAGGAAAATTTCAGGAAAATCCAGGAAATTTCAGGAAAATCCACAAAAAAATCAGGAAAATCCAGAAAAATTCAGGAGAATTCAGAAAAAATCAGGAAAATTTAGGAAAATTTCAGGAAAATTTCAGGGAATTTCAGGAAAATGCCGTGAAATTCAGGAAAACTCAGGAAAATTCAGGAAAATTTAGGAAAACTCAGGAAAATCCAGGAAATTCAGGGAAAATTAAGAAAAATTTACGATAATTCAGGAAAATTGAGGAAAATTTAGGAAAATTCAGGGAAATCCAGAAAAATCCAGGAGAATTCAGAAAAATTCAGGAAAATTTAGGAAAATTTCAGGAAAATTTCAGGAAAATTCAGGAAAATTCCAGGAAAATTCAGGAAAATTTAAGGAAAATCCAGGAAAATCCAGGAAATTCAGGGAAAATTAAGAAAAATTTACGATAATTCAGGAAAATTGAGGAAAATTTAGGAAAATTCAGGAGAATCCACCAAAAAATCAGGGAAATCCAGAAAAATGCAGGAGAATTCAGAAAAATTCAGGAAAATTTAGGAAAAATTCGGTAAAATTTCTGGGAAATTCAGGATAATTTCAGGAAAATTCCAGAAAATCCAGGGAAATTCAGGAAAACTCAGGAAAATTCAGGAAAATTTAGGAAAATTCAGGGAAATCCAGAAAAATTCAGGAGAATTCAGAAAAATTTAGGAAAATTTCAGGAAAATTTCAGGGAAATTTCAGGGAAATTCAGGAAAATTCAGGAAAATTTCAGGAAAATCCAGGAAAATTCAGGAGAATTCAGGAGAATTCAGAAAAAATCAGGAAAATTTCAGGGAATTTCAGGAAAATTCCGTGAAATTCAGGAAAACTCAGGAAAATTCAGGAAAATTTAGAAAAACTCAGGAAAATCCAGGAAATTCAGGGAAAATTAAGAAAAATTTACGATAATTCAGGAAAATTTAGGAAAATTTAGGAAAATTCAGGGAAATCCAGAAAAATCCAGGAGAAATCAGAAAAATTCAGGAAAATGTAGGAAAATTTCAGGAAAATTTCAGGAAAATTCAGGAATATTCCAGGAAAATGTAAGGAAAATCCAGGAAAATTCAAGAAAATTCAGGAGAATTAAGGCAAAAATAGGAAAATTCAGGGAAATGTGGATTTCCCAAGCTGGGAAAATCGGGAATTGTTCCCCTGGAATTTTTCATTCCTGAGGATTCAGAGCACCCTGGGATCCCATCCCAAGGAATTCCGGGATCCAGGAGGCTCAGGATCCGTCCTGAGGGATTTTTATGGAATTTGGGAAAGGAAATCTGGGGATTTTCTGGGATTTGGGGTTTTTTTGGGATACCCCAGGAATTCCTTCCCAAATCCCTCCCCATTTTCCCAGGGAATTCCCTCCATTCCCAGCCTGGGATTGGATCTGGAATTAGCCTGGAATTATTCTGGAATTATTTTGGAATTATTTGGGAATTATTCAGGAATTATTCTGGAATTATTCGGGAATTATTTGGGGATTATTTAAGGATTCTTTGGGAATTATTTGGGAATTATTCAGGAATTATTCTGGAAGTATTCGGGAATTATTTGGGAATTATTGGGGAATTATTTGGGAATTATTCAAACCATTCCAAGGAATTCCAGGATCCAGGAGGCTCAGGATCCATCCCGAGGGATTTTTATGGAATTTGGGAAAGGAAATCCGGGGATTTTCTGGGATTTGGGGTTTTTTTGGATACCCCAGGAATTCCTTCCCAAATCCCAAATCCCTCCCCATTTTCCCAGGGAAGTCCCTCCATTCCCAGCCTGGGATTGGATCTGGAATTAGCCTGGAATTATTCTGGAATTATTTTGGAATTATTCTGGAATTATTTCGGAATTATTTGGGAACTATTCTGGAATTATTCTGGAATTATTTGGGAATTATTTGGGAATTATTCGGGAATTCTTTGGGAATTATTCTGGAATTATTTGGGGATTATTCGGGAATTATTTGGGGATTATTTGGGAATTATTTAGGAATTATTTGGGAATTATTCTGGAATTATTCTGGAATTATTCGGGAATTATTGGGGAATTATTTGGGAATTATTCTGGAATTATTTGGGAATTATTCAGGAATTATTTGGGAATTATTCTGGAAGTATTTGGGAATTATTCAGGAATTATTTGGGAATTATTCGGGAATTATTGGGGAATTATTTGGGAATTATTCAGGAATTATTCTGGAATTATTTGGGGATTATTTGGGAATTATTTGGGGATTATCTGGGAATTATTCTGGAATTATTCTGGAATTATTTGGGAATTATTCCGGAATTATTTGGGGATTATTCCGGAATTATTTGGGAATTATTCAAACCATTCCAAGGAATTCCGGGATCCAGGATGCTCAGGTTCCATCCCGAGGGATTTTTATGGAATTCTGGGAAGGGAGACCCTTCCTGGAGTCCCCAATTCCCAGGGAATTCCCAAAATTCCTTCCCTTGGGATGGGGCTGGATCCAACCCCAGGCTGGGAATGGAGGGAATTCCATGGGAAAAACGGGAGAAATTTGGGAAAGAATTCCCAGAGAATTCCTGGGAAAATCCAAGGAAAGGCTCCCTCTGCTCATCCCGATATTCCCAGCTCCGATCCCACCTGAATTCCCCAAAAATAAAGAAAGAATCCCCAAAACCGGAGCTTTTTGAGGCTTTGGGAGAGCAAAAATTTAAACCCGATTAAATTAATTAAATTTAATTTTATTTATTTAATGTATTTAATGTATTTAATGTATTTAATGTATTTAATGTATTTAATATATTTAATTTATTTAATTTATTTTTTATTTTAATTTATTTATTATTATTTTATTTTATTTATTATTATTATTGTTATTGTTATTATTATTTTATTTATTTTTATTTTTATTTTTATTTTTATTTTTATTTTTATTTTTATTATTTTTATTTTTATTTTTATTATTTTTATTTTTATTTTTATTTTTATTTTATTATTTAGCTATAATCATAATTACAGTTATAATTATAATTATAATTTGTAAGTCAAATTAAATTATTTTCATTATAATTTAATTAATTTATTTAATTTATTTAATATATTTTATTATTTAGCTATAATCACAATTACAGTTATAATTATAATTTATAAGTCAAATTTAATTATTTTCCTTATTATTTAATGAATTTGAATAATAATTTAATGTATTTAATATTTATTTTCCATGTTTTTAATTATAATTATAATAATATAATTATAGAAACGTAATTATAATTATATAAAACATACATTTATTATACTATCATTTATTCTATATTAATATATTATATTATATTATATTATATTATATTATATTATATTATATTATATTATATTATATTATATTATATTATATTATATTATATTATATTATATTATATTATTATATTATATAATATAATATAATATAATATAATATTATATTATATTATATTATATTATATTATATTATATTATATTATATTATATTATATTATATTATATTATATTATATTAATAATTAATTACATTTATTTTATATTTATATTACATTACATTTATTTTATATTTAATTTAATATATAGTTATATTTTAATAATATATATTTATTTTATATTCAATATTTTATATATTTACATTATAACACCTTATAATTATATATGATTTTAAACATAATTAAAATTATAAAATTATAACCCGATGAATTATATTTTGAACCCCCATTAATTATTAATTAATTAATTAATAAATAATAATTATTATTTTTTAACCCAAATTCTTCATTATTTTAGCCCAAATTTTCCTCCCCTGAGCCAGGAGGGGATCTGAGGTTGTTGCTCCATCAGGGAAAGGAAATTCCCAGAAATCTGGGAAAGGCTGGAAAAGTTGGGAAAAATCCCCTCAGGTGACACAAAAAAAAATTAAAATTTGAATTTTTAAATTTGAAAATATTGATTTTTGAAGTTGTGGTGGGGACCCCTCTTCTCTTCCCGACAATAAACCTCGGGAAATTGGGAACGGGGTGGAAAAATCTCATTTCCAAATCCCCAAAATCCTGGGATTTAAGGGAGGAGCTGGGAATTCCCAGGGGCTGGAAATGGGGAGGGATGATCCAAATTTTGGGATTACGGGATTGGGATGAGATGAACTTTGAGTCCAAACACCCCAAAATTCCAGGATTTGATGATTTTTGACGTCACCTCTCCTCAGGGTTATCTACCTGAATTAAATTAATTTAGAAATAGAAATTTTATTTGATTTTTAATAAATTTATTGAATTTTTTAAAATACATTTATTGAATTTTTTAAATACATTTATTGAATTTTCTAATTCAGCGCGTTTCGCTGAGTTTTGCCTTCAGCGCGCACCCGTCGCTGGCCGCAGAGGCTGCTGGGAGTTGTAGTTTCCCCCATTCGGCGCATGCGCAGCACTGTCCCTTTCCGGCGTGCGGAGGAGGAGACGTTCGCTGATTGGTTGAGAGCGGTCGGTGGGCGGGGCTTGAGGCCGTGGCGGGAATTGCGGTGGTCGGAGAGTTCGGCGCGAGCGGCACCGGCGGGAGAGGAGAGGAAACGGCTGAGGGGGAGCACGCTGAGGGGAACCGAACCGAACCGAACCGAACCGAACCGAACCGAACCGAACCGGGCGGCTGCGGCAAGTTTCTGTGAGTGCCGGGGCTGAGGGGAACCGAACCGGCCAGAGCGGCTGTGAGTGTCGGGGCTGAGGGGAACCGAACCGAACCGGCCTGAGGGGCTGTGAGTGCCGGGACTGAGGGGAACCGAACCGAACCGAACCGGGTGGCTGGTTGTGGATGCCAGGGCTGAGGGGAACCGAACCGAACCCGGGGGCTGGTTGTGGATGCCGGGGCTGAAGAGAACCGGCCCGGCCCGGCCTGAGGGTCTGTGAGTGCCGGGGCTGAGGGGAACCGAACCGAACCGGGCGGCTGGTTGTGAGTGCCGGGGCTGAGGGGAACCGAACCGGCCTGAGGGTCTGTGAGTGTCGGGGCTGAGGGGAACCGAACCGAACCGGGTGGCTGTTTGTGAGTGCCGGGGCTGAGGAGAACCGAGCCGAACCGGCCTGAGGGTCTGTGAGTGTCGGGGCTGAGGGGAACCGAACCGAACCGAACCGGGTGGCTGGTTGTGGATGCCGGGGCTGAGGGGAACCGAACCGAACCGAACCGGGTGGCTGGTTGTGGATGCCAGGGCTGAGGGGAACCGAACCGAACCGGGTGGCTGGTTGTGAGTGCCGGGGCTGAGGGGAACCGAACCGAACCGAACCGGGTGGCTGGTTGTGGATGCCAGGGCTGAGGGGAACCGAACCGAACCGAACCGGGTGGCTGGTTGTGGATGCCAGGGCTGAGGGGAACCGAACCGAACCGTGTGGCTGGTTGTGAGTGCCGGGGCTGAGGGGAACCGAACTGAACCGAACCCGGGGGCTGGTTGTGGATGCCGGGGCTGAAGAGAACCGGCCCGGCCCGTCCTGAGGGTCTGTGAGTGCCGGGGCTGAGGGGAACCGAACCGGCCGGAGGAGCTGTGGGTGCCGGGACTGAGGGGAACCGAACCGAACCGAACCGGGTGGCTGTTTGTGAGTGCCGGGGCTGAGGGGAACCGAACCGGCCTGAGGGGCTGTGAGTGCCGGGACTGAGGAGAACCGAACCGAACCGGCCTGAGGGGCTGTGAGTGTCGGGACTGAGGGGAACCGAACCGAACCGGGTGGCTGTTTGTGAGTGCCGGGGCTGAGGAGAACCGAACCGGCTGGCTGGTTGTGAGTACCGGGACTGAGTAGAACCGAACCGAACAGGGCCGCTGTTTGTGGATGCCGGGGCTGAGGGGAACCGAACCGGCCTGAGGAGCTGTGGGTGCCGGGGCTGAGGGGAACCGAACCGGCCTGAGGAGCTGTGAGTGCCGGGGCTGAGGGAAACCGAACCGGCCTGAGGAGCTGTGAGTGCCGGGGCTGAGGGAAACCGAACCGGCCTGAGGGGCTGTGAGTGCCGGGACTGAGGGGAACCGAACCGAACCGTGCGGCTGGTTTTGGATGCCGGGGCTGAGGGGAACCGAACCGAACCGTGCGGCTGTTTCTGGATGCCGGGGCTGAGGGGAACCGAACCGAACCGTGCGGCTGGTTGTGGATGCCAGGGCTGAGGGGAACCGAACCGAACCGAACCGTGCGGCTGGTTGTGGATGCCGGGGCTGAGGGGAACCGAACCGAACCGTGCGGCTGGTTTTGGATGCCGGGGCTGAGGGGAACCGAACCGAACCGTGCCGCTGGTTGTGGATGCCGGGGCTGAGGCAGCCGAGGGGCTCCGGCTGAGGGCGCGGAGAGGGCTCTGAGGTGCGTGGGGAGCCTCAGGAAAGAAGCCGGGAAAGGCTGGGAGTGAGGGAATGGTAGAAGGGAGCAGGGGGTGGTAAAAGGGGCTGAGGTGGGGAAGGGGATGAGGACTTGGCTGGGGAGGGAAAGGGAAGAAGCCGGGAAAGGCTGGGAGTGAGGGAATGGTGAGTGAGGGCGGGGAAGGAGCTGGAGCTGAGGTGGCCGGGGGGTCTTGGGTGGGAAATGGGGAAGAGCTGGGCCTGGGGAAGGAGGTGGTGGAAGGGCCTGGAGTGGGGCAGAGGGTGGGAAAAGGGGCTGAGGTGGAGGTGGGAAAGGGCTCCTGAGATGTTGGGAGGAGCGGAGGGGAGGTGGGATGGGAAAGGGAAAGGGGAAGGATTGAGGGGGTGGTATTTTTATCCGAGTGGGCGCGTGGGGAGATCGGGGTTTGGAGCCGCTCTGGGAAGGAGAGAGGGGCTGGGAATCAGCTGGGAGAGGGCAGAGTGAAAAGATGGGATTTGGGAAAGGAGCTGGGAGATCTGGACCGAGGCTTTGGGGAGGGAGGGGGATTTGGGAAGGGGGGCTCTGAAGGCAGCAGCAGCAGCAGGTGGGGTAGGAAGGTTGAAGTGGGGAGGATTGAGGGGTTGGGGAAGGAATTAATGTGGTTTAAGGGATAAATTTTAAGGGATAAATCTGACGGTGTCGAGGAGCACAGGGAGAAGGGGGATGAGGGGCTGAGAAGGAGGCGGGGGGAAAGAGAGAGGTGTAGGATTGCAGTGGGAATTTGTACTGGATAACGGAGAAATAACCTGGAATGGGCAGTTTGGGAGTGGGACAGGGAGCTTTGAGGTGAAGTTCGGGGTCAGCTTGCCAAGGGCTGGGGAGAGGGACGAGGAGCAGGGCATGGAGCGCTCGGGAATTGGAGCTGGAAGCGCAGGGACACGATGCCGGGCAAGAAAATTCCAAAGAGGGAAAAGCTTCAGTGCCAAACCAGCACTTGTGGCCAACTCCATTAATTGGAAAGTCAATCCTGGGGACCCAGGAGGTGTTGCCTTCCCTCTGCCCCCCGCGCAGGGAACGTGCCCACAGAGCCCTTTCCCCTCCTTTGGCAGCTCCCCGCGCCGGGGACGGATCGATGGCACTTCCCGGGTGGTCGGATCCCGCTGGGATTGTGCCGGAGAACGGCTCCGAGTTACCATGGATATGGCTTGGGCCGCCTCTCCTCAGGAAACCGTTGGGTTTAGAAGGAGTTTGTTTGGGTTTAGTTTGGAGTTTAAAAGTTGATTTATTTTTTTTTAAAAAAAGAATTTTTAATGCTCTCCCAGTTTTCCCTGCCATGAATCCAAAGCAGCCCTGATTCCTGGGCGGAATGGCCAAGGAGGGAAGGGTCAGGAACTCCTCAGAGACTTTCCAGGAGCTGGGAATGTTCACCTGGAGAAGGGAAGGGTTTGGAATTCCTCAGAGCCCTTCCAGGAGCTGGGAATGAGAAGGGAAGGGTTCAGGAACTCCTTAGAGCCCTTCCAGGAGCTGGGAATGTTCACCTGGAGAAGGGAAAGGTTCAGGAATTCCTCAGAGTCATTCCAGGAGCTGGGAATGTTCACCTGGAGAAGGGAAGGACCCTTAGATCCCCATCCAGGAGCTGGGAATATTCCAACTGGAGAAGGGAAGGGTTTGGAATTCCTCAGAGTTGTTCCAGGAGCTGGGAATGTTCACCTAGAGGAGAAAAGGGTCAGGAACTTCTCAGAGTCATTCCAGGAGCTGGGAATTCCCTTGGGATGGGGCTGGATCCAATCCCAGGCTGGGAATGGAGGGAATTCCATGGGGAAAGGGGGAGCTCGGGCCTGGATCTTGGGAAGGAATTCCCGGCTGGGCTGGAATTCCCAGAGAATCCCTGGGAATGTCCAAGGAAAAGCCGGAGCAGCCTGGGATTATGGGATGGGAATGGGGTGGGATTGAAGGTCCATGGATCACATCCCAAGGAATTCTGGGATTCCAGGACGCTCAGGATCCATCATGAGGGATTTTTATGGAATTCTGGGAAGGGAGACCCTTCCTGGAGTCCCCAGTTCCCAGGGAATTCCCAAAATTCCTTCCCTTGGGATGGGGCTGGATCCAACCCCAGGCTGGGAATGGAGGGAATTCCATGGGAAAAAGGGGGAGCTCGGGCCTGGATCTTGGGAAGGAATTCCCAGCTGGGCTGGAATTCCCAGAGAATCCCTGGGAATGTCCCAGGAAAAGCCAGAACACCCTGGGATATCGGGATGGGATTGAAGGTTCACCCAAACCATTCCAAGGTTAAAAACCCCCAAAATGGGATTTTTTTCCCATGAATTTAAAGCCCAGGACACAGAAAAAATTTCCCCAAGGGAATTCCCTGCTCTCTTCCCTGAATTTCCAGCATTCCCACGGATCCGGGATAATAAATATTGAATTTTGGATTTTTTCCTGGTTTTATCTCAGCAGGGATCGAGTCCCACCGGGATCTGGAAGCTTTTGCAGGAGCCGCCTCTGGAATTCTCTGTCAGAAAATTCCCGGAAATTCCCGGATTCTCTTCCCGGAAATTCCCGGATTCGTTTCCCAGCACAGTTTTATTTAAACGGACAAAACTTCATTTATTTGTACAGTCACTTTTTGGGGAAAACTCCCCAAAAAATCTCATTTTATCCCAAATTTTGGTGGTTTTCTGTTTCTGTTCCTTATCCACGGGGATGAACCTCGAGGAATTTCGGTTTTATCCAGGAGGAATTTTTCCATTCCCTCTTTTCAAGTGGTTTTTTGTCCCTGCTCTTCCCGAAAAAAAACCTCAGGAGAAACCACCTGGAAATGGAATTTCCAGCCCTGGATTCTCCCTTGGTGGAGAATTTGGTTCAGGGGGGTTTAATTGAAGATTTTTGGGGTTGAATTAGAATTTTTTCTGTGTTTAATTGGAATCTTTCTGGGGGTTTAATTAGAATTTTTTTGGTGTTTAATTGGAATATTTTTGTGGTTTATTGGGGATTTTTTCAGGCTTTAATTGGAATTTTTGGGGGGGTTTAATTGGAGATTTTTGGGATTTAATTAGAATTTTTCTGGGGTTTAATTAGAATTTTTTGGGGGTTTAATTGGAGATTTATGGGGTTTAATTAAAGATTTTTGGGGTTTAATTGGAAGAAGTTTTGTGGTTTATTGGGGATTTTTTGGGGGGTTTAATGGGAGATTTTTGGGATTTAATTAGAGATGTTTGTGGTGTAATTGGAATTTTTTTGAGGTTTAATTGGAATTTTTTGGGGTTTTAATTGGAGTATTTTCTGTGTTTAATTAGAGATTTTTTTGGTGTTTAATTGGAGTTTTTTGGTGTTTAATTGGAATTTTTTGGGTGTTGAACTGCAGTTTTTGGCGTTTATTTTGGGTGTTTAACTGCAATTTTTGGTCTTTATTTTGAGTGTTCAATTGCATTTTTCTGGTGTTTATTTGGAGTTTTTTGAGTATTTAACTGCAATTTTTTTGGTGTTTATTTTGGGTGTTGAACTGCACTTTTTGGCATTTATTTTGGGTGTTTAATTGCATTTTTTTGGTGTTTATTTGGAGTTTTTTGAGTATATAACTGCAGTTTTTGGTGTTGATTTTGGGTGTTTTACTGCAGTTTTTGGTGTTGATTTTGGGTGTTTTACTGCAGTTTTTGGTGTTGATTTTGGGTGTTTTACTGCAGTTTTTGGTGTTGATTTTGGGTGATGAACTGCAATTTTTGGTGTTGATTTTGAGTGTTTAATTACATTTCTTTGGTGTTTAGTTTGGGTGTTTAATTGCAATTTTTTTTGTCTTTATTTTGAGTGTTTAATTGCATTTTTTATGTTTTTATTTTGGGTGTTTTACTGCACTTTTTGGTGTTTATTTTGGGTGTTTTACTGCACTTTTTGGCATTTATTTTGGGTGTTTTCCTGCTGTTTTTTGCCGTTTATTCCCAATTTTCCGGCCTCGCCCCAGCTCCGTCTCCACCTCCCCTCCCAACCCTTCCGCCAAAACTCCGGGCGGGATCAAAATCCGCATTTTCTTCAAATATTCTCCCAGATCGACCCAAAACCTTTCCTAAAATAAACCCGGAGAGTTCTCAACCCTCGGATGCGTCAGCGCCGCCGTGGGAATTGCGCTTCCCGCTGCTTCCCGCTGTGTCCCGCCTGCTTTTCCCGGGAAAGCGCCGAGCCCGGGGCTGCAATCGTGGCAGGTAAATGGGGGAGCCCAATTTGGGTGGAAAAATGGCTTTAATGGATTTTTAATGGCTTTGGCTTCCCGCCAGGGACGGATCCGACGGCGGCTCTGCTTTTCCAGAGGGAAGGGAGGAGAATCCCAGAAATTCCGTGCGGAAAGGGCAGGAACGCGGAGATTTTGGTTGGAAATTTGGGTTTTCCCCTCTGCTGCAGGTTCTGGTTGAAGCAGTGGGGCACAAATCCATGGAGAGGATTTTCCTTTTCCCTTTTCCCTTTTCCCTTTTTCCTTTTCCTTTTCCTTTTCCTTTTCCTTTTTCCTTTTTCCTTTTCCCTTTCTCCTTTTCCTTTTTTCCCTTTCCCTCTTTTCTCCTTCCCCTTTTCCTTTCCCTTTTTTCCTTCTTCCCCTTTCCCTTCCTCTTTCCCCCTTTTCTCTCCTTTCCCCTTTTCCTTTCCCCTTTTTCCTTTTCCTTTTCCTTTTCCTTTTCCTTTTCCTTTTCCTTTTCCTTTTCCTTTTCCTTTTCCTTTTCCTTTTCCTTTTCCTTTTCCTTTTCCTTTTCCTTTTCCTTTCCTTTTCCTTTTCCTTTCCTTTTCCCTTTCCCTCTTTTCTCCCTCCCCTTTTCCTTCCCCTTTTTTTCCCTTTTCCTTCTTCCCCTTTTCCTTCCTCTTTCTCCTTTCCCTTCCTCCTTTTCCTTTTCCTTCCTCCCTTTTTTCTCCTTTCCTTTCCTTTCCTTTCCTTTCCTTTCCTTTCCTTTCCTTTCCTTTCCTTTCCTTTCCTTTCCTTTCCTTTCCTTTCCTTTCCCATTTTCCTTTTCTTCCTTCCTCTTTTCTCCTTCCCCTTTTCCTTCCCCTGTTCTCCCTTTTCCTTTTCCTTCTTCCCCTTTCCGTTCTTCTTTCTCCTTTCCCTTCCTCATTTTCCTTTTCCTTCCTCCCTTTTTTCTCCTTTCCTTTCCCATTTTCCTTTCCCATTTTCCTCTCCATTTCCTTTTCCTCTTTTCCATCCCCTTTTTTCTCTTTTCCATTCCCATTTTCCTTTTTTCTTTTCCTCCTTCCTCTTTTCTCCCTCCCCTTTTCCTTCCCTTTTCCCCCTTTTTTCTCTTTTCCTTTTCCTTCTTCCCTTTTCCCTTCCTATTTCCCCTTTCCCTTCCCCTTTTCCTTCTTTTTCCCCTTTTTTCCCTTTTTCTCTTTTCCTTTTCCATTTCCTTTTCCTTCCTCTTTTCCATCCCTTTTTTTCTCTTCTCCTTTCCCATTTTCCTTTTCCTCCTTTCCCTTTTCCCTTTTTCCCCTTTTCCCTTTCCCTCCATTTCTCACCCCTCGCTCTCTGTCCCTGTAATTCCTGGCAGGAATTCTCCCTGGGAATCGCTGCTGTGGGAACAAAACTCATCCCGGAATTCCGGGGGATCACGACCGGATCCGTCTGCTGGGATCCCCCCTTGGCTTTCCCACCCTCAATTAGGATTCCCCAGCCTTTTTCCCATCCCTAATTAAGATTTTCCATCCTTAATTAAGACTTTCCAGCCTTAATTAAGATTTTCCAGCCTTTTTACCATCTGGAATTAAAAATTTCCATCCTTAATCAAGATTCCTCATCTTTTTTTCCATCCTGAATTTAGATTTCTCCACCCTTTTTCCCCACCCTGAATTTGGAATTTTCCATTCTTTTTCCCACCCTTAATTAAGATTTTCCCATCCTTAATTAGGATTTCCCATCCTTAATTGGATTAAGATTTCCCCATCCTTTTTCCCCACCCTGAATTAAGATTTCCCATCCTTAATTAAGATTCCTCATCCTTTTTTCCATCTTTAATTAAGATTCCTCCATCCTTAATTTTATGATTCCTCCATCTTTTCCCCATCCTTAATTAAAATTTTCCGTCCTTAATTAAGATTCCTTCCACCCTTTTTCCCATCCTGAATTAAGATTTCCCACCCTTTTTCCCATCCTTAATTAAGATTTCCCATCCTTAAGATTTCCCATTTTTTTTCCCATTCTTAATTAAGATTTCCCATCCTTAATTAAGATCCCTCCATCCTTAATTGAATTAAGATTTCCCACCCTTTTCCCCACCCTGAATTTAGAATTTTCCATTGTTTTTCTCAACCTTAATTAAGATTTTCCCTCCTTTTTCCCATCCTTAATTAAGATTTTCCACCCTTTTCCCCACCCTGAATTTAGGTTTTTCCATCCTTTTTCCCATCTGGAATTTAGATTTTCCATCCTTAATTAGGATTCCTTCAACCTTAATTAAGATTTTCCATCCTTAATTAGGATTCCTCCATCCTTAATTAAGATTTCTCCACCCTTTTCCCCACCCTGAATTTAGGTTTTCCCATCCTTTTTCCCATCTGGAATTAAGATTTTCCATCCTTAATTAGGATTCCTTCATCCTTAATTAAGATTTCTCCTCCCTTTTTCCCACCCTTAATTAAGATTTCCCACCCTGAATTTAGATTTTTCCATTCTTTTCCCCATCCTTAATTAAGATTTCCCATTTTTAATTAAGATTTCCCACCCTGAATTTAGATTTTTCCATCCTTTTACCCATCTGGAATTAAGATTTTCCATCCTTAATTAAGATTCCTCCATCCTTAATTGAATTAAGATTTCCCATCCTTTTTCCCACCCTGAATTAAGATTCCTCCATCCTTTTCCCCATCCTTAATTAAGATTTTCCCATCCTTAATTAAGATTCTTCCACCCTTAATTAATATTTCCCATCCTTTTTCCCACCCCGAATTTTCTCCACCCCTTTTCCCATCCAGAATTAAGATTTTCCCATCTGGAATTAAGATTTTCCCATCCTTTTTTCTCCATCCTTTTCCCACCCCAGACCATCCCAGAGCTCTTCCGGCCCTGTTTTTCCGGGATATTTTTGGAATTTCCCACATGAGAGAATTCCAGGATTCCAGGAAAATTCCTCCTTTTCCTCCTTTTTTTTTTTTTCCCCACTCAGCTGCTGGATTATTTTTATTTTTATTTAATTTTATTTAATCTTATTTAATTTATTTAATTTTATTTAATCTATTTAATATTATTTTTATTAAATTTATTTAATTTTATTTAATTTATTTAATTTTATTAAATTTATTTAATTAATTCAATTTCATTTAATTTTATTCAATGTTACTTAATTTTATTTAATTTTATTGAATTTATTGAATTTTATTTAATTCATTTAATTTTATTTAATTTTATTAAATTTATTTAACTTTTAAAATTTTATTTAATCTATTTAATTTTATTTAATTTATTTAATTTATTAAATTTTATTTAATTTTAGTCAATGTTATTTAATTTTATTAAATTTTATTAAATTTATTTAATTTTATTTAATTTTATTGAATTTATTGAATTTTATTTAATTCATTTAATTTTATTAAATTTATTTAATATATTTAATTTTATTAAATTTAATTTTATTTCATCTATTTGATATTATTTTTATTAAATTTATTTGATTTTATTTAATCTATTTAATTTATTTAATTTATTCAATTTTATTCAATTTTATTCAATGTTATTTAATTTTACTTAATTTTATTAAATTTATTTAATTTTATTTAATCTATTTAATTTTTATTTATTCTATTTAATTTTATTAAATTTATTAAAAATTATTTAATTCATTTAATTTAATTAAATTTAATTTTTAATTCCACAAAACTCCACAAATTAATAAAACTTTGGGAATATTTTTCTTTTCCCGCTGGGGAAAAAACGCCGAGCGTTTCCTTGGAATTCCTGACACCTCTTTCTTTTCCTTGTTTTCCCAAGTTTTTTGGGGTTTTTCCCAAAAAACCTTGGGAAAAAACGGGAAGAGGAGATAAAAGCGGGATAAAAACGGGAAGAGGAGACGATTCCCTGGGATTTTCCCTCCTTCCCGCAGCTCAGGAGTAACAATTTAACCAGGAAAAAAAAAAAGGAAAATCCAGGGAAATCCCAAAAATTCGGGAATGGCGGTTGGAAAACCTGGAAAACGACGGATTTGGAAGGAAATTCCCAGCTTTTCACTTCCAGAAATCCCGAAGATCGGCCGCGCCCTCGGGAAGTGGAGGAAGGCGTTTCCCAGCGGGAGCCGCTCCTGGAATTCCGCGCTTTGGGATGAGAGCGGTGCTGCCGGTGGGTGAAATCCCGATTTTTCCTGGGATGTAATTCCGGATCTTCATCCACAGCCTCGCCTCTCCCGAAGGAAAAAGAGGGAATTCCTCGAATTCCCAGGTGAAGGCGAGGGAAAATCCCGTAAGTTTTCCGTTCTTCCGTGTTTTTTTCCTGCCTCGGAGCTTCCTGGAATGCCGGAGCTGTGATTCCTCGGATGCCTCAGACCTTTCCGTGTTTTTCCATGGGATAAATCCCACGGCTGGCAGAGATCCGGGGGCTGCGTTTATCCAGGGAAAGGTGAAATCCCGGCTGGATCCGCTCCCTCAGTTCCGTTCTCCTCGGAAATTCCGTGTTCGCCCCCAGAATCGTTCCGGGAATTGGAAATCCCGGCTCAGCCCAGGCAGGAAAAGGGATTTTTCCATGTTGGGCTCCTCCAGAAGTGGGGGATTTTTGGGAATTCAATAAATCCTGGAAGGAGGAGGTTGCCTGTGCCAGCTGGGAATTCCTTCCCAGGATCCCACCCCGTTTCCCAGTGGGAAAAATCCCAAATCCCAAATCCCAGCTCTCCTGGAGCTCCCTGAGGCTCGGGAAGTGGCTCCGAGGATTCCCAGGATCCTTCCCTGATCCAGCTGCACATTCCCGGCTCTCCCAGCCTGGGATTGGATCCATCCCCATCCCGAAGGAATTTCAGGATCCAGGGGATTCATTGGGAATCTTGAGGCTTCCCTTTTCCACCCCTGAATTCCATAAAAGTCCCTCGGGATGGATCCTGAGCGTCCTGGATCCCATAATCCCAGAATTCC
The DNA here is from genome assembly GCF_030490865.1 of Poecile atricapillus. Taxonomy (NCBI): domain Eukaryota; kingdom Metazoa; phylum Chordata; class Aves; order Passeriformes; family Paridae; genus Poecile; species Poecile atricapillus. The sequence goes on from NC_081251.1 coordinate 2,072,186, forward strand.
TTGGGATGGGATCCCAGGGTGCTCCAAATCCGCGGAGGATTTCATTGTCCGAGGGGGAGGGAGAAGCCCGGAATTCCAGCCGGGATAAAGGGATGGATCCTCAGGAGAAGACGGAATTCCCGTCACCCTGCACTTCCTTGGATACCCGACCTCTCCCCAGCTCCCGCCCCGTGCTGCTTGGAATTCCTGGGAATTTTTCCCGGTTTTTCCCTCTGTTCCAACTTTTATCCTGGAAGTTTTGGGTCTTCCCAGCTCCAGGTTTCTCTTCCAGAGGTTTGGGATTGGGCAGATCCTGGGATCCGTTGGGTTTTAGGGACAAATTTGGGGCTTTTTTTGTCTTTTTAGATGTTTTTAATTAAGGAGTGGTGAAAAATCAACTTTTTTCCATCGGGAAGGGAGGGGGAGGGGCTGGAATTTGGCAGCTCCGGGCTGATTATCCTACGGATTCCTAAGAGTGGGAATTCTCATGGAGCAAAAAACTGGAATAATCCCCCAAAATTCCAAAATTCCGGAGCGCTGGAAAAAACCAAACCAGCCAGAAAATCCCTTGGAGCGGCTCTGGTGCAGGATGAGAGGAAAAAAGGGAATAATTGGGAATATTCCCGAATTTTTTTCCCGGGAAGGTTTTTTCCAGCCCCGTTCTCCCAATCCCAGCACACAAAACACCGGGAACAACTCGGCGGCCTCGATATCCCAAGGAATCCGCGGCGCTTCCGAAGATCCCCGAGAAGCCGGGAAGTTTCTGCGCGGCTGAGCCCGGAACGAGCCGGGAAATAAATGGGAAGAGCTAAAAATAAACCCCCGAGGGAAAAACTGCTTTGTTTCCCTGTCAGCTCCCAACGGATCGGCTTCCGACAAAATAAAAAAACAGGGAATGGATCCGACGTTTCCCGGTTTTGCCGGAGGGCTGAGCTCCCAGGGAAGCGTGAGCTCGGCCGGCTCCGGAAAAAAAGCGGAGCTGTCACGGCTCCGACGTCAGCGCCGTCCGTAATTGTGTCAGCGGTGACAGGACAACCAATTTTCCGGGAAATTTCACCCATTCCCAGCAGGAATTGCATCTCTCCCAAGGCAGACTTTGTCCTTTGATGGTGTCGACAGCTGAGCCTGACCCTTTTTTTCCAGGGGATGGAAAAATCCGGTTTTCCTTGGATCATCCCAACTTTATCCCGGGATATTTTGGCGTCTCTCTGACCCCACGCTCCGGATCACCAAGAGCCTTCCTCATGGAATTCCTCCTCCTCTTCCCGGCTTTTCCGAGCCCTTGGCGCCGGCAAAGCTTCCGAGGGCTCCTGAGGGGATTCCAGCCCCGCTTTTGGTTGAAATCCCACAAAAAACAGGCGGAAAAGGTCGGAGCTCCGGGCGCTCGCTCCCAGATTGAAGTCGAGCTTCCGGAGCTCTGGAATTGCCGATGTCCAGGGACTCTCCGACTTCTCCTTGGACACTCCCAGGGATTCTCTGGGAATTCTCTTTCAGGGCCTCCCCACCCTCCCAGCCAGGAATTCATTCCCAAGATCCCACCCCAAGCTCCCCTTTCCCAGGGAATTCCCTCCATTCCCAGCCTGGGATTGGATCCAGCCCCATCCCGACTCCTCTCCGGGAGGGAATTTCAGGATCCAGGGGCTTCACTGGGAATCTCAGAACACTGGGAAGGGTTTCCCTTCCCTTTTCCATCCCCAAATTCCACAAAAACCTCTCGGGATGGATCCTGAGCATCCTGGATCCCAGGATCCCGGAATGATTTGGGTGGGATTCATGGATCTTCAATCCCACTCCCTTTTTTTTCCCAAGGGGAAAAAGAACAGGATCGTTTGGGAAGCAGGAGGCTGCAGCAAAGTTTGATCACGATGGGCTCTGCTCCTCTCTCCTGGGATCCGCCACGGGCGGGCGGTGCCGGAACATTCCCGATTCCCGCCGGGATGAGAGATTTGATTTGGGAATTTTTAGGGAAAATGGGATGGGATGAGAGCCTGAAATCTGGGAATTTTTAGGGAAAATAAAGTAGGATGAAATCCTGAATTTTGGGAATTCTTTGGGAAAATAAAGTGGGATGGGAGCCATTTGGGATTTGGGAAAATGGGATGAGATCCTGAATTTTGGGAATTTTTTTGGAAAATAAAATGGGACCAGAGCCATGAGATGGCGGCACCCTCGGAGATACTCCGGGATCACAACCCCGGCCCGACGGGATCTGCCGGGAGAGGGGAGCTCCTCCCTGGTGCTGTCACCTCAGAGGGACAATCCGGCTTTTCATCCTGATCCCTCCCAATCCCGGGATTTGGGATCGCTTGGGATGGACAGAAGCAGCCGGGCCCGGAGTAAATAAATAAGCACGGAATTTATTCGCTCTTAAAAAGCCGACAGCATCAGAAAAGAGGCGTTTTTCCCACCAGGCCGCTCCAGAGGGTCCCCAAATCCTGAAATTTCACCCCTCAAATGTGGCTGTTGGAGCCCATCCCGAGGATTGAGACACCTGGAATGTCCCTGGACTCTCCGGGGGGAACGGGATGATCCCAGGGCTGCTCTAAAATCCTGGAATTTTATGGAATTTAGGGATCACCAGCATCATCAAGCCCACCCCTGGAGCTCTGTGCGGCCGGGGGCTTTGGCAGAAGCGAGTCCTGGGCTTTATTCCCGGGCTAAGTGTCATTCCTGGGATAATCGCCGTGTCCTTCCCGTTCTCCCGGGATCTCCGGGAACATCATTCCAGCATTTTCACCATGTAGGGCCCCTCCAGCTCGTAGCCGATCTTCCTGTAGTAATTCCTGGTGCCGACACCTGCCAAGAGGAGGAGAAGAACGAGGTTTAATTCCGTGGGGACAAAGCTGGAAAAGCCAGGACAGGCCCTGGAAGGAGCTCGGCCTCTCCAGGCTCGGCCGCTGTGCCGGAGCGGGGGCGGTTCCTCGTTAACAGCCGGACTAATTACGGTGTTGTTCAGGCAGGAGCTGCAGCTGCTCCATCCACCCCGGATCGTGCCCCCCGTCCTTTGTCTCGGGAGAGGAACCGGCGCGGAAAACCGGGAAACGCCAACCCCAGGCACAACAAAGCCCAGACAAGGGCCCAGGTGCGGGATCATTCCCAGGAACCGAAGGGCCCTACAACCCCCCGGGCTCATTCCAGGGGCTCTGGGAATGAGCTCGGCTCCACTCCAGGTGCTCGAGTGGGCGCAATCCAATTTCCTCCTCCTTGGAGCATCCTCCAAGAGCCTCTTCCCTCTCCTTCCTCCCTGGAAGAGCTTTTCCCGCTGGAAAGGCGGGATGGGCCCGGCTCCGCATCCTTCCCACCTCGGCTAATTAGTCACAGATGCAGTAATTACTCATCGGGGAGGGAGGAGGGATTCGGCATCACCGGCGGCACTGGATGGAGAGGACTCGCCTCTCTGGCAGGAGGAGCAGCCCCTCTTTGCTCCGATCCCTCTCCAGCCTTCCTGGAAACTCCAGGAATCGGCCGGAACGGGCAGGGAATGACCCCGGTAACCCCTTCCTGCCCATGGGATTGGTTAAAACCATCCTCGGCCGTTTCCGAAATGCACATTCCGGGAGTTCCTGAACGGATTGAGATCCCAAAAAATTCCTGTCCAGCATTCCCGTGCCCCTGGATGGTCTTTAAGGTCCCTCCCAACCCCAACCACTCTGATTCATCCCACGATTCCAAACTGGATCATTCCAGGTGTAGAAAAGGCACCCGAAGCCCAGAAATGTCCTTGTGCTCCCCATTCCAGCAGCTGGGAAATCCCTGGAAAACCACAAAGAGCCCCAAACTGGGGAACAGCCGAGCAAATTCACTCGGAATTTTGGAACCTGAAACCATGGGAGAGCCCAAATCTGCTGCAAACATCCGATCCCCGCTTCCTGATCTCTGCCTGGCAGGGTTGGGATCTCTGACTTGGAGTAAAACATGACCTGAACCAACAGCTTGGCCAAAATAAAAACATCTCATCAGCAGAGCAGATGAGGAATTCCGGCTCTGGAAGATCATGAAAACACAAAAGATCATGAAAACGGGAAAGATCAAAAAAACCAAAAGATCAAAACACGAATTTTGGCTCTGGAAGATCATGAAAACACAAATGATCATGAAAAATTAAAGATTAAAATACAAATTTTGGCTCTGGAAGATCACAAAAATATGAAATATCATGAAAAATGAAATAGCAAAACACATTGGCTCTGGAAGATCATGAAAATATGAAAGATCATGAAACACTAAAGATCAAAACACGGATTTTGGCTCTGGAAGATCACAAAACCAGGAAAGATCACAAAAACACAAAAGCCCAAAACAGATTTTGGCTCTGGAAGATCATGAAAACACAAAAGATAATGAAAACACAAAAGATCATGAAAACACAAAAGATCACGAAACCACAAAAGATCAAAATACTAATTTTGGCTCTGGAAGATCACGAAAAGACGGAAGAGCAGGAAAATGAAAGATCCAAATATGGATTTTGGCTGTGGAATATCACGAAAACACAAAAGATCATGAAAAACAAAAGATCAAAACAAGAATTTTGGCTCTGGAAGATCACAAAAACATGAAAGATCACGAAAACACAAAAGCCCAAAACAGATTTTGGCTCTGGAAGATCACGAAAACACGGAAAAGCAGGAAAATGAAAGATCCAAACATGGATTTCTGGCTCTGGAAGATCACAAAAACATGAAAGATCATGAAAACATGAAATATCAAAAGAACATGAAAGATCAAAATACAAATTTTGGCTCTGGAAGATCACAAAACTATGAAATATCATGAAAAATGAAGTATCAAAACACATTGGCTCTGGAAGATCATGAAAATATGAAAGATCATGAAACACTAAAGATCATGAAAACACAAAAGATCAAAACATGGATTTTGGCTCTGGAAGATCACGAAACCACGAAAGATCACAAAAACAGAAGATCAAAATACAGATTTTGGCTCTGGAAGATCACAAAAACACTAAAAATCACGAAAAACGGAAGATCAAAACCCGAATTTTGGCTCTAGAAGATCATAAAAACACGGAAGAGCAGGAAAATGAAATATCAAAACATTGATTTTGGCTCTGGAAGATCATGAAAACACAAAAGATCATGAAAAAGACTAAAATACGGATTTTGGCTCTGGGAGATCACAGAAACACAAAAGATCATGAAAAACAAAAGATCAAAACACAGATTTTGGCTCTGGAAGATCACAAAAACATGGAAGAGCAGGAAAATGGAAGATTCAAACATGGATTTTGGCTCTGGAAGATCACGAAAACATAAAAGGTCATGAAAAATTAAAGATTAGAATAAAGATTTTGGCTCTGGAAGATCACAAAAACACAAAAGATCACAAAAACCAGAAGATCAAAACACGGATTTTGGCTCTGGAAGATCATCTGTGACCCCAAACAAGTCGGATATAAAGGGTCAGCAACACCTCGAGCTGAGGAACAGCCGGATAATTCCAAGTGACGATTTTAAAACCGTCACCTCCATCCCAGTTTAACAATTCCCAGTTTATCCCTCAGAAAACACGAGGGGTTTGAAGGCAACATCTCCGGTGGCTTCCATCAATCCCAGAGTTCTGAAGAGGCAGGAGTTGGTGCCAGGTCTTCCCGAGTATCCCGAGGTTCCGAGTGTCTCCATCATCATCCCATAAAAAATCCTTCAGCGGGAAATTCTTTCCATGGAATTCCCATTCCTCGGAATGCCCAACACTCCTGGAAGATCTCCACGGAAAAAGATCCCTTCCCAAATCTTGACGGATCCGAGCTGCACCCGGCGTTTTCCAGGGAAAAGAAATCCTCCCAAAAATATCCCGAGAGAACAATCCAGAAGGATTGGAAGAGTAAAACCAAAATCTTGGCTTTCCAAGCCAGACCTGGCCGAATTCCCCACCCTGCGGCTTTGGGATTTCACGTTAAATATTCTGGATCCAGCCGTGCCGGAGCGGGATTCATCCAGATCCGGATCCAGCGGAAGGAATGGAATGGAATGGATGGGAACCCACGGCCAGGAGCCAGAGGAGGAGTTTTGGAAGCGATCGCATCCTCTGATAAGCTCAAATTTAATCCCCTTCTGGCAGCACGGGAAAGCTGGGATAACCCTCCAAAAAAAACCTGGAATGTGCATCCCAAAAATTCATTAAATACATTTTTTGAGCCTTCCTGGAGCAGGGAACAGAAGGAAGTGGCAGCACGGGAAAGCTGGGATAACCCTCCAAAAAAAAACCTGGAATTTGCATCCCAAAAATTCTTTAAATACATTTTTGGAGCCTGCCTTGAGCAGAGAACAGAGGGAAATGGCAGCATGGGAAAGCTGGGATAACCCTCCAAAAAAAACCCTGGAATTTGCATCCCAAAAATTCTTTAAATACATTTTTGGAGCAGGGAACAGAGGGAAGTGGCTCCAGCACCAGGGATAAACACAGAGGGACTGGCACGGACACGGGAGCGCGGCAGAACCATCCCAGAAATCCATAAATCCATAAATTCCCGTCTCTGACTCAGCCCTGCCGCGCCGGAATTCCAACACGGCGTCCGAGTGTCCTCCGAGATCCTCCTGGCGCGGCTCAGCGGGCACGGAAACGAGTGAAAATGAGGTAATTTTCAGCAACGTTAACGACCCGCTAATAGTTCGTTAAATTTCCCCGGCGAAGACTCGCGGAGACGCACGAGGGGCTTCGTCTCTGCGTCTTCCACCGGAATGTTCTCCCGGGATGAGGAGTCTGGGCACATCCTGACTCACCAGCTGTGATTTTCCAGGTTTTTTTTTTGGGAATAACCACCTGGATCGGCGTTTTGCCTGTGGAAAAGGGAGCCTGGACATCCCAGGTGGATCTCTGGTGAGTAGGATTGTCCTTCGAGGGTGCTGGGAAAAGGATCAGACAACAGGAAATGGAGAATTTTTCCAGAGAATCTGTGGATCTCTGAATTTTTCCAGGGAATTTGTGGATTTCCTCATCCCTGGAAATGTTCCAGGCCAGGTTGGATGGGGCTTGGAGCAGCCTGGGATGGTGGGAGGTGTCCCTGGCCAGAGAAGCGGGCGGGGTTTCGGGTCCTTCCCCACCCAAACCATCCTGGAATTCCATGAGAGAACAGAGTGAGGGTCACCAAAACGCCACAGATTTCACCCAGAATGAGCGGCAAGCCTCAGGGCAGACATGGGAATTCGGGATGGTCACGGGAATTTGGGATATCCACGGGGATTTGGGATGTCCACGGGGATCTGGGATGGCCACAGGGATTTGGGATATCCACAGGGATTTGGGATATCCACGGGAATTCAGGATATCCACGGGGATTTGGGATATCCACAGGGATTTGGGATATCCACGGGAATTTGGGATATCCACAGGGATTTGGGATATCCACTGGAATTCAGGATATCCACTGGAATTCAGGATATCCACGGGGATTTGGGATGACCAAAGCTGTTTCTCTTGGCCCCGGGGAGGCCGCGTCGGTGCCGTACGAGCCGAACGTTCTGCCGCAGCCGGAATTCCGCTTTTCATGGAAAAATCACGGAGAAGGAAGCAAAAGCTTTGTCCGTCACCTCCGGCATTCCAAGGACACGGACACCACCGAGCCAGGCAGGAAGAGCAGCACGGAACAGAAACTTCCCATTTTTAACCCAAAAAGGGAAGTTTTGGGTTTGTTTTTTTTTTAACTCCTTGATCTCCACAGAATTCGTGGTGATGCAGGAACGGCTCCTTGGGAATCCCACCGGTGTCCCCAAGCCTCGACTCCCAAACGAAGCCAGCACTCATGGAAATTCCAGCGTTTCCTTCGGAATGAAGGGTCAAATCCAAGCTTTCAATCCATGGAAATGCAGGAAAATAGGAAGAGGGAGGATTTTTTTCCTTTGTTGTGTTGTGGATGCTGACGGAGGAACCCATGGGTTTGGGAATTGGGAATGAGCAGCAGCTCCATCCACAATTTTCCATGAGTTTCCTTTGGAATCTCCGCTTCCCACAATGCCGGGATTTATCTCCGGGGAAAACACGAGGCTGTGTCATGTGAATCCCAATAAATCCCTGGGAATGGGAACAACGGGAAGCAGGAAAAGGATCCGAGATAACCAAAAACTGCTTTACCAGCACTGAGGAACTGGGGGAAAATCCCGCTTTTCAACGGCGCCGAGAAAACCGGGACACGTCGGAGCAATCCTGGAAAAGTTCCAAGGTTAAGGAATCAAGGAACGATCCCTCCAGGAAAGATTTTAATCTGACATCAGAGAACTGGAAAAGCGTTTTCAGGAAGTTCCTGGAGATACTGAGGAGATAAAAATCCTTGGGAAACGAGAGTATTTTTGGGAATGTTCCCCAGTATCCCGGAATGATTTGGGTTGGGAGAGACCTCAAAGCTCATCCAGTTCCAACCTCTCCTTGGACACTTCCAGGGATGGGGAAGCCCCAAATTCTGGGAAACCTGGGCCAGGACCCTCTGAGAAAACGGGAATCCGATATTATTAATTTCAAAGTTAATTAAAAACTCATTGAACCTCTCTGAATCTGCGTCAAATCCGAGCTCTGGAAGCGATTTTGGATATTTTTTTCCTAACCCACGAGCGCCGGCGTCTGACGCGCTTCCCTGCGGAGCCGCTCTCAGCGGGATCGACATTCCCGGAGGGATTGAATCCAGGGATGGGAGAGCTGAGTATTCCATGACCGCAGCAGCCACCGGGAGCCGCCGGATCACGGAATGACGATCCCAAAAATGAGAATCCTCCCTCAAACCCCGGCTGTCCCAACCCCCATCCTGCTGTTTGTTGGACCCCTGGGACGAATCCACCCCCAAAATCCTCCGGTTTTTAATGCCAAACGCGAGTCAGAATTTTGGGGGTTTTTTTCCCCCCTTTTTCCCGGCTGGAATGCTTCCCGGAGATTTTAAATTACTGTTTTCACAGCCCCTGTGTCTGGCAGCGAGGTTCTGTCACGATCTCACAGCTGGGTAATTTGAAATCACAAATGTGCGATGAGAAAAGGAAATCTGTGAAGTCTGGGAGCCGTTGGTCGGAGAAACACCACCGGCCTCGGAGAGCCGGGACGGGATCATCTGTGACCCCCGATCCGCGGGCAGGAAAACTGGGAGATGCCTGGAATCGCCCTCCGGAATCTTAAAATCCAAAATCCTCCCAAAAATCTTAAACACGGAGTGGATTTGATGGGAATGAGGAGATGCAGAACATTCCTGATGGAGCTGGATTTGATGGGAATACGGAACATTCCCAATGGGGCTGGATTTGATGGGAACACAGAACATTCCTGATGGGCCTGGATTTGATGGGAATGCAGAACATTCCTGATGGGGCTGGATTTGATGGGAATACAGAACATTCCTGATGGGGCTGGATTTGATGGGAACACAGAACATTCCTGATGGGGCTGGATTTGATGGGAATACGGAACATTCCCAATGGGGCTGGATTTGATGGGAATACAGAACATTCCCAATGGGGCTGGATTTGATGGGAATCCAGAACATTCCCAATGGGGCTGGATTTGATGGGAATACAGAACATTCCCAGTGGGGCTGGATTTGATGGGAATACGGAACATTCCCAATGGGGCTGGATTTGATGGGAATGAGGAAATGCAGAACATTCCCAATGGGGCTGGATTTGATGGGAATGAGGAAATGCAGAACATTCCCAATGGGGCTGGATTTGATGGGAACACAGAACATTCCCGATGGGGCTGGATTTGATGGGAATACAGAACATTCCCAGTGGGGCTGGATTTGATGGGAATACGGAACATTCCCAATGGGCCTGGATTTGATGGGAATACAGAACATTCCCGATGGGGCTGGATTTGATAGGAATGAGGAAATGCAGAACATTCCTGATGGAGCTGGATTTGATAAGAATACAGAACATTCCTGATGGAGCTGGATTTGATGGGAATATGGAACATTCCCGATGGGGCTGGATTTGATGGGAACACAGAACATTCCCGATGGGGCTGGATTTGATGGGAATATGGAACATTCCCGATGGGGCTGGATTTGATGGGAATACAGAACATTCCCAATGGGGCTGGATTTGATGGGAATGCAGAACATTCCCAATGGGGCTGGATTTGATGGGAATACAGAACATTCCCAATGGGGCTGGATTTGATGGGAATACAGAACATTCCCAATGGGGCTGGATTTGATGGGAATACAGAACATTCCCGATGGGCCTGGATTTGATGGGAATACAGAACATTCCTGATGGAGCTGGATTTGATGGGAATACGGAACATTCCCAATGGGGCTGGATTTGATGGGAATCCAGAACATTCCCAATGGGGCTGGATTTGATGGGAATCCAGAACATTCCCAATGGGGCTGGATTTGATGGGAATCCAGAACATTCCCGATGGGGCTGGATTTGATGGGAATCCAGAACATTCCCAATGGGGCTGGATTTGATGGGAATACAGAACATTCCCAGTGGGGCTGGATTTGATGGGAATGAGGAAATGCAGAACATTCCCGATGGGGCTGGATTTGATGGGAATCCAGAACATTCCCAATGGGGCTGGATTTGACTTCTCAGCCGGAGAAATAAAAACCAGGGAAGAAACCACAGCAGCTGAACAGAATTTTTGGGGAAAAAAGCCCCAAGGAAATAATGAAAATTGGAATTACAGAACTGACTTTTGAAGGCCAAGTCAGGAATCCCAGAGATTCTGGATGGGGAAGATTCCATCTCCTTGATCCCTTTAGGATGGAAGCGACATTTCCTGAACTCCCACCCTGCCCTGCCCTGACCCAGCAAACCCCGGCTCCGGAGCCAGGAAAGGGCGGAGCTAGCGGATCTCCCACTTCCAATCCCAGCAAAATGAAATATTTCGGAGTGAATTCCGTAACTTCCATCAGGATTCAAGGAATTGCGGCTGTGGAGCATCGGGAGAGATGGGGACAGGGAAATGTGTCTGCTCCTCACCCCCGAGTCCATCACAATTCCGGGATTTGGGAGGTTCTTGGACCTTGTCCAGAGGTGGTGGTTGGAATATCCAGCCTGGGAGATGGATTTGGGATGAGTCACGGAGCGTGTGAGACATCCATGATTCGTCTTTATCATCCTGTGGGCTCCGGGATGATAAACTCAGGGATCCCAAGAGCATCCAGCAGGGAATCATGGGGTTGGGGTGGACCTTGGAATGTCCTTATCCATGGCCAGGGACACCTTCACTGCCTCAGGTTGCTCCAACCTGGCCTTGGACACTTCCAGGGATGGGACAGCCACGAATTCTCTGGGAATTCTGTGCCAGGGATTCGCCTCAGGTGGCTCAGAACGCTCAGAGAAATAACGGAGCGAGGAGCAGGAGGGGAAAAGCTCCACAATTCCTCAGTTTCCGTTTCGCCGTCCCTCTCGGCAGGGCTCCTCCTTGGACTTCCCATCCCTGGAAGTGTCCAAGGAAAAGCTGGAGCAACCTGGGACACCGGAAGGTGGAACCTCATCCACGCCACGGGGGGCTTTAAAGTCCCTCCCACCCCAAACCATTGGGGATTTGGTGACGCTCCGAGGAGAGGGGCAGGGAGCAGCAGCTCCACTTGGATCCCTGCAGATCCCTGGGAAGCTCCAATGTGACAAAGCAGGAATTAATGGAATTAAAATAAATTAATCCAAGCTCTGGATGGTTTTTCCCAGCTTTTCCCAGCTCCTGGGATAATCCCAACAAAAAAGTTGGAGCTGCCAGACAAAGCAGGAATTCAGAGATTTAAAACAAATCAATCCCAGCTCTTCCCAATTTCACCTGCTCTGCTGCTCCGAGCTGGGCTTTTTCCCAGCTCCTGAGATGATCCCAAGCTGGAGCTGCCTGACATCACCAGGATTTCACAGGAATTCACAGAATTAACATAAATCGATCCCAACTCTTCCGAATTTCTGTTCAGGTCATCCAGCCCTGGATGTTTTTTTCCCAGCTCCTGGGATGATGCCGGGGATGGAGCTGGAGCCGCCTGACATCAGCTGCTCCTCCCGCCTCCCATTGAGGAATCCATCCCGCCTTCCCCTCCCGGCGCACTCGGCCGTGAAACATCCCTGGCCCGCGGCCACGTTAATTTTCTCCTTGACAGCCCCCGAATGGCGGCCTGGGCCGGGGGAAACGCCGTCATCATCATCCCCATCATCATCATCATCATCATCCCCAGCATGGAAATGAGCTCCCGGCAGGGATCAGACACCGCTCCGAGCCTCCTCCCGGCTGGAAGGGATAAAAGGCGCGATGCCGAGGGGCAGGAGAGGAAAGGGTGCTGCCGGTGGCCGGGGATTGAGCAGCCGCGGGAGGGGAATTCAATCCCGGCCCTTCTGCGGGAGATAAGGACACAAAGCTGTCGGAACAAGCCGAGGCCGGCTGCTCCCGCTGGCAGCACAAACAGATAACGCTGACGGACGTCAGCGCGGCCCCGAGAGCAATTCCCGGGATTCACAGAGCTGGATTTCAGTGCTGGAGAAGGAATTTGCAGTCTGAGGCCGTCCCTTGCCCTTGGAGGAGCCCCAGCAGCTTCTCCTGCTGAATCCCAGTTTGGATCCTCTGAATCCCAGTTTGGATTTGCTAAATCCCAGTTTGGAATCGCTGAATCCCAGTTCATATTCACTAAACCCCAGTCAGGATCCTCCGAATCCCAGTCTGGATTTGCTAAATCCCAGTTTGGATTTGCTGAATCCCAGTTTGGACTTGCTGAATCCCTGTTGGGATCATCTGAATCCCAGTTTGGATCCTCTGAATCCCAGTTTGGATTTGCTGAATCCCAGTTTGGAATCGCTGAATCCCAGTTCATATTCACTAAACCCCAGTCAGGATCCTCCGAATCCCAGTCTGGATTTGCTAAATCCCAGTTTGGATTTGCTGAATCCCAGTTTGGACTTGCTGAATCCCTGTTGGGATCATCTGAATCCCAGTTTGGATTCTCTGAATCCCATTCTGGATTCACTAAATCCCAGCTTGGATCCTCTGAATCCCAGTTTGGATTTGCTGAATCCCAGTTTAGATTTGTTGATCCCAGTTTGGATTTGCTGAATCCCAGTTTGGATCCTCTGAATCCCAGTTTGTATTCACTAAATCCCAGTTTGGATTCTCTGAACCCCATTTTGGATTTGCTGAATCCCATTCTGGATTCGCTAAATCCCAGTCTGGAGTTGCTAAATCCCAGTTTGGATCCTCTGAATCCCAGTTTGGATTCACTGAATCCCGGTTTGGATCCTCTGAATCCCAGTTTGGATTCACTGAATCCCAGTTTGGATCCTCTGAATCCCAGTCTGGATTTGCTAAACCCCAGCTTGGATTTGCTGAATCCCGGTTCGTATTCACTAAATCCCAGTTTGGATTTGCTAAATCCACTTTGGATCCTCTGAATCCCAGTTTGGATCCTCTGAATCCCAGTTTGGATTTGCTGAATCCCATTCTGGATTCACTAAATCTCAGTCTGGATTTGCTGAATCCCAGTTTGGATTTGCTGAATCCCAGTTTGGATTTGCTGAATCCCAGTTTGGATCCACTTCAAAGCCATTCCCTGTGTCCTGTCCCTCCATCCCTTATCCCAAATCCCTCTCCAGCTCTCCTGGAGCCCCTTAAGGCTCTGGAAGGGGCTCTGAGCTCTCCCTGGATCCTTCCCTTCTCCAGGGGAACATTCCCAGCTCTCCCAGCCCTGGGAGGGGCGGCTCATCCCAGGACCAGCCTCGGAAAATCCCTGAGCGGATCCGGGGGCGCTTCCTGGGCCGGGAGGAGCTCCAGAGCCCGGCAGGAGATGTCGGACGCGGATCTCTCACATCCCGGGATCGTCCCCTTGACCTCCAGATATTCCAGCTGGGATTGGCCACCGAGCCTCGCCAGGAAGGACAAAGCAGCGTCCCTCAAAGACAAAAACCAAACCCCAAAGGTACCAGATTTGTGTTTTCATGGAATTCTCAAGGAATTCCGGATCTCTCCAGAATCCGAGGGCGACGCCAGAACCGTCGGGTGCTGCTCGGGGATAACACAAAGAATATTTGGGATTGTGGGAGCACATCCCGGGAGAGGCAGGAGCCAGCATTCCCGGGATTTCCCCGGTGCCGGTTTTCAGGGAACAGCTGGAAGTGTTTCCTCTGGAATTAGGGTCGGGTGGAGTAATTATGGGATGTGAAGCCTCAAAGCAGTGGCCAGAGGAGCCGACAGGAGAGGTTTTAGGGACGGGATTGTCCTTTGTCCACCTTCAGCCGGATCCGGGGGTTATTCCCTAACTCCTCCCCCCCAGCTCCCAGCGGGAAATCTGCGGGAATTTCACGGGAAGGGGTGAGGAGGGAAACTCGGCAGCTGTTCCGTAGGAAGAGAAATCCCTGGAAAATGCTCAGAGCTCTGATTCAACTTCCCACTTCTGACTGCTGGGAATTCCAAATCCCCAGGAGGGAAAACATGGGAAGGGAAAAATGGGAAAAATGGGAAAAATGGGAAAAATGGGAAAAGGGAAGGAAGGGAAGGGAAGGGAAGGGAAGGGAAGGGAAGGGAAGGGAAGGGAAGGGAAGGGAAGGGAAGGGAAGGGAAGGGAAGGGAAGGGAAGGGAAGGGAAGGGAAGGGAAGGGAAGGGAAGGGAAGGGAAGGGAAGGGAAGGGAAGGGAAGGGAAGGGAAGGGAAAGGGAGGGGAGGGGAGGGGAGGGGAGGGGAGGGGAGGGGAGGGGAGGGGAGGGGAGGGGAGGGGAGGGGAGGGGAGGGGAGGGGAGGGGAGGGGAGGGGAGGGGAGGGGAGGGGAGGGGAGGGGAGGAGAGGAAAGGAAAGGAAAGGAAAGGAAAGGAAAGGAAAGGAAAGGAAAGGAAAGGAAAGGAAAGGAAAGGAAAGGAAAGGAAAGGAAAGGAAAGGAAAGGAAAGGAAAGGAAAGGAAAGGAAAGGAAAGGAAAGGAAAGGAAAGGAAAGGTTCCCCACATTCCTTATATTTTCAGCACCTTTTGGACACCAGAAGTGCAGATTTGGGAATTGTTTCATTGAGGGTTGGTGGGGGCGGTTTGAAAAGGGCAAAAAGCAGCGAATTCAGAGCAGGTAAAACCTAAACTCAAAACCAACCCCAAAAACCACCCCCAAAAAAACCCCCAAGGAAAGGCAGAGCAAAACCCCGGCAGTTCCGAAGGGAAAAGCAGCGATTTCAGAGCTCGGGATAATGGAAGCGATGCCCCCAGGGATTCCCAGCCGGAACGGCGATCCCGAGCTCCCGGCCCCGCGGCACAAAGGCGCCGCTCGAGCAGAAAATGACCTGAAATGAGCAAATAAAGAAAGAAAATCGCTGCTGCTGAGCAGGGGAGGGGGCACCTCCTGCTTCCCGCTGGAACAGCTCAGAATCCCGGGAAAAACGCCCCCATCCCGGCTCCTCACTGGGAATGATCATCCTCGGTGGGTCCGGGAAAGAGCCGGATGTGTTTTGGGGGAAGGATGGGCCCTGAGAGCTAAAGAAGTTCGAAATATCCAGGGATAACGGAATCCAGGGAAAAAAGTGCCCAGGGATAGCGGAATCCAGGGAAAACAGCGCCCAGGATAGTGGAATCCAGGGAAAACAGTGCCCAGGGATAGCAGAATCCAGGGAAAACAGCACCCAGGGATAGCGGAATCCAGGGAAAACAGCAGCCAGGGATAGCGGAATCCAGGGAAAACAGCGCCTAGGGGAAAGAGAATCCAGGGAAAACAACACCCAGGATAATGGAATCCAGGGAAAACAGCACCTAGGGGAAAGAGAATCCAGGGAAAAGAGCGCCCAGGGATCACAGAATCCAGGGAAAACTGCCCAGGGAAAACAGAATCCAGGGAAAACAGCGCCTAGGGATAGTGGAATCCAGGGAAAAGAGCACTCAGGGATAACAGAATCCAGGGAAAACAGTGCCCAGGGATAGCGGAATCCAGGGATAACAGCTCCCGGGATAATGGAATCCAGGGATAACAGAATCCAGGGAAAACAGCGCCCGGGGTAACGGAATCCAGGGAAAAGAGCATCCGAGCTTTATCCAAGCCACTGGCATCACACCACAAGCCCCGGCTGATCGTGGTTCCATCCCTAATTTCCCTGAATCCCAAATCCTTCCCAATCCTCATTTTCCATCCAAAGGGGCTCCGAGCCCATTTGTCACCGCTCCAGGGCCCAGCACTGGAAATTCTCCCACTGCTCCTCTCCTGGTGATGGGATGTTTAACTGGGAGCAGCTGGGATGGCTCCGGGAATCATTCCCAGCTCAGGGAATCATTCCTGGCTCCGGGAATCATTCCCGGCTCTGAGAATCATCCCCGGCTCTGAGAATCATTCCCGGCTCTGGGAATCATTCCCAGCTCATTTCCTGAATCGGGATTTCTGCTTTCCCTTTGTTTGGAAGTGCCTTTCCATGGGTTCCAAGGAATCCTGGAAAATCCTGCTGTGTTTTTTTCCCCCTTTTCTCTCCCCAAATTAAAGAACTGGAAAAGCAAAGCGGCTCTGGAATCTCTCTGGGAGGAGATTCCGATGGGAACAGCTGGAGATGCCAGGAAATGCCAGGAAATTTCCCTTTTCTTCCCATTTTCCATCCAAATTTCCCTCTGGATTGAGGAAAAGACGTTTCCAAACCGCCGTCAATCCGAGGCCGTGCTGAATGATCAGCCGGAAAATCCCGGATTTTCCTGGACTTTTCCAGCTTCCCAAATTCATTCCCTAAAGGTGAGCAGGACCCGACCAAGCTGCAGGACTTGGAGTTGGAAAAAACCTTCCAAGATCTTGGAATGATGATTTCAACCCCTCCACACCCCCCTGTCCCAAAATTCCGTGTTTTTCCTTTTGGAAAAATGATTTTTTGTTGGAAATGTAACTTTGAGGGCTCCCAAATTAAAAAAATTCCATCTCAGACCCCCCAAATTCCACCCTCTGACAGAGGAAAAACTCCTGGCTGCGTTTTTATCCCGGATAAAACCTCTGGGAGAACTGGAATTCAGCATCTCCAAGGAAACAGCTGGAAAACCTGTGGATCTTGGAGAAATTGCAGGATATTGTGCTTGGCACTCCAGGGATACAAACGGAATCCGGGTGGAATTCCCAGATCAGACCGACACTGAACAACAGCAGAAATTGGGAAAGGATTGGGACACAAAATCATGGAATTCTGGAATCTGGGTGGAATTTCCAGTTCAGACTGACACCAAACAGCAGCAGAAATTGGGAAAGGATTGGGAGACAAAATCATGGAATTCTGGAATCCGGATGGAATTCCCAGATCACACCAACACCGAACAGCGGCAGAAATTGGGAAAGGACTGGGACATAAAATCATGGAATTCTGGAATCTGGGTGGAATTCCCAGATCAAACTGACACCGAACAGCAGCAGAAATTGGGGAAAGATTGGGAGACGGAATCATGGAATTCCCAGATCACACCGACACCAAACAGCAGCAGAAATTGGGAAGCAATTGGGAGACAAAATCATGGAATTCTGGAATCCGGGTGGAATTCCCAGTTCAGACTGACACCGAACAGCAGCAGAAATTGGGAATGGATTGGGAGACAAAATCATGGAATTCTGGAATGGTTTGGGTGGGAAGGGACCTTCAATCCCATCCCATTCCAACCCCGACACCTCCCGCTATCCCAGGTTGCTCCAAGATTTCCCTGGACACTTCCAGGGATGGAACAGAATCCAGAAAATCCAGAAAAATCCAGGAAATTCACGTTGTCCCCACTCTCACTCTGACCCTCATCCATGATCCACGAAAATCCCGGGATTTTGCAGCTGGAAGCACACAGGGATCCAAGCTGCGGATTTTTGCTTTTTGGGTTTTTTTTTCTGGTGGGGCAGCAGAAAATGAGGAATTTTTTTCCCAAAAAAAATCCCTCTGGATCAGAGCTCTGCTGTTAAATCCCCTGGAATTCTTATGGAAATGGGAATTCCTCTCCACGTCATTCCCAAATAATTAATTTATATTAAATTATTATAAATATAAAAATTTATTTCTATAAATTTATAATTTTTTGTATTTTATATTCCCGCTCCTCAGGCCACATTCCCAGGGCTCCCAGGATCCAGCAGGGATTCCTGGATCCCGGATATACCACAATTCCATCCACCTGGAAAAACTTCCTTGAGCTTCCCAAAATCCCATCAATTCCAACCCAACGTTTTCCCTTTGCTCTCCCCACCCAACAGCAGGAAAAACGGGAATTTTTCCCATTTTTTTTTCCCCAGCTCCTTTCTCCGGGATAGCTCCGGATGCGTCCTCCTTGCCCCGGTGTTATTTTGGGATTAAGATAAAAATATTCCCAAAAATCCCCGAGGGATGAAGCGGGAATACCTGAAATGACGGCGATTTTCCGTGCCCCGTGCTCCTCCCTGGCGATCCTTTCCGCCTCCTCCATCAGCAACATTCCAAATCCCTGGAATGGCAGAAAATCACGGGAAAGAAAAAAAAAAAAGGGAATTTCTGTCAGAAGATCGGTTCCGAAGGATCCGGATGATCCCGAGGTCGGGAATTTTGAGGGATTGAGGTCAGCGTTAAATTCCTCAGGGAATTTTTAACTCGTGGAATTCCTCACTGGAATTTCCAGTGTCTGAATGGTTCTCTGGGATGGGGTTAAATCCCCTGACGGGAAATCATCCTGGAATTTTAAACTGGGAATTCCCAGTGCCAGAGGGCAGGGATGGGTGGGATATGGGGAAGGAATTCCTGGCTGGAATTGCCAGGGAAGCTGTGGCTGCCCCTGGATTCCTGGGAGCGTCCTGGGATCAGGGAAGGTGTCGGGGCTGGGAATGGGGTGGGATTAAAAATCCATGGATCCCACCCAAAGCATTCCGGGATTCTGGGATCCAGGATACTCAGAATCCATCCTGAGGGATTTTTATGGAATTTGGGGATGGAAAAGGGAAGGGAGACCCTTCCTGGAGTCCCAAATTCCCAGTGAAGCCCCTGGATCCTGAAATTCCTTCCCGGAGAGGAGCTGGGATGGGGCTGGATCCAATCCCAGGCTGGGAGAACCGGGAATGGAGGGAATTCCCTGGGAAAGGGGAGCTTGGGGTGGGATCTTGGGAAGGAATTCCTGGCTGGGAGGGGCCGGGCTGGAATTCCCAGAGAATCCCTGGGAGTGTCCAAGGACAGAAACTGGGGCGTCGTAATTCCAGACTGGTTTGGGAAGGGACCTTAAATCCCATTCCCATTCCAACCCCGACACCTCCCATGATCCCAGGGCGCTCCAACCTTTCCTGGGACATTCCTGGGAATTCTGATCCAGCGGGAAGAACCCATCCCACCAAAGTCCCTTGGAAAGAAATCTGGGAAGTGCCAAACCCGACCTCCCTTTTCCAAGGGAATCGCTGCAGGAATTCCAGCGGAATTCCAGGAGCAGAATTCCTCCTTCCAGGAGCGGGAATTAATTAATTAACGAAGGAAATCCAAAGGCAAATTGGGAACGGAGTGGCTCCGGAAACATCTGGAAAGGAATTGTTTCAAATCCCAAGGAATTTTGTTTCAAATCTCAGAGCTGGAATGTGATCCCATCGGGAAAAAACCGACAACGAAAACACGGAAGCGACAAAATTCCAGCCAAAAGGAGCTCCAATCCCATCCTGGTCCTGTCCTAACTCAGAGTGAAATGAAACAAAATTCCAGGTTTTTTTGGGGAGAGAGGGAATGAGGAGCAGAGGGAAATCCGGGAATTCCTGGAGTACCTGGTGCTGGAATTTGGAGGGATCCCGGCTGCTGACGGGCACCACGCTGCCGTAGACGTGCAATTCCCGGACAATGGAGACGCCGCCCTTGAGCTCCGGGCGGAAAGATTCCGGGGAGCTCTTCCGGAGGCGCAGGAGCCCCACCAGGATGTCCTGCTCGGGATCCTCGTAGGACAGGAACGTCTCCCAGCCCCCGTTGGCCACGTAATCCCGACGGATCAACTCCACCTGATCCAGGAGCGGGAGGAAAAGGAGGGGGAGAAGGAAAATCCCAGAGTGAAGACGATTCCGCGGATCCGTAAATGGAGAACGGGAAGGGATTCCCTAAAAACCAAATTTAATTCCAGGTGGGAGTTTGGAATTGGCTCGGGATCGACCCCACCTGATCCAGGAGGAGATGGATGAGGAGGAAAAGGAGGGAATAAAGGAAAATGTTCCATGGATTCATTGAATATTCCTCGGAGAAAAGAGGAAGAGCTTCCCTGAACCAAATTTAATTCCAGATGGGAATCCCTGGGATTCCTGGGATCTCCCGTGGGATCTGGCTCAGGATCCTGGAATGGTTTGGGTGGGATTCATGGATCTCCAATCCCATCCCGTTCCAGGGACACCTTCAGCCATTCCAGGCTGCTCCCACTTTTCCTTGGACACTCCCAGGGATTCTCTGGGAATTCCAGCCTGGCTCCTCCCTCCCAGCCGGGAATTCCTTCCCAAGATTCCTCTTTCCCAGGGAATTCCCTCCATTCCCGGCTCTCCCAGCCTGGGGTTGGATCCAGCCCCATCCCAGCTCCTCCCTAGGAAGGGATTTCAGGAATTCCCTGGGAACTGGGGACTCCAGGAAGGGTTCCCTTCCCTTTTCCATCCCCATATTCCATAAAAATCCCTTGGGATGGATTCTGAATATCCTGGATCCCAGAATCCTGGAATGCTTTGGGTGGGATCCTTGGATTTTCAATCCCACCCTGACAATTCCCGTTATCCCAGATTCCTCCAAACCCCATCCAGGCCCAGCTTTGGGAACAATTCCCATCCCTGAATCCTCCCTGGCCAGATTCCCCTTTTCCCTGGGAAATCCCATTAAACCTCCGGCGCCTCCTCGGAACTTTGAACCTAAAACCTCCTCCCAGCTCCCGTTAATTCCCGGTTATCCCGACTGAATCCCTGTTTTTCATGGATCGGGATCAGACTCCTCGGGATCCGTCGCTTCCGACGTCTCCTTGCACCCGTAATTCCATTTTCCAGCCTTTCCCACAGCTGGAAAAACCCAGCCACCGGAAACCGCCTCAAACCGGCTCCGAAAAATCGGATTCCTGCCCCAAAAGCCCAGGCGGGAACGCGCGGAGCCCTTAATTAGGCTGATTAATTGGAGTAATTAATTAACGAAATAAACCAGGATGGCAGCTCTCGGATCTCTGCGGTCGGGGGGACGTCGTCGTTTGTTTGCAGAGCCCCAAGGAAGATCCATGGAAAACGTTTTTCCCGGGATTTCTGCTCGTTCCACCAGAGACGAACAAAGGGAATTTTCCGCTTGGAAAAGCCCTGGATGAGCCGTTTTAAATTTACAATTTAAATCTGATCCAACAGAAACTCGGGAAGAGATTCCCAGGAATCTGGGAAGCCTCGGTTCCTACAGGAAGGCTGGGAAGGACAGGACAATTTTTTGGGAATTTTTTTGGGATTTCTACAGGAACGGGGAATATTTCAGTCATCGTGGAGGAGAAAATTCCCTGGAATGTTCCCCAAAAATCCCGGGAATGTTCTCCAAACTCCTGGCAGCCTGAGGAATCGGTGGAATTCCAGAGCAGGAGTAAGAGGAACTTTAGGAATTTCCGGCACTTCCCGAGGCCAGGATTGGTGGCTGGGTTTGGGAATCGGGATCGGGGTTTGGAAGCTGCTCCCTGATCCAGCTTTTTCCCAGCACCCAAAAAATTCCTGCGGGAATTCCATTTATTGGAAGGACAAAACCCAGGAGCGTTTCGGTCCTGCCGGAACGTCGGCAAAGGAAGAGAGAGAGGAAATTCCCAGGATCCGAACATTCCCAGGATGTGAAAATTCCCAGGATCTGGACATTCCATGGACATTCACAGGATGGGAACATTCCCAGGATCTGAACATTCCCAGGATGTGAAAATTCCATGGATCTGAACATTCCCAGGATCTGGACATTCCATGGATCTGGACATTCCATGGATATTCCCAGGATGTGAACATTCCCAGGATCTGGACATTCCCAGGATGTGAAAATTCCATGGATCTGAACATTCCCAGGATATGGACATTCCATGGATGGGAACATTCCATGGATGGGAACATTCCCTGGATATGAACATTCCTAGGATCTGGACATTCCCAGGATGGGAACATTCCCAGGATACGAACATTCCATGGACATTCCCAGGATCTGAACATTTCCTGGATATGGACATTCCCAGGATGTGAACATTCCCAGAATGTGAACATTCCCAGGATATGAACATTCCATGGACATTCCCAGGATATGGACATTCCATGGATGGGAACACTCCCAGAATGTGAACATTCCCAGGATATGAACATTCCCTGGATATGGACATTCCATGGATCTGAACATTCCCAGGATCTGGAGATTCCCAGGATATGAACATTCCCAGGATCTGGACATTCCATGGATCTGAATGTTCCCAGGAATTGGACATTCCCAGAATGTGAACATTCCCAGGATCTGGACATTCCCAGAACATGAAAATTCCCTGGATCTGGACATTCCCAGGATGTGAACATTCCATGGACATTCCCAGGATCTGGACATTCCCAGGATCTGAACATTCCATGGACATTCCCAGGATCTGGACATTCCCAGGATCTGGACATTCCATGGACATTCCCAGGATCTGGACATTCCCAGGATCTGGACATTCCCAGGGTTTGGACATTCCCAGGACGATCCCTCCCATCCCAAACCATTCCAAGATTCCGGCATTTCCCGATCGGGACGCTCCGATCCATCCGCGCACGTTTTCCTTCCTCTCCCACGAGCCAATCCCACTTTTTTTACGGAATATTCCGGGACTTTGGGAACGGAAAGTGAAATAAATGGAATATTTCAGTGAACCTCCTTTGCCCAAAACCCGTGGAAATTCACCCAGAAAAGCTCCAAATTCCCAACGATTTTAATCGGGAAAAAAAACCGGGAAGGCGGGAATTTCACCCAAAACCGGGGTTGGTTTATCCGTGAATTTCCTCGGATATGAGGAAAAAAAACCGGGAATTTTGTACCTGGTACGGCCTCACTTTGTGGTGGATTTCCTGAATTCCGACCTCCCGCGTCCTCACGTCGCGGCACTGCGGAAAAACGGGAATGGGAAGGGAAGGAGTGAGCAGGGAAAATTCCGGGAAATCCCCGGGAAGAGCTGAAGGGATGGACCTGAATCCTTGGATAATGGGGGTTTTATTAGAAATATAAATTATAAAAACACTTCAAATAATCCTTAATTATGATTATTTTTTAATTCTTATTTTTTTTCAAACCCAGTTGTTAAGCATTTTATTACATTCTAGTATAAATAAATATGAATTATTTATAAAAACACTTTAAATAATCATTAATTATGGTTATTTATTAATTCACCTGTGTCCCCAGTTATTAAGTATTTTATTACATTCTATTATAAATAAATAGAAATTATATAATATAAATATAATAAAAATGATGAAAATACTTTAAATAATCATTAATTATCATTATTTTTTAATTTTTTTTTTCAAACCCAGTTATTAAGCACTTTATTACATTCTATTATAAATAGATATAAATTATTTATAAAAATATTTTAAAATATTACTATTTTTTAATTCATAATTTATGATTTTTTTTAGAAAAACAATAATTAAGCATTTTATTACATTGTAATATAAATAAATAAAAATTATTTATAAAAATATTTTAAAATATTATTATTTTTTAGTTAATTTTTTACGATTTTTTTTTAGAAAAACAACAGTTATTAAGCATTTTATTACATTCTAGTATAAATAAATATGAATTATTTATAAAAAGACTTTAAATAATCATTAATTATGGTTATTTATTAATTCACCTGTGTCCCCAGTTATTAAGTATTTTATTACATTTTATTATAAATATAAATGATGAAAATACTTTAAATAATCATTAATTATCATTATTTTTTAATTTTTTTTTTCAAACCCAGTTATTAAGCATTTTATTACATTCTAGTATAAATAAATATAAATTATTTATAAAAATATTGAAAATATGATTATTTTTTAATTCATAATTTATGATTTTTTTTAGAAAAACAACAAGCATTTTATTACATTGTAATATAAATAAATAGAAATTATTTATAAAAATATTTTAAATTATTATTATTTTTTAGTTAATTTTTTACGATTTTTTTTTTTAGAAAAACAACATTTATTAAGCATTTTATTACATTCTATTTTAAATAAATATATTTATAAAAATATTTTAAAATATTATTTTTACTTTATTATTTATGGGGTTTTTTTTAGATAAACAACATTTGTTAAGCATTTTATTACATTTTATTATAAATAAATATGAATTATTTATAAAAACAATTTAAATAATCATTAATTATGGTTATTAATTGATTTACCTGTGTCCCCAGTTATTAAGTATTTTATTACATTTTATTATAAATATAAATGATGAAAATACTTTAAATAATCATTAATTATAATTATTTTTTAATTCTTGTTTTTAAACCCAGTTATTAACTATTTTATTACATCTTAGTATAAATATAAATTATTTATAAAACCACTTTAAATAATCATTAATTATGGTTATTTATTAATTTACCTGTGTCCCCAGTTACTAAGCATTTTATTATTCTATTATAAATAAATAAATTCATAAAAATATTTAAAAATATGATTATTTTTAGTTAATATTTTATGATTTTTTTATAAAATCAACAGTTATTAAGCATTTTATTACATTCTATTATAAATAAATAGAAATTATTTATAAAAATATTTTAAAATACGATTATTTTTTAATTCATTATTTGTGGGGTTTTTTTAGAAAAACAACATTAAGCATTTTATTACATGCTATTTTAAATAAATAAGAATTATCTATAAAACCACTTTAAATACTCATTAATTCTGGTTATTAATTAATTCACCTGTGTCCCCAGTTATTAAGTATTTTATTACATTTTATTATAAATATAAATTATAAAAATATTTTAAATAATCATTATTTTTTAATTATTTTCTTTTTCTTTCAAACCCAGTTATTAAGCATTTTATTACATTCTATTATAAATAAATAGGAATTATCTATAAAAATACTTTAAATAATCATTAATTATGATTATTCTTTAATTCTTATTTTTTTAAACCCAGTTATTAAGCATTTTATTACATTCTATTATAAATAAATAGAAATTATATATAAAAATATTTTAAAATATAATTATTTTTAGTTCATTATTTATGATTTTTTTTTTAGAAAAACAACATTTATTGAACATTTTATTACATGCTATTATAAATGAATAGAAATTATTTATAAAAATATTTTAAAATATGGTAATTTTTAGTGAATTTTTTATGATTTTTTTTTTAGAAAAACAACATTTATTAAGCATTTTATTACATTATATTATAAATAAATATAAATTATTTATAACAACACTTTAAATAATCATTAATTATCACTATTTTTTAATTCTTCATTATTTTTTAAACCCAGTTATTAAGCATTTTATTACATTCTATTATAAATAAAAATTATTCATAAAAATACTTTAAATAATCATTAATTATTATTATTTTTTAATTTTTTTTTTCAAACCCAGTTATTAAACATTTTATTACATTTTTTTATAAATATAAATTATAAAAATACTTTAAATAATCATGAATTATTATTATTATTTTTAATTTTTTTTTTCAAACCCAGTTATTAAGCATTTTATTACATTTTATTATAAAAAAATAGGAATTATTTATAAAAACAGTTTAAATGCTCATTAATTCTGGTCATTAATTAATTCACCTGTGTCCCCAGGTCCTTCATCCTGGCCAGGGCGAGCTCCCGGAGGTTCCCGTGCTCCACCCCGGAGCTGACCAGCGGCATCGGGATATCCCTGCCAAAAAAACGGGAAAATCCCAAATTTCCAACAGCTCCAGCCGCAGAGAATTCACCCAAAATCTGCATTTTCAGCCCAAAATCACAAATTCACTGAATTCCTCCCGTTTTCAAGGGGTTGGGTGGAGTTAGAAATGGAAGAAAAAGAAATAGAATTATAAATAGTAAAAATATAAATATAAATATCAATATCAATATGAATATAAATATATATAAATATCAATATAAATATATAAATATAAATATAAATATAAATATAAATATAAATATAAATATAAATATAAATATAAATATAAATATAAATATAAATATATAGATATAAATATAGATATATGGATATAGATATAAATAGATATAAATATATAGATATAAATATATAAATATATAAATATAAATACAAATATAGATATAAATATAGATATAAAATATATCTATATTATATATAAAAATATATTAAAATATAGATATAAATATAGATATTTATATAGACATAAATATTAATATGAATATAAATATATAAACATTAATATTATAGAAATATAAATATAAAGTATAAATATGAATGGAAATATCAATATCAATAAATATCACTATAAATATCAATATAAATATAAATAAAATATAAATATAAATACAAATACAAATATATATGTACATAAAATACAAATAAAATATAAATACAAATATAGATATAAATAAAGATGTAAGTATAAATAGATATAAATATAAATATGAATATGGATATGGATAAAACATATAAATATGAATATTATATAAACATAAACATAAACATAAACATAAACATAATAATAATAATGTAAATATAATATAGATATAAATATGGATATAAATACAGATGTAAGTATAGATATAGATATAAATAAAGATATGAATATAGATATGTAAATATAAATAATAAAAATAAATAATAAAATAAAATAAATAAAAGAAAAGGGAAAAAATAAAGGGAAAACAAAAGGAAGAAGTCACAGATTTTATCAGAGCGAAAAATTAGAATTTAAATCTTTACCAATCCTAAAAAAATTGGGACTTTTCTCTCAGGGATTCCCTTGGGAATCCGGGAGAAAAAAGGGATTTTCCAGATGTTCTTCAGCATCTGCTGCTGGAGACTCGGGAAATTTGGGAAAAATCCGCCAGAACGACGAATTTTCCACACTTTTGGTGTTTCACTT